>NW_024881963.1:0-514053 GCF_019059575.1 Amphibalanus amphitrite
ATCGGAGAGGAGAGAGAGAGGAGAAGAGAGCGAGAGAGAGAGGAGAGAGGAGAGGGGGAGAGAGAGAGAGAGAGAGGAGAGAGAGAGAGGGAGGAGAGAGAGAGAGGAGAGAGAGAGAGAGGAGAGGGAGAGGAGAGAGAGAGAGAGAGAGAGAGAGAGAGAGAGAGAGAGGAGAGAGAGAGAGAGAGAGAGAGAGAGAGAGAGAGAGGAGAGGAGGAGAGAGAGAGAGAGAGAGAGGGAGAGAGAGAGAGCGAGAGAGGAGAGAGAGGAGAGAGCAAAACAACCTCAAACACTGCCTGATTTGGATGGGTATCACTACAAAAGTACATCAACGTTCCCTTTCACCTTTAAGTGGGACGTTTGCAAGGCCCCGGGACAGTTTTTGGTTAAGTGCCTACCCATGACACCTTCTAAAAAATCCTGTAGCAGGCATGGGCGTCGAAAGCGGGGAGGGCGGGGGACGGCCCCCCCCCCCCCAGTCGAGAAATCCGAGGGGGACGTCCCCCCCCAAAAGAAACGCCTAAGGATGGCAATTTGCAGCAGTTATTCACAATAAGGAGCCATGTAAACAGAAACAAACCTACAAAATAATTTGGATTATGATCAGTTCGACCGTGCACAAATAAGACCTCTGGTGAATGTAAATGTGCTTGAGCAGCTTGTTAAATTCGGACCTGTCAAAGACCGGCAAACAAGGGTGGCGCCACAGGGAAGGGGGTGCTGGGATTTCTGCTCCATGTACATCACCGGTGCATTAGGAAATTTGTGGCATAGATCTTAGTCACGTCAAGTGGGTGTAACTGACCAGTAGACAAGCTACAAAGGGTGCTCTACCTTCCAGAAATGCTGCAACAAGGCAAAAAGGCTAATTTCAGATCACTTACCTACTGCTTCATTGTCCCTTTGACTTGACACAAGATTGCAGATGCAGACATACAAATCTGAATTAAAAATGGATGGCACTGATCATACTGATACCCTTACTGGACCACAAAACTTAGAGGCAGGGCTTCTTGACTTGGTGGCCTGACTTAATCCTTGCCCGCACATGGGGGGGGGGGGGATTGCCACCCCCCCCCTCCCCAGGTAGTTTTCCTGTTCTGCACTTAACATTTTTAAAGCTAGAAGCCTGATTCTTGTATAGCTGCTCCTCTATCTTTTCTCAGTGTCCACTGAAAATTTCAAGTTTCTGTGGTTTTTGGTAGATATGATTTTGTTTTTCAGGTCATGTCATGACCCAAATCAGTCGGGCGCACTAGGGTAATTCCGTTCCATATATAGAAACGTTTCTATATTTGGAAACGTTTCTATATTTGAAATGTTTTTTGTTCCATATATAGAAACGCTCGTTCCATAAATAGAAACGCCAACCTTCCGGACGATTTATTTTAAAGCAAGATGCGTTATATACCTTAACTTTCTAGATGGTGGAATGCCATCTAGTGGCAACAAGGAAGCACTCAGGTGAAAATGACATGTCAATTTCGCCAAAACTTTAAACATCTATTTAGCCCAAATTAGCCAATATTCTGCCAAAAATCAGCCCAAATCAGGTTCTGGACGTCATATTTGAAGGGAAACCTTAATGGAAGTTTTCTCTTATTCGCAATTTCTTCTACATTTTACACAAACCGGAAATCAAATCGTCGTCATTACCATGGGCCACCATGGATTTCTTCGGGCCTCCTTGCGATTATAAACTCAAATGTTGGTTTGTCACTGGTGGTAACCGTTTTGTGCGAAATTTCGCCAGAGCTTGCGAAGATCGTCAAACAGGTGAGCGTGCACCTACCGTTTCCAAATATAGAAACGAGCGTTTCCATATTTGGAACAAGCATTTCTATATATGGAACATCGTTTCCAAATATAGAAACGTTTCTATATATGGAACGGAATTACCCTAGTGCGCCCGACTGAAATGACCAAAACTCAATATCTTGCGTTAGCTATGGGTCTTTGACACCTTGACTTCGGTATGTTTTTGCAAGTCTTACCTCCCACCTATCATGAAACCTGTTATTCGACAATGTGCAGATGTCAGGGTCAGGGTCAAGGTGAACCTAGGTCATCTAAAAACATTGCATTTTAGGCTTGCTGAATTTCCTTTTCATGATTTTTTTTACTGCATTTTTGGTAAAAGATCGGAGGTCAGAGAGTGAGAGGCCATCGTAACCTAGCGTTTTCATTGTAGTTACTTCAATCTGATAAGTGTCACGCAATCTTATAAAACACTTACTCTTCACATTTACACCAAGTTTCCTGCAAAATCTTACCTTGAAACACTAGAAAAATCGATGGAAAAACGACTCCCTCATGGGGACCCTTAGAGGGGCTTCGGTAAAAACTGGATTGCGTCAGCTGGCTGGCCAGCTGACGACGTACGATAGGTATTTAATATAGATATAAGCGAGGCAGTAAGATGGACATAGATATTTCAAATGGCTTTCAATGAAAAATTGATAGGTAAATATTTATTCTTTTATATCTAGCATTGATATGTAAGAAGCTCTGCTAGCGCCACCATACGGCGCCAGCTGGCAAATAATCCAGTTAATACCAGAGCCCCCTTAGAGCACACTAACCCGCGCCATTACCATCACGGTCGATCAGGGTCCGATGGGTCCGATCGGTATATGTCAAGTTTAGGTCCTAACTACAATTGTGACGCTGTTGATACGAATATGAAACAGCAAAAATTTTAGGTTTTAGGTTAGGTTAGGTTGTAGGTTTGTAGGTTTTAGGATGTAACGGAAGTTAGCAGGGATTCAGCAGGGGTTCAGCAGGGATTCAGCAGGGATCGACAGCCCCTCCGATTTCGCTGAATTTTGGTGGAGAGGTGCAGAATAGTGTCCTCTATCGAAAATCCTAGTGCCAAAATGCGGGGAATCCATCAGGGGGGCCACAAATCCCAAAAAACAGTATGCCCTCAGGGCACAATCGACGAACTTTGAAAACCCTACTTCTAGCCGTCCAAACAGCTAAAAAAGCACGTCATTCGAAAGAGGACAAAATTTTACGTACAACGGTACCAAATATAGGGGTCTAGCGCCCCCCCTGAACCGAACAAAACAGCTTCAAATATATGGGCCCGGGAGTATACCCTCGGGGCATAAATTAACGTTTTCAACAATTTCAGGCCTATAACATCGACAAAATCCAGCAATATGCACATCATTGGAAAGAGCGTAATTACCCAAACAAAAAACCCAAGTAACATTTTTCGATGGGGCCCACCTGGGGCCCACGAGACCCAATTGAAATTTGGGGCCCAATGGGGCGGCCCCTACGATTTTCTTTAAAATTGGCACAGACACTCTCCTGGGCCCCCTCTTCAATCTGGCTGAAGAAACCTACCGGGGAATCCGAAGGAAGGGGCCCAAAAAGGGCCCCAAAGAGGCTCTTTCTAAGTATTGCCCCTAATTTCGCAACCAACCCCGGCAATATGCACATCATTGGAAAGAGCGTAATTTCCCAAACAAAAAACCCAAGTAACATTTTTCGATGGGGCCCACCTGGGGCCCACGGGACCCAATTGAAATTTGGGGCCCAATGGGGCGGCCCCTACGATTTTCTTTAAAATTGGCACAGACACTCTCCTGGGCCCCCTCTTCAATCTGGCTAAAGAAACCTACCGGGGAATCCAAAGGAAGGGGCCCAAAAAGGCCCTTTCTAAGTATTGCCCCTAATTTCGCGACCAACCCCGGGAATATGCACATCATTGGAAAGAGCGTAATTTCCCAAACAAAAAACCCAAGTAACATTTTTCGATGGGGCCCACCTGGGGCCCACGGGACCCAATTGAAATTTGGGGCCCAATGGGGCGGCCCCTACGATTTTCTTTAAAATTGGCACAGACACTCTCCTGGGCCCCCTCTTCAATCTGGCTGAAGAAACCTACCGGGGAATCCAAAGGAAGGGGCCCAAAGAGGGCCCCAAAGAGGCCCTTTCTAAGCATTGCCCCTAATTTCGCGACTAACCCCGGCAATATGCACATCATTGGAAAGAGCGGAATTTCCCAAACAAAAAACCCAAGTAACATTTTTCGATTGGGCCCACCTGGGGCCCACGAGACCCAATTGAAATTTGGGGCCCAATGGGGCGGCCCCTACGATTTTCTTTAAAATTGGCACAGACACTCTCCTGGGCCCCCTCTTCAATCTAGCTGAAGAAACCTACCGGGGAATCCAAAGGAAGGGGCCCAAAGAGGGCCCCAAAGAGGCCCTTTCTAAGTATTGCACGTTATTTCGCGACCAACCCCGGCAATATGCACATCATTGGAAAGAGCGTAATTTCCCAAACAAAAAACCCAAGTAACATTTTTCGATGGGGCCCACCTGGGGCCCACGGGACCCAATTGAAATTTGGGGCCCAATGGGGCGGCCCCTACGATTTTGTTTAAAATTGGCACAGACACTCTCCTGGGCCCCCTCTTCAATCTGGCTGAAGAGACCTACCGGGGAATCCAAAGGAAGGGGCCTAAAGAGGGCCCCAAAGAGGCCCTTTCTTAGTATTGCCCCTAATTTCGCGACCAACCCCGGCAATATGCACATCATTGGAAAGAGCGTTATTTCCGAAACAAAAAACCCAAGTAACATTTTTCGATGGGGCCCACCTGAGGCCCATGGGACCCAATTGAAATTTGGGGCCCAAAGGGGCGGCCCCTACGATTTTCTTTAAAATTGGCACAGACACTCTCCTGGGCCCCCTCTTCAATCTGGCTGAAGAAACCTACCGGGGAATCCAAAGGAAGGGGCCTAAAGAGGGCCCCAAAGAGGCCCTTTCTAAGTATTGCCCCTAATTTCGCGACCAACCCCGGCAATATGCACATCATTGGAAAGAGCGTAATTTCCCAAACAAAAAACCCAAGTAACATTTTTCGATGGGGCCCACCTGGGGCCCACGGGACCCAATTGAAATTTGGGGCCCAATGGGGCGGCCCCTACGATTTTCTTTAAAATTGGCACAGACACTCTCCTGGGCCCCCTCTTCAATCTGGCTGAAGAAACCTACCGGGGAATCCAAAGGAAGGGGCCCAAAGAGGGCCCCAAAGAGGCCCTTTCTAAGTATTGCCCCTAATTTCGCGACCAACCCCGGCAATATGCACATCATTGGAAAGAGCGTAATTTCCCAAACAAAAAACCCAAGTAACATTTTTCGATGGGGCCCACCTGGGGCCCACGGGACCCAATTGAAATTTGGGGCCCAATGGGGCGGCCCCTACGATTTTCTTTAAAATTGGCACAGACACTCTCCTGGGCCCCCTCTTCAATCTGGCTGAAGAAACCTACCGGGGAATCCAAAGGAAGGGGCCCAAAGAGGGCCCCAAAGAGGCCCTTTCTAAGTATTGCCCCTAATTTCGCGACTAACCCCGGCAATATGCACATCATTGGAAAGAGCAGAATTTCCCAAACAAAAAAACAAGTAACATTTTTCGATTGGGCCCACCTGGGGCCAACGAGACCCAATTGAATTTTGGGGCCCAATGGGGCGGCCCCTACGATTTTCTTTAAAATTGGCACAGACACTCTCCTGGGCCCCCTCTTCAATCTAGCTGAAGAAACCTACCGGGGAATCCAAAGGAAGTGGCCCAAAGAGGGCCCCAAAGAGGCCCTTTCTAAGTATTGCACGTTATTTCGCGACCAACCCCGGCAATATGCACATCATTGGAAAGAGCGTAATTTCCCAAACAAAAAACCCAAGTATCATTTTTCGATGGGGCCCACCTGGGGCCCACGGGACCCAATTGAAATTTGGGGCCCAATATGGCGGCCCCTACGATTTTCTTTAAAATTGGCACAGACACTCTCCTGGGCCCCCTCTTCAATCTGGCTGAAGAGACCTACCGGGGAATCCAAAGCAAGGGGCCCAAAGAGGGCCCCAAAGAGGCCCTTTCTTAGTATTGCCCCTAATTTCGCGACCAACCCCGGCAATATGCACATCATTGGAAAGAGCGTAATTTCCCAAACAAAAAACCCAAGTAACATTTTTCGATGGGGCCCACCTGAGGCCCACGGGACCCAATTGAAATTTGGGGCCCAAAGGGGCGGCCCCTACGATTTTCTTTAAAATTGGCACAGACACTCTCCTGGGCCCCCTCTTCAATCTGGCTGAAGAAACCTACCGGGGAATCCAAAGGAAGGGGCCTAAAGAGGGCCCCAAAGAGGCCCTTTCAAAGTATTGCCCCTAATTTCGCGACCAACCCCGGCAATATGCAAATCATTGGAAAGAGCGTAATTTCCCAAACAAAAAACCCAAGTAACATTTTTCGATGGGGCCCACCTGGGGCCCACGGGACCCAATTGAAATTTGGGGCCCAGTGGGGCTGCCCCTCTTTGGGCCCCTTCCTTTGGATTCCCCGGTAGGTTTCTTCAGCCAGATTGAAGAGGGGGCCCAGGAGTGTCTGTGCCAATTTTAAAGAAAATCGTAGGGGCCGTCCGATTGGGCCCCAAATTTCAATTGGGTCCCGTGGATCCCAGGTGGGCCCCATCGAAAAATGTTACTTGGGTTTTTTGTTTGGGAAATTACGCTCTTTTCAATGATGTGCATATTGCCGGGGTTAGTCGTGAAATTAGGGGCAATACTTAGAAAGGGCTTCTTTGGGGCCCTCTTTGGGCCCCTTCCTTTGGATTCCCCGGTAGGTTTCTTCAGCCAGATTGAAGAGGGGGCCCAGGAGAGTGTCTGTGCCAATTTTAAAGAAAATCGTAGGTGCCGCCCCATTGGGCGTCAAATTTCAATTGGGTCTCGTGGGCCACAGGTGTGCCCCATCGAAAAATGTTACTTGGGTTTTTTGTTAAGGAAATTCCGCTCTTTCCAATGATGTGCATATTGCCGGGGTTGGTCGCGAAATAAGGGGCAATACTTAGAAAGGGCCTCTTTGGGGCCCTCTTTCGGCCAGTTCCTTTGGATTCCCCGGTAGGTTTCTTCAGCCAGATTGAAGAGGGGGCCTAGGAGAGTGTCTGTGCCAATTTTAAAGAAAATCGTAGGGGCTGCCCCATTGGGCCCCAAATTTCAATTGGGTCCCGTGGGCCCCAGGTGGGCCCCATCGAAAAATGTTACTTGGGTTTTTTGTTTGGGAAATTACGCTCTTTCCAATGATGTGCATATTGCCGGGGTTGGTCGCGAAATTAGGGGCAATACTTAGAAAGGGCCTCTTTGGGGCCCTCTTTCGGCCCCTTCCTTTGGATTCCCCGGTAGGTTTCTTCAGCCAGATTGAAGAGGGGGCCCAGGAGAGTGTCTGTGCCAATTTTAAAGAAAATCGTAGGGGCCGCCCCATTGGGCCCCAAATTTCAATTGGGTCCCGTGGGCCCCAGGTGGGCCCCATCGAAAAACGTTACTTGGGTTTTTTGTTTGGGAAATTACGGTCTTTCCAATGATGGGCATATTGCCGGGGTTGGTCGCGAAATTAGGGGCAATACTTAGAAAGGGCCTCTTTGGGGCCCTTTTTGGGCCCCTTCCTTTGGATTCCCCGGTAGGTTTCTTCAGCCAGATTGAAGAGGCGGCCCAGGAGAGTGTCTGTGCCAATTTTAAAGAAAATCGTAGGGGCCGCCCCATTGGGCCCCAAATTTCAATTGGGTCCCGTGGGCCCCAGGCGGGCCCCATCGAAAAATGTTACTTGGGTTTTTTGTTTGAAAAATTCCGCTCTTTCCAATGATGTGCATATTGCTGGGGTTGGTCGCGAAATTAGGGGCAATACTTAGAAAGGGCCTCTTTGGGGCCCTCTTTGGGCCCCTTCCTTTGGATTCCCCGGTAGGTTTCTTCAGCCAGATTGAAGAGGGGGCCCAGGAGAGTGTCTGTGCTAATTTTAAAGAAAATCGTAGGGGCCGCCCCATTGGGCCCCAAATTTCAATTGGGTCCCGTGGGCCCCAGGTGGGCCCCATCGAAAAATGTTACTTGGGTTTTTTGTTTGGGAAATTACGCTTTTTCCAATGATGTGCATATTGCTGGATTTTGTCGATGTTATAGGCCTGAAATTGTTGAAAACGTTTATTTATGCCCCGAGGGTATACTCCCGGGCCCATATATTTGAAGCTGTTTTGTTCGGTTCAGGGGGGCGCTAGACCCCTATATTTGGTACCGTTGTACGTAAAATTCTGTCCTCTTTCGCATGACGTGCTTTTTTAGCTGTTTTGACGGCTAGAAGTAGGGTTTTCAAAGTTCGTCGATTGTGCCCTGAGGGCATACTGTTTTTTGGGATTTGTGGCCCCCCTGATGGATTCCCCGCATTTTGGCACTAGGATTTTCGATAGAGGACACCATTCTGCACCTCTCCACCAAAATTCAGCGAAATCGGAGGGGCCGTCGATCCCTGCTGAATCCCTGCTGAACCCCTGCTGAATCCCTGCTAACTTCCGTTACATGGTTTTAGGTTGTAGGTAGGTAGGTTTGTAGGTTAGGTTAGGTTAGGGTAGGTTTGTAGGTTGTAGGTTGGTAGGTTATAGGTAAGTAGGTAAGGTTAGGTCAGGTTTGATTATGTTTTTTCTTTTATTTGCAAGACATATGAGTATCATTTTTGGATTCAGGATGTCAAATAATGTAAAAATATGAAAAATTTATCAATGAAATCTTCTTAGGACTTAAACAATGTCATGCGTCCGATCTACTCAAGGATGGACCGGGGACCGGGCCTTGGATGCAAGCGATGCAAGATTATGAGATGATGTTTTTCGTACCCCAGCGTAGATGGGTAGCCATTCGGCTTCCACGGTTGACAGTGATGACATCAGTCATCTTTTGCAAGCTCGTTAAAGAATTTGGGCTGTACGGGGACTCGAACCGCGGGCCTTTGGATTAGCGCTCCAATGCTCTACCTCTGAGCTATACATACCAAGTACTTTAATGAGCTTTCTGCCAAGTTTTATGCGGATCATTCTTAGGTGTAAAAAAAAAACCGATGCAAGATTACTTTTTATAGACCTCACTACCCTGTCAAGCATATATCGGGGTTACATGAGCACAGTAAATACGTATTTAGCCGCTAATTCGAATAAGGAACGCATTACCGACTCATGTAGCCACCTGCTAGTACGAATCGGCGATCCGATCCGCGGTTACATGAGCAAAGCAAATACGTATCACGATCGGATTCACCGCTAATGCGAATCAGGAGCGTACTACCGACTCATGTATCCACCTGCTAATACGAATCGGCGGTCCGAACAAAATCCGCTGAGAAACAGGCTTAGGAGCGAATAGGACCAAGATACGTATTACAGGAACTATTTCTTCCCAAAAAGAAACATTAAAATGCAAAATTATAGGTACCTTTTTCATTTTCTTCTTTTGGAAATATTATTAAAAAATTATGTGGGTATTCTGTCAAGTTTTCAAAAATAAATATCGTGAAAACCAAAAAGTAAAAATCTAAGTACTTTCAGTTGAAACATTTTTCTGACAGCACTACAGACGAATCAAGAGAGGCAAGTGCCCAATGAGTCAAAGCAAGACAAATTTATGTTCAACTTTTTTTTGTTAAGTTAATTGAGAATGATCAGAGCAGATTAAATGCAAAAAAGACATCAGATAATAAATTTTTAATTCAGTCACCTCTATTGCTACGGAAATGCGCCACATTTGTATGCTATTCCGTTTGTAATGCGCATCGGGCCGAGAGCCAAACTAGATCCGTTTGACGTCACTAAAACGAATTTGCTCATGTAGTCGGTGCCGTGAATAAGTTCTAGGGGAGCTGATGCGAATTAGCGTAGTACCTACGTATTTGGAACGGATCGCTCATGTAGCCGATTTGTACGACTCGGACCGGAACTGGACGTATTTCACAAGAACTATTCTTTGCTGAATGGAAGCGTCAAAATGCAAAATGATAAGCCTTTTTTATTGAATGCTTCGTAGAAAATAGCAAAAAAAAATTGGTGATATTTTTGTTTAGTCTTTGAAGGTGAATTCGGTAAATAGCAAAAATAAAATGAATGAAATATTTTGATGGATAAATTTATTCTGACCACCCTGCTGTCGCTGCATGGCTAATCAGTGCTCAGTGATTTAAAACACGAAAACTTTGTTTTCAATTTTTGATTTCATGTTTCTTTTTGAATGTTTTTGAGCATATCAAATGATGTTATATCGTGCAATAATAAAAATTTAGTTCGGTCGTCCCTGTAAATGCCGCAACTGCGCCATGACTGTACGCTAATCCTATTCCGTTTGTGATGCGAATTACCGGCCGTCGGGGAGTCAGCCCGGGTGAGCCAAACAAGATCCGTTTGACGTAGATAAAACGAATTAGTCTCATGTAACCGGTGCCGTAGATACGTTTGTGGGGAGCTGATGCGCATTAGCGTAGTGCGTATTTGGAACGGATCGCTCATGTAACCCCGGTAATAGATATACAGACTAGATAGGACACGCCCATTGGCTCCCCATACTAGCGAACATGTAGGTCAGGCGGCCATGTTGGGGCAGCCGTCTACATAGACTCGCATTTGCTACAACACGTAAAGTGGATGGGGCTGGAGCGGTTTCGAGCCCGTTTTCCAAACCGATTTTTGAGTTATTGGGATGCTGCAGATGGCCAGTATGGTTATGAAATGATTAGTTAGAGCCTATAACCTCACCAAATGTATTTGAAATCAATTTTTTATCATCGTACCGTACCGCAGCGAGGGATTAGTCACCCCTTGTTCCCAGACGGTTTACTCGTGCTTGTTCGGTACACGCTGGCCTCAGAGAGCTGAAAGTTGGTACAACTGACCTTTCATTAAATCCGGATCTTATGACACTAATCACCCTTTCAGGTCATGCCCGGTCACTGACCTATGACGTCATAATAAAGCCACCGCGCGGTCATGACATGCCGCAACTTCGCAATGCCTTCAGTGCCACTGCCAGAGGAGCTTTCACAGGGAGATCAAACTAACAGAACCTTGTACCCTCCAGAGGACTTATAGCTTGTATATCTAATATTTTTCCTGACGGTCACCTGAGGTCAGGTCAGTCACGTGACATCGCCATCACAAGTCAATGGGGAAAGGTGGTAACTGCTATTTTGGTGCCAAAAATGATTGAAGATTATGCAAACGCACGAAACCATGAGATAATACACATCTTGTAAACCAATTTTTAACTTTTGCACCGTTTACTTTAGCGACATAGATTACGTCACAAAGCCAGAGTCGGAGGTTTAGGTAAATCATTCGATTAAATTGAGCTGGCGAGTCGGGACAGTCACCAATGGACTGAAGACCGTCAAAATCGAAATGAGTTATACGGCCCTCTTAGATCAACGTGACGTAAGGTCAGAATTCTAGGTTGAACTTATCCTAGCACAAGCATATCATCGACGCGCCTGAGCATGGTGACTAGGATAATGCCTATATCGCTAACGTTTATCAGCAAACTAGACGCTACTACATCAGCACCGCCCGTCCTGCCGTCGATGCCGCCACAGACGGGTGCCGCTGCTCCCTGGGAGCCGCCTCGGTGTCCGACCTGCCGTCGGGGCCACCATAGACGGGTGCCGCTATTCCCTGTAGACTGCCTCTGTTGCCTGGTCTGCCGTCGGCCCCCCCCCCCCCCCACCCCCACACACACACATAAACGTGTGCCACTGCTCCCAAGGTGCCGCCCGGCCTGCTGTCGGGGCCGCTACAGACGGATGCAGCTGCTGCCGGAGTGCCGCCCGACCTGCCCATCGGGGCAGCCACAGACGGGAGACGCTGCTCCCTGGGCACCGCCCGGCCCGCCCGTCGAGACCGCCTCTGACGAGTGACGCTCCCTGGGGCGTGCTGTCCGGATCGACATTTTCCCGTTCTTGTGTGCGTTTCGAGACTGCTTGGAACAGGCCAACGTCCTAGTCGGAGCTTTCTCTAGCCTTTGCTTCAGCCCCCGCTGCTCTGGCAGCTATTGAAATGGTCCTGAGGAAAATAAAAACAACCAATCATGCCTACTTCTTAGTTCTCCTATAGGGATAGGGCGATGAGCGGACTCGACACTGACATGCACACACTGCCATGTTCACACACATTCACACATGAGGCGATCAATCATGGTCCATGGAATACAAATCTTTATGAGCGAGAAAGAAATGAGATTGATTATCGAAAAATATTGATATAACTTCAAAAAATATCGGGTTAAATGAGTACGAACTGTCAAACTTGGTATCAAGCATTCTAGAGGCCCATATCTTTGCAGCCATACATGCTGTTTAGCAAACAGTTATCATGTTGTGTAGCTTATCCGTTCTTCCTTGAAATTACGCATTGTTGAAGCATTTGGGGAGTCAACTTGGCACGTTCCACCAGGCACTTACTAAATCATCGGTGCCAAATCTGTTCTGTTTGCAATAACTCCTATTTAATGCCTGGACACATTTTGATGAAACTTTGTGTGTTGTTGGGCACCCACTTCCCTTGGCAATGCAATGAGAAATGTGGTTTGGTTGCAAGCACGTGCTGGGTATTTTTATGACTCCAGAATGGCAGGATGCATTGCATACAAAATTGGGACACTGGTTGGAGACCAATCTGATGAGTGGCTTATAAGTTTAAGCAATCACTTGAGGCATACTATTGTATGTGTACAATTGTACATGTGCAGAGCACGTATCTATTTCTCACAAACATCTGGAATGATTGTGCTCAAAGTTGGTATGGTATGTTGTAACAGTATAAACAGATCATAGGCTGCTTTCACATGTTAGCAATGACACAGCAGTGGACTCTGCTCACCTTGCACAACTACATGACACTCACCTGCAGGTGGGCAGGGAAGAAAGACCTGATGGGACTGCACCATAGCACAGCCAAACTGGTCTGTGCAATCGAAGGAGCCCTCATCATGAAGTGTGCCGCATGACCAAGCTTGCCCCGGGGCAAGCAAAGCAATACATGTTGCCACCAGCCCATCTTCACCTGAATGCGCCAGTCCTTTCACTGTACACACCTGGGTCTTGAGGAAACCTAGAAAGTGAAAATGACAGGCATCTGTTAATGTGTTGAATAACTGGTAACTTAAGGGGCTGGGTGGAGGTTAGTTCAAATGAAATACCCTTTGTACCTATACATTTATATTCACTGCATCTTGATGCTACTGAACTCCTAACAGACCATTGTTTAATCAATTGTCCTTATGGCCAACTGTTGTTATGGATTGTGATGTATCCACATTAAAACATGAACAGAGACTATCTCACAAATCACATAAGAACAATACTAACTGCAATTTATATCCATTTCTAAAACATCCTCTCAGACTTAACTGAAAAAGACATTTTCTATTTACCTGTGGAGAAACACACCCCTTCTTCCTTCAAACTGGTTGGAGCAGTTGCTAGCTAGGCATCTTGCAGCCTTTTTGAGCACTTGTGAGTTGCACATATAACTGAACCTGAAAGATAGATACAATAACTGATCATTTTCTTGAGTCAATTACCTGGGCTACATTACCAAGTAACTACGCATCAGGAAAGGATTTTCCTACTCGCTCACCGCTGTACTCAGTTTGAAATATGCATTTACCAACTTTGCTCATAAAACCCAGGTCAATGAAGACTTAGGTATTTCAAAGCATTTAGATGGCAAGAGAAATATTGCAATATCTGTAAGGCTATAAAATGGTTCACAATTTTGGAATTTCACATGTAGACCATTGTTTTTAAGGCGCCAACCACAGCCCAGACGGCAATGCCGAAAACATATTGCCAGTGCAGAGCTGCTCATCAGCTGCACAGGGTGGCTTAGATTTGCAGCAGAAAGTTCAACATTTTTGTGTTGAGCATTGCTGGCCATAACATCATACAATGCAGATCTGCTGCACTAGCATATCATATCTACTCCAAGAAAATGGTGAACAGATAGTCAGTCCTCAGAGACATAACGCAGTCACTGACTGCAAGTCAGCATGTGACTTAAATTTCAAGTCTTATATTGCAGCATTTCCTATCAACAGCGAAGATATATAAGCTTCTGGTAAAAATGTAGGTCTTGCCAGTCAGTGCAGCTGATATCTGTTGCAGATTGTCAGAGGACTGAAGCAGACATGTCGCCCCAGCTTGTGCGGCTTGCTGACTGTGTTGACGTGCTTTGCAGTCTGGCGCACAGTAACTTTTCAAAAGCTGAAGTGTTTTAAAATATGAAATGAGGATATTTTTGACATAGTGTTATAATTTAACCTACCATAGGCCTACAATAAAACTCATTTTAGCACCAGCATTCTGCATCACAAACTACACTTTTCAATTCCTAGATCTTTTGTTGTTTATAAAGTAAATAAGGAAGAAAATAAAGGTATGAGATCCTACTGTACTTCCACACAATGTTTTTCCAACAAAATGTACTATCAACCCCTTAAATACCCTCAAATGCAAAGCAGCATACATGTAAGACAATGGCGCCATCCGGGTAACACTCCCTCCTTTCTATCTTCATATATCTAAATCAAAACTAGTTGAGCACAATTCAACCTCCATTTGACATTCTCCAAGCTTCAATCTATGAGCTGAACTCCAGAGACAAACACTATTCACTCTAAAATACCAAAAAATGTGCCGTAAACTTTCCCAATTTCCCGTTCACTTACACAGAACTGCCCCGCCGAGGGCTGCCCCAACATGGCGGCGCCCTCTACATGCCGTCGCTAAACAGCTGCCCTATCTAGTCTGTATATCTATGCTGTCAAGGATCTAACGGATCTACTTTCAGGTGCTCGGTCTCCGCTATGTGGACAATTGCTGCGCAGTAAATACAAAACACAGCAAAATGTGGCAATAAGTGGTGGCCACGAAATAAAAAAGCTTGTCAAGATTTAAATACTTTGATATTTGGTGTTGTTTTTTGTGGTTTAAGACGCATCGTTTTTAAATGAGTTGTATACTAAATGTATGGGCATCATATTAGCTAAAATAATATCCCTAATGTTAAATTTTTAGCTGATCGTTTTGCAGTAGACAAAGTTCCCAGTAGGCATGCCAACGCCGGCCCGACGTCGGCAAACATCGGGGTGACGTCCAGAGGCGGATCCAGCTCAGAGTTTTTTTGGGGGGGGGGCAAACCATAACAATTTATCGATTCTTTCCGTGCCTCGTCCATAGGCGTAATGTTAAAATTATGCCGTTTGGGGGGGGGCAAATGCCCATTTTGCCCCCCCCCCCTGGATCCGCCACTGGTGACGTCGGCATCTCGGCGTCGGCATGCCGACGTCGGTCCGACCCAGGGTACCTACATACTGGGTATACTCAAGTCCGCTCATTGGCCATGCTTACGTCACATATGGAAGGCGCGTCTAGTAGCTAGTAGGAACCAGATTCTAGTATATTTAATGAAATATGGATGATTTTTTGGTAGGTTTATGCTAGGTTCTAGTTGGTACTAGATATGGTATCGATCGTTTATAAGTTTTCATTTATTTTCTTTTGAATAAATGTTCATTCTGATTCCAAAAGAATTAAAACATTATTTTTCATAATAACTTATTGTAGTTTATTTTATTTGTACGTGATAGATACAGCTACGTTTAAACAATTAACAAGATTAGTCAGCTGACTGGATTTCGCCGAACATCCGTTCTTAACGGCGCTACGTTCAAATAAGCATACCGTGGTGCTCTTTGTGGCGCGGGCGCTGGAATTCGGCGTCTTTTGTGCGTTGGCAGATTGATATGGACGACGGTGAAAACAGGGCGCCTGGGGCGATTTGATCAAGGTTCGTGAAATTTACACGTGACGTTTGGCATATAGAAGGCCCATGAAGCGGGAGAAGTTCCAAATGTCACGTGACTAAAATGCCCTCCGGCGCCCTGTTTTCACCGGCGTCCATTGATATGATTAGTGCAGTGACATTATTTCATTTTTTTTTTGCTAGCTTGTGGTTGGTGATAGTTTTCTGGTCAATATAGTCAATTGAATTTCCTGGTCAATTGAAGATGCCCGGTTGTGCAGTCCCTGGCTGTAAACACCATACTAACTCCCCCCAGTAATATTATTTGTCAATAACAATTAAGTCAATAACAATTTAGCTATCTGATTGGCAAAAATCATTACACGGACCTAGGATAAACATACATACGC
The DNA here is from genome assembly GCF_019059575.1 of Amphibalanus amphitrite. Classification (NCBI taxonomy): domain Eukaryota; kingdom Metazoa; phylum Arthropoda; class Thecostraca; order Balanomorpha; family Balanidae; genus Amphibalanus; species Amphibalanus amphitrite. Next base: position 16,022 of record NW_024881963.1, read on the forward strand.
CATGAAGGATGAAAACAATCATGAGTTGGGAGGTTACCCCTACAGATAAATCGCAGTGTAAGTAACCTTATTACGATATCAAGTTTTTTAACGTTGTGCGTATAGAACCGTGTGACGATTTGTGTGAACCATCTTACAAACATATTCTGAATTCTGAAATATTTCTAATGATAATTTTCAGCGACCATTGCTGCAGCTTCATACAAATTTCTTCCTGCTCGCAACCTTAACGCTCCGCCTATGTCATTTAGTAGCCGAGTCCCCTGCATTTACAGGGGGTTCATACACTGTCTGACATTGCGCTCAGGCCGCCCCGAGTACAATCTCTGACAGGGGAATTCCGCCCGAGGCGTCTGGCCGGCGGCCCGGGGGAGCCTGCGCTCAGAAACATGGATTGAGGGGTGAGACTAAATGCTTACTTCGAAATCTAAGCTGCGTTGCGGCATTGGCGGTTATGTGCGGCGTGTATGCCGCATGCTTAGCAAGCGGCGACCACTAAATTAAAAACTCAATAGCTTTGACCTGTTTTCAATGGATAACACTGCATACCAAAAATGTCCATCGCTCTCGTCATAGGATATTTAGATTTAAATAACTAACTTATCTACATCATCGTTTTGAACCAAATTAATACTTTCAACTTGACCCTCGCCCGTATTGGTGCTTTTCCAGCCGCGAACGTATAAGGTATAACCCCTTGCCGTTTCGCTCCTGATCAAGCTAGAGCTTCGCGGAAAAAACGAGCGTGTTGCCCGTGACGAGAGGAAGCCGGTGATACCCAATTTTAAGGTCCTAGGTCATCGGTTGACCTTCCAGGTCAGGTCAATGACCCAAAAAACGGGAAAATCAGGACCTGTTAGAACGTCGTAGTGTGGCTGCCATGGGGTTTTTCGGGGTGCTGATCACGAATATCATGCTAGTTTTGATCACAGATGATGTCTTCATTCATTTAGGCCAGGTCGGGTCAGGTCAGGTCAGGTCAACCAGTAGAGGTCCTGCCGGGTATTTGTAGTGGGTGTCAACCGCCTCTGACAGCCTCGTAGCATGTTACGAAGGCACCAAAACTACTTTGTAAACGTTCATGTGGTTGCCAAATTCGAATTCAGGTCGAAAAACTGGCCTAGAAACATGTCAAACTCGAAAAAGTGAACCGAGGTCACCAAAGGTCAATGACCTGACCTGACCTTCAGGTGACCTTGACACCCACCCTGATGCATGGGGGCAAGATCATATCACATGTTTGAACGCTTGAAACCACGAAAAGACTGCAAACGCGCTGCTAATGCGAGCCGACATACGCTGAATCGCGGTTCCGGCCAAACATGGTCTCGAAAAGTAGGTCACAGGTCAAAGGTTATTTGCGTCAGGGTCATGAAATTTTCAGGGTAGGTGTAAAATTGATCAACGCGAGGGTACTAAAAGTTACGTCGTGATCGGCCGCTTTTTACGCGAGTTATTCGCGAAAAACCGAGGGGAGTCCGTTCGACCCCCCCTAAAGGGCGAGGGTTAACTCACAGTCCGAACTCCGAACAAGTTCGGTCTTGTTTGTGAATTTGTCGGAGCATCACCTAAATCTAGTAGAGATGATGGAGGGAAACTAGGCTTTTAAGGAGGGAAGGGAGTCGGTGACGGTCAGGGACACTACAAGCAGAGCAGTCATAGGCTGGTGACAGGGCTGACACCATGTTTTGATAGCATGACTGAAACAGACTTTTTGGGTAGCCAGGAAATCGCATGCGAGAGCCTATTGAAATTCTTACATCGGCCTTTATATGCACCAGTCGTATACAGGTGCGGGATTTGGCATACGATTTCCAGACAATCGAAAGACTGTTTGGAGCCAACGAAGGAAGGAATGAGTGAGTACTAAGTTGAAAGCAATAATTTGGTTCAAAATGATGATGCAGATAACTTAGTTATTTAAATCTAAATATCTTATGACGAGAGCGATTGGCATTTTTGGTATGCAGTGTTATTCATTGAAAACAGGTTGGAGCGTTTAAGTCTTTAATTTAGTGGTCGCCGCTTACTAATCATGCGGCATACACGCCGCACATAACCGCCAATGCCGCAACACAGCTTAGATTTCGAAGTAAGCATTTAGTCTCACCCGGATTGAGTTACACTCGATTTGACGGAATTTGAGTACGCTCTGAAACAATCGCGTCGAGAGCCCTTGCTCAGAATTTAATGCTCTTTCTAACGAGCCTAAATATGTAGCAAAATTCACAAAAATGGCGACGTGGATGGGGTAGTTCCATCTGCCCTTTTAACGCGCGGCGGTTGCGGGCGGCTGCGGATCTATGGCCACGGTGACGTCATTGCTACCAAACGACTTGAGAGGGGCCCGGTCCGACCTCGGCACGACGTCGGCTGGACGGCGGGTACGCCCGCATGTACCGTTGTTCTATATACCCTGCATGTACCGACGTCCAGCCGAGGTTTAGCCGACGTCGTGCCGGCGTTGGGCCGAGATCGTTTGCCGAGGTTGAGGTGAGATGACGTCCGGCCGACGTCGGCCGCTGTCTTGACCGTTAAAATAATATGAAATGCGTGTTTCATATTTCATGAAGAGCTGTAGGTATTCAAAATATGTTCAAAGTTACTCCAAACTACTCCAAATCACTTGTTTGTTATATAACTACACCTTTTTGCATTTGAATTCAACCATTCGCCATAACTGTTTGAGGAGCCATTTAGACATTCGGCATTGAGCACAATTATTCCGGCGTTGTGTGTTTCATTTCAGCCAGTCAGCAAAACAGATTGAACACTGAAATGAGCGATCTGCAAAACAGTTTGACACTTCTCCAGGCTTCGGCATTGAGCGAGCTAGCTCGGTATATGACGTAAAGTTTCGGCCAATGATGATTTGTTTTGCACAATGCTGAACCATTCGCTCAATGTCGAGTTGTAGAGGAAGACCGCCGAATAGTTTTGCACAATGGTGATTCTTTGTGACCAACCGCCCATTTGTAGCGCCACCTATATGGCGTACGTGTACAAACGTTTTGTCCAATGGTCAAAAGCTAACGCAAAAAGGTGTATTATATTTTACTTTACGGGTTACGGACAAAAGTACGTATCGCTTAAGTACGTAGGACAAAAGTACGTAAGCAAAAGTACGTAGGATTAAAGTACGTATCGCAGAAGTACGTACAGTATAAAGTACCTACGTATGAACAAAAGTACGTCAGGGACAAAAGTACGTATCGCAGAACTACGTACAATATAAAGTACGTATGGACAAAAGTACTTCAAGGACAAAAGTACGTATCGCAGAAGTACGTACAGTATAAAGTACGTATGGACAAAAGTACGTCAGGGACAAAATTTCTGTATTTCTGTATTTGCGCAAATCACCAACAGGCTTGGCCCAATGACAGGTGAAGTCATATAAGTATATCACACACCAAACACACTATAAAAATAATGATCTGTTCCAAGTACAGAAGACTAGAAGTAAAAGTAGTACCTATAGTGTAAAAAAGACTATAAAGGCAGAGTGTAAATGACTACGAAGGCATAACAGATAAATAGTACCTACTATAGAAGTACATACGATATACATAAACATTAAAACACTGTATAAAATACTGAAAGTACTGAATATCTACCTACCTAAAAATAAAGCATTAGTGATGTATGGTGTGCACAAGATGAAAAGCTTAAAACATCACAAGCTAATTTTTACACGACAGGAGGAAGGGTTGACACATACAGCACGCTCTGCCTCTTCAACTGACCAAGTGAATCGAAAAATAAGTCTGCTGTTTCAACAGACCCTAGAAAGTGGTTGACAGTGCGTGGGATGCGCGAGAACAAGCCGGATGATACAGTGTTCACTCGAGCAAACGGCAGAGTAAATAATGCTCTGTTCATGGTTCTGGCTTGTCTGATCGGTACCTGTAACCCAAAACACTGTAATAAAAACGACGAAGAGATGAAACCTTTAAACACTTTGGATAAAAACATGACATCATACTGTGCTCGCCGAGCACCCAAGTGGAGCACACCGTACGATGCCAGTAAATCACAGTAGGCCAGAGAGGCTCCGACATAGCCCGTACGACGCGCAAGCCACATTAAAAACTTATGTTGCACTCTCTCCACACGAACTAGATGGCATTTGGCTGCACCGCCCCATATGATTGAACAGTATTCAAGAATCGATCGGACGTTTGCATTGTAAGCCGCCAGAGCCGCCTGCTTGTCTACCTTGCACCGGGGGGAGGCTGACTGGAAAGTGCGAATGATAAGTCCTAAAGCCCTATTGGCTTTCGAGACAATTGAACCCACATGTTCAGCAAAGTCCAGCTTTTGGTCAAGAATAACTCCTAAATCCCGAATGGATGTGACGTTTTCTAAGGTAATTCCGTTGATTTTGTAGGAAGAGTTAATAAAGTTTCGTTTCAACGTGATTTTGAAAGATTTACATTTTGAAGCATTAAGTACCAGTTTCCAGTCAGCCGCCCATCGTGCTACTGCATCTAAGTCCCTCTGAAGTGCTAGCACATCAGCTGCTGACCTGATCTCGTTGAAAAGTTTGAGGTCGTCAGCAAAAAGCAAACAATTTGTAGATATTGCAGTGGGCAGGTCGTTAATAAAGTACGTATCGCAGAAGTACGTACTGTATAAAGTACGTATGGACAAAAGTACGTCAGGGACAAAAGTTCGTATCGCAGAAGTACGTAGGGTTTAAAGTACGTATGGACAAAAGTACGTCACGGACAAAAGTACGTATAGCTAATGTACGTAGGGTAAAAAGTAGGTACCTACGTATGGACAAAACTACGTCACGGACAAAAGTACGTATCGCAGAAGTGCGTAGGGTATAAAGTACGTATGGACAAAAGTACGTCACGTATAAAAGCCTACGTATAGCAAATGTACGTAGGGTATAAAGTATGCCTTGGGCAAGACGCCCCAGACAATTTATTTTGCTACATAGGTACCTACTTTTGTCTCACATCACCTGGAAAGCCAAATTTGTGCTCAATGTGTTCTTTGGACATTTTACTTTAAATTCCACCCCTCAAATTCATTCACTTATGATCGGACTCCCAGCTAGGAAGTGATTTGTGAAGCAACTGCAAATGGGGCATTTTGCCCCAACCCCAAACGCCCCACGGCCTGAGGCAAGAAGCCCCATACACTAGATTAAAGATTGAACATGGTAGTTGGCTAAATCTTATATGAGAGGTCCGTTAGACCGCTGGAGGTACGGCACTGAAGGTAACACCTTCCATCCTATCAAGTGTTCAGCTATGACACTATTGTATGAGCAGGTTTTTCACCTGCCTCATAAGGCCAAATAATAAATTATTGCAATGCAAATCAGTTAACAATATGCTTCCTTTGCCATACAGTTGCTGAGAAAAATACATATAAATGCATAGAAACTTGTTGTTCGCCAGCTACCGAACATTAGGAAGTGGGTAGTCCGAACAACACATGAGGTAAAACGCCCCATGGGGCTTTTTGCCCCGCGACCTACTGGGGCGTTTTACCCCATCACGTAGTTCGGTCAGCGAACAACGCCTTGCGCTCCAGCAAGACATAATTTAACACGAACCAACCCGGCATCATAAGCGTTAGACAACAGTTGTTCAAAATATATAAAAGTCGTTAACCTGATGTGGACCACAAAAGAACGCGATGATGTATAATCAGACAACCAAACATAAAAATCACTCAACAAACACATTTTTGGCTATATCTCCCTAGAGAGTTATCACAATTTTTTCCAGTCTGCCCATATAATGATCATATATAGTGCACATTTAACAGAAGAGAGGATCTTTCCCCAGAACCCTGCCAGTTCCGAGAAACATCGGTGAGGCGTTTTACCTCGGCGGGGCAACTTGCCCCGGTCTACCCTACGTGTGGACAAAAGTACGTCACGGACAAAAGTACGTATAGCAAATGCACACGTAGGGTATTAAGTACGTACCCCACCCTTGGGTTAACCCGCGCGGGGCTGGGGTCTCCAGCCGAACGCGCGGGGCTGGGGGGGGGGGTAAATTTTACCCCCCCCCCCTGTTATCTCCCGAATTAATGGTCCGATTTGGAAAATTCAAACGCCACTCGAAAGATCTCATCACGAAAAACTAAAAACATGTACTTAATTTAAAGTTTGAGGTCAAGGTCAAGGTCAGGTCAAGGGTACAAATTGCAAGTTCCTACAGTATCGGCCTTGCACCGTAGTTGCCGAAGAATGGAGTCATGGACTGAGACTGATCGCCCAAAACGTGTTCTTAGGCTACCAAGACAATATTCGTTGCATACAATATCATTCAGAGGTCAAGGTCAAGGTCAGGTCAGGTCAGGTCACCAAAAAACAAAATATAGAAAAGGGCATGTGCGACACATGTTTTATGGGTCATTTTACTCATAGAATTCAATAGGCACACTCAATAAGTGATATGGACCACCTCTGGATGAATTTCAGGTCGAGGTCAGGTCAAGGTCAGGTCAAGTGAGGTCAAATTTTGAAGTTGGTTGCTAAGGCCTAAAAAGGTGTCTATCTGATGCAGTTTTTCACGGCGAGTCGAATGGTGCTATTTTTGTTTCCATACGAGGTCTAGAACTTCCAAAAAAGTCATTTTTCAAAATTTGTGTGTGTCGTGACGTCATACAATTTTGAATAACTCCCACATTTTTGAACCGATTCTTGTAAACTTGGTATGTAGGTACACATAGACCACTTCTCTGACATATATTCCGGTACTTCTCATATATTTATTCTCATTCTCATATTCCGGACATATATTTCGTAATTCTACTTTGTCCGGATAGACAAAGTAGAATTACGTATATCCTTTTTTGTTACGTCTTGATTCCTTTAAAAATGAAGATGTTAGCGGCGTTTGAACTTTTGCCGTTTTTGAAGCGAAAATGGCGAACATGACGTCACTAAAACGTCAATTTCTCAAAAAAATTTCCGACGGATTTCGCTCAAATTTTCAGGGAACGTGTCAAATTGATGTAAAAAAAGGTACTGAAAGTTTGGCGGCGCTGCGCGCCGCCGTTTTTGAGATATTGCAAAAATTCGCGAGGGGGGGTAAAATTTACCCCTCAGCCCCGCGCGGGTTAAGTTGATTAATGTGTAATACCTTTTTTATTCTTTATTTAATGAGCATTTCTTACAAGGCATAGCAAAATTTCTCGATGAGTAAATGGGCGAAATAGACAAAGCTATATTATTTGGTAAATGAATTTATCATGAGTTCCCTGTAGCATGGCAACAGAGCAGCAATAAGGAAAAAGTGGCTCAACTTACACTACTATACCCTACTTCTAGCATACGTATTTTATACACTACGTACTTTGGCATACGAACCGTATGTACGGCATCAATCTATTAGAACGATATTGATACTAGGTGCAGATCCAGCCACCCTGCAACCACCTTGGGTTCTAATTATGTTTATCAGTGAAAGGTGCTATTTTGTTTCGTATGCTTCGAGAAGTATGCAATGTGTACTGAAATGGTGCGGCTAGTAGTCTTGTTCTAACCAAGGTGTACGTTATCCATCTATTTAACCCTCGCCCGCACATGCCATTTTCCCATCCTAGAACGCACATGGGGGGGGTGGTTGCCACCCCCCCCGCGCCGTTTCGTTCCTGTTGGAGATAGAGCTTAGCGGTAAAGACCAAAAAGATTCTTTGGGAAGAGACGAATCCAATGATACCCAGTTTTACCTTCTCAGGTCAGTCATTGACCTTCCAGGTCAGGTCAAACTAAAAAATGTTGCTGTTTTAGGTCACCGTTGGATATCAAGCGCGCTGCTTGTCATATACCGATGACGATGCCGTTTTCTGGTGCCAAGCCAGCTAGAACCTCTTTGTCACACTACCCGACCAGGTTTTTGCTGCTGAGGTCATCTCAGGTCAAGTTAGGTCAAGGTCAATAATATGTGTTTGTATGTCTGTGTGTGTCTGTGTGTATACTGATGTGTGCACCGATTGTTTATGTGTCCATATCACATGAAATCATGATCTGAGAAGCTTTTACCAAAAATGTAGTCAAAAAATTTCAAAAAAAGTAAATTCAGCTTGCCTAAAACGCAATTATCTTAGATGACCTAGGTTGACCTTGACCCTGACCTTGACCTCTGTACATCGTCGAACAACATGTTTCATGATAGGTGGGAGGTAGGATTGGCATAAAAGGCCGAAATCAAGGTGTTAAAAGCTCACAAGGCCCATAGCCAACGCAAGATGTTGAGAATTGGCCATTTGGGTCATGACATGACCTGAAAAACAAGGTCATATCTCCGAAACCAAAAACCACAGAAACTTGAAATTTTCAGTGGACATCAAGAAAGGATAGAGGAGCAGCTATACGAAAAATCAGCCTTCTAGCTCTAAAAATGTTGAGTGCAGAGCAGAAAGACTACCTGGGGGGGGGGTGGCAACCACCCCCCCCATGTGCGGGCGAGGGTTAAAATATCGACTTATATTAGAACTATATTGATACTAGGTGTACATCCAGCCACCCTAAAACCACCTTAGGTTCTAAATATTTTTTTCAACAAAAACGACAATAACGCGAATACTATGCTATTGGTCAATCGGCGTTACAGCAAGACGCGCGAGACTCCGCACCTTAAATTGGCATCATCACCGTATTCATTTTCCATCTAGTTCGGCAACAAAACCCAAAAGTTTATATTTGCCCCCAAAACAAACTTTTGCATTTTGTTGCCACCATAGGCGCGGGAGCCGGGGGGGCAGTGGGGGCAGCTTGCCCCCCCCCCCCCAACTCTGGGGCCGTGGGGGCGGTGCCCTCACAGCTTTGAGACGGAATACCACACTTTTTTTTGCAAATATTTTCTTTTTTGTTGAAAAAGCCGAGGGATGAAAAACAAGTGGCCTAAAACCGGTGAGAAAACTAGATTTGGGGGTACCCTAGGTTGATCTCTATTATGGTGTGCCCCCCCAGTCGGAAAGTAGTTCCCGCGCCCCTGGTTGCCACGCAAGGCGTTTACCTTGTTTAGTGATAGACCTAATCGAAGGAGTGGAGCATGGCGCATCTATGTATTTGTAGTGGGCCCGCATGTGTAATAGTTTGGTAGTCGACCACCAGATGTCAGGCAGCGCGGCGCCGGCCGGTGACCGATATGTGTAGGCGCAGGCCACAGGCCACAGGGCATGGTGAGCTCGGTGGGCGTTGGGTGGGCGAGCTCGGCTCACGGTCTCAGTGGCCGGTAGCCGGCAGATCGTGTGCTGCGCTAGGAGGGTGCAGAACAGGCAGGACCAGCGCCAGCGGCCGGCGCACGCACAGGTCAGCCGTCGCCCGTCAGGTAAGTGGCCTTGGCCCTCGGATGTCTAATTTCAGTCATTCTGGTCAGCAGTTCAGCACAAAGTATTTTGGTGCGAAATGGTCCAGGCGGACCGAAGCACCCACTCAACAATCAATCGATCAAGCACAAAGTATCGCTGAGTTAGCTCTAACAACGTGACACTGACCGGGAAAGGGCTCATGCCTGAAACAGACTCTTTCCGCAGTCATGAAATCGCATGCGAGAGCCTATTCAAATACATGGAAGCACGCTCGCATCAATCGCACGCACCTCCCAGATGCGATTGATGCGGGAAGAATTATAATGTATTTGAATAGGCTCTCGCATGCGATTTCCTGAACGCGGAATTCGGAAAGAGTCTGTTTCAGCCTTTAGACCAGGCTTACATAGGTTGGCTTAGACAAGGAGGGACTTACTTGTCAAAGCCCATCCCCGAAGTCAATGACAGCCAAAGACCAAAGTCATATATGTATATTATATATATATATATATATATATATATATATATATATATATATATATATATATATATATATGTTGTCGCCGCCGCCCTCCAATACACAGTTGTCAAATTAGTCCATGTATTCCAACTGGTTTTCTGAAAATGTAGAAAAACACTATCAATTGCGATGAAGATAAACATAAAACCATAAACACATACACAATTTGGACTATGAAACAATGTTACAAGAATACAATAGGCTGGTTGTTTCAAATCGTTTCACTCACGGATTGTTTCGGCTCAGGCTCTTGGGCGACAACTTGCATTTATCGTTTCCTTTTCGTTTCGTTTCTTCAATTTTGCTTCGTATTTTCGTTCGTATTTCGTTCATTCGCTTCGTATTTCGTTCTTTCGAATCAACAGAACAGAAGACAAAGATAACTTAAACAACACAAATCTAACTTAAACTAACATATCTCAGCCTACTTAATATTTTCTTTTTGACTATAAATCGCGAGACAGAACTGGTAACCGAACAAAACGATGGAAGGCATGCGCAAAACGTGCCTAACAACTTGCATCTTGACGAAGAAATTTATTTGCGGATTCGGCACTAACACCCGGCCCATTTGATGTCCTCGGTCATCAAATCATTGTGTCGCCGATCCTTCTGTTATTTTCACCAGCTTGTGGATGGGCCGCCAGAAAGTACTTCCCTGTGATCGTACCTTTACCGACCTGACTCTTCCATCGGAACTTTCCTTCGTGACCTCGATCACACCCAGCGGCCACACACCTCTTGAGACCAAGTTGTCAACAATGAGCACAACGTCTCCTTGCCGTAAGTTGTCGTGGCTCCGCGTGCACCTCCCGGCCCGTTGCTGAAGCAGGGGAAGATATTCGTCCCGCCAGCGTCTCCAGAATTGCTCAGCGAGATACGAAGCCCGTTTCCAGCTCCTTCTGCTGAAACTATCTTGATCGGATGTCTGCGACCAGGGCATGACAACAGCTCTCAACTGTAGCACGTGGTTTGGCGTCAGAGGTAACTGGTCGCGAGGGTCGCTGGTGACCAGGATCAGAGGCCGGTTATTCATAATACTCTCTGCTTCACATAGGAATGTGTAAAGTGTCTCGTCGTTGAACGTTTGCTCTCGCAGTAGAGCGCCCAAAATTTTCCGAACACTACTAATCAGCCGCTCCCACGCTCCACCGAAATGGGAGCTCCCAGGAGGATTCCAATGCCATTCTATGCCGCGATTGATTGCTTCTCTGAAAATTTTGGAGTCTGATTCCATCAGCATATCCACTTCTCTCTTCAGTTCGCGATCCGCACCGACAAAGTTCGTCCCGTTGTCGGATCGCATGATGCGAACATGTGACCCGCGCCGTGCAATAAAGCGCCGCAAGGCACAGATAAATGAATCAGTCGACAGGCTTTCAGCTACCTCGATGTGTACCGCGCGCATGGCTAGACAGGTGAAAAGGACTCCATAACGCTTTGCTTGTGCGCTAGGGTGTGTCACTAATTGCAATGCAAGGTGCTCCATCGATTTTATTGTGCCCCACTCATGTGGAAAGGGCGTGGCATTGTTAATTTCCCGCAAATTTTAACCCCCAGGCGGCGCCGAGCGAGAGAAGTTTACCCTATCTCACAACATAGGCGACCCTAGCGCCCCTGGCGGCTGTTTGCGAAACTAACAGGCCGCTGACTGTATGGGCTTATCCCTGCTCTCTGTAAGCGCGTCTAGGGACAAATAATAGTATGGGCAGATTGCAGAGAGTGCAAGCTAATGACGAATACCTATAATGAATACAATATATTGTCACAGGGGCCCAGGAACATTCTTCAAGTTGGGGTGCAAGCCCAAAATACCTGACATGACGCATATGAAATAGTAGCGTAGTCAGGGGGTCCCAGGAGGCACGTGCCCTCTAGTCTCCCCCCCCCCCCCTATCGCATTCAGAGGACCCCTCGGGTCGGAGGGGCTCTGTGGCACCAGTTTACCGCTCAGGGTCTATGCTGGCCATATTTCGATTCAGAAAGAATAGGTCTCGTAACAGCACCTCGTGAGTCCAAAGAAGCCTCACTAAATTGTCCATGAGGGTTACACGCCGGCTTCTGAAGGCTACTGGCGGCCTCTGAGGGCCCTTTACCGGCCTCTTATGGCCGCTAGCGTGCCTCTGAGAGTCCTTGCCGGCCCAAGAGGGGCCATATCTAGGGCCTTACGCCAACCTGTAATCAGTAATGGCCTCACACCAATGTCTCTGACGGCCCCATTACGACGGCTGTGAGACTGAGGGCCCTCACTGGTGCTTCTGAGAGCCCACCCGGCCATAAAGGGCCCTGCGGCACCAACTGACCTCTGTTGGTCCACGCTGACTATATTTCAACTGAGAAAGACCTCACAGGTCTCGTAAGAGCACCTCATGAACCCCTAAGTAGCCACACTAAGATCTCCGTCAGGGTCTACGCCGGCTTCTGAGGATCCCATAACGGAGACCGTGAGGGCCCTCAGCAGGGCCTCTGAGGGTTCACAACCAGCACCTCTGAGAGCCCCACACCAGTGGTTCTAAGGGCCCATAAGGACACCACTGAGGGTCCCCCAAGCCAGTGCCACACCATTTATGCAACCATATATTGGTGGCTCTGAGGTACCCACACCTGCGCCTGTGAGGGTTCGGCAAAAGCATATCTGACGGCCACCTACCTGCAACTCTGAGGGCCCTACATCGGAGACTGAGGGCCGCACTGGCGTCTCAGAGTACCTTGTCGGTATCTAAGGACCCCACAGGGCTTCTGAAAATGCCGCCGGCCTCTGTGGGCCCCTTGCCGGTCTGAGGTCCCCCTCCCCGGTCGTTGAGGGCCCCCTGCCGACTTTTGAAGGGTTCGCACCAGCAGCTCTAAGGGCCACACACCCACATGTAACGGACCCACACCAGTGTCTCTGAGGGTCCACAACGGCGTCTGTATTCTGTGAGGACCCTCACCGGCGCTTATGAGGGATTCACACTAGCACCTCTGAGGGGCCACACGGGCGTCTGTGAGGACCCCACACCAGTGCCTCTAAAGGCCCCTAATTGGAGGCTCTGAAGGCCCTGCATCGGTGATACTGAGGGTCCTACCAAAGGCACAACACAAGCCATTAGTCTCCTTCTGAGTCCCACACGCCGCCCTCCCACCATAGGCGGCGGAACGGGGAGGGCACCGGGGCACCGTGCCCCCTCTGATTTGGGCATTTTAACATTAGCCCTATGGGCGTTGCATGGAAAGAATGGGACCAAAAGTCGGCAGTGTCCCCCCCCCCCCCCCCCTCCACTTAATTGAAGGTGTTCCGCCGCTACTGCCTCCCACCGGAGCGAGTAAACCTGTATCAATCAACGACTTTACCACCGTTGTACGTCATAATGTTCTCATCACGCCAAATCAAATACCATCCGGAACCAAAATGGTCCAGTATAAAATCTGACCTACCAAAGTTATGATCAAGTTCAGATAAAATCAAAGTGGGATGACAATAGGTGTTCTTAAATCGATGCCGAATCAGCAGAAACCATCCACATGCAAGAGAAAAACCTTGTGCTGATGTTTATATAAAAACAGACATGTAGGTCCATAAAAGGGAGCAGAGATCCTTCATCGTTGCATCAATGTTGAGGGGGCGGCGCCCACTCGGCTCTCAAGTTGGAGGGGGGGGGGGGGTAAGCGCCCCCACTGCTCCCCCCCCCCTGTTCCCCGGGGTCTATGCAGTGAACGACGCTACCAAAAAACAAAAACATGTGACACCTAATAGCAGGCACTATAAACATGCGCTCGTACGTATTCAGTCAGACCACGGGGATCGGGGGTAGTACTATACAATATACATTAACACAGAACTATTTCGTGCTTTAAGATGCATAACATCACATTTTCACCAACATTCTGAGTGCCAGACAAGCCAACAGCAAGGCGTCAGTTCGGTAAAATGCATTTAATGATGATCGTAAGCTCACAAAGCATAGCGAGCGTGTTAGTTCAAAACATTGCCGCTAGGGGCGCTGAGGTCGCTAATGCTGAGAGATAGGCCAAAGTGTCGGCGGTCGGCGCCGCATGGGTGTTAATATTTGGGGGAATATATATTACTGAACGGCTCTGGGAAAGAAAAATGGAAACCGAGGTCTTTAAAAAATTGTAGGCACGAGGCGTAGCCGAGTGCCGGAGATTTTTTGAAGACCGAGGTTTCCATTTTTCTTCCCAGAGCAAGTTCAGTAAGATATTTCCCATACGTCGTTTAATATCTATTCAGAAACTCACAATTTAATTATTGAAATCACCTTTTTTAAGAGTTTTATCAAAAAATCACCAGAACTGTAGGTCATCAACCCGTGCCGGAAAACAGTGCAGGAAAGATCACGTGCAAATGTTTCCCGCACGGCTAGGATAATGCTAAAGGGATATCTCGGCGTATGGGAAATAAAAGATGTCACACGGTTTCTACGTGTCTGGGGCACGATAAAATCAGTGGAGCACCATGTTTTGCGAAAAAAGTGCCCAAAATGACACACCCTATTGTGCGCGTCCTCTCCTGGTGTAAAATGGTCCAAAGAGGTCCACTCCGGTGCTCTGCCATGGATGCTCTGCTTGTCGAACTCTGTCTGAAGGGAGGTCGGCCAATGGCCATCTTTTGTATCTCCACAGGCCGCATACGTCTCCGGCAGCTGATGCATTGTAGGAGACATCTCCTGACTGCCGCGTTGGCCCTGATGACCCAGAATTTCCTCCGCAACTCGGCGAGTACGTGCTGTCTTCCCTCGTGTCCAACCTTCTCATGAATGTCCTGTATGAGAAGCTCCGTTACTCTTCCCTCGCTCGGCAGGATCAAGGGATGTCTGCCGTCATACTCCAGATCGGTGGCGTGCTGTAAACGGCCTCCCACCCTCAGCAGACCGGCATCGTATTTGGGATCCAAGGAGACGATGCTGCTGGACAACCGTACTTCCTGACCCGATTGAAGCCTTTTCATCTCTTCCGCGTACGACGCGGTCTGCACCTGCTGTACAATGACTCGTTCAGCTGAATTCAGTTCGCTTAAGTTCAACTCGAGCATTGAAGCGGAACTGTCCCTGTTCAACAGTTTCGAAATGACACGTCGTATCCAAGCAACACCCCGTTTCAAGCGTTCCCATGACGAATAATACGCTGCTAGCGTCAGAACCGGACTTTGTTTCTGGTCACATGCACTTGCTGAAATGGAATGTCCCTTGCTTGACCTCAAGCTCGTTTAGATTTTCTTGCAGTTCTGGCAGCCGGGGCCATTGCTCTTGCTGTTGCAATAAAAAATGGGGTCCATGTCTCCACATGTTTTGTTCCATCAGGGTGGTAACTGGTAACATTGCATCCGCGTGACAGCAAGTCGGCAGGATTTTCTTCCGACGGGACCCATTTCCACTGGTCAACCGTGGAGCCATCCCTAATAACTGCCAATCGATTTGCCACAAACACGTGGTACCGTGCCGTCTCATTTTGTATATAGTTGAGAACCGTGGTACTATCGGTCCAAAAATAAATACGTGGTCGAACATGGAACTGGAAAGCTCGTTCGATTTCCAAATTGACCTTGACGGCGAGTGTTGCCGCGGATAGTTCCAGTCTTGGAACACTCAGGGGCTTGATAGGAGCCAGGTGGGATTTGCTGAGCAGCAAACAGCAGGATATCCCGCCATCCAGGCCTTCTGCTCTCAGGTAGGTAACTGTTCCGTACGCTCTTTCACTAGCATCTGAAAAATGGTGGAGTTCCAATACCTTGGCTTTCGCTAGACCACCCGGACAAAGGCATCTCGGGACACCATACCGGTCGATAATTGTCAGGTCCGTTAGCCACCGTTTCCACTCCTTGCAGTGTCCAACGGGCACGTCTTGGTCCCATTCTAAGCACAGGCGAGTGAGGTCTTGCAACAGCATGCGAGCTTGCATGACAAATGGGGCAGCGAGGCCTAGAGGATCAAAAAATGCGGCCGTAGCTGACAGAATCCCCCTCCGTGTGACTGGCTTTTTGATAAATTTGTCCATCTCCACGCTGTAGCCAAATTTATCTGACTGAACGTTCCAACTAACACCCAGGGCTCTATCCATAGGGAGGGTGTCGGATACCAAATTCAGATTTTGAACCTTGGGCGATCGGTCGTTGTCCGGAATCGAACCCATGACCAATGAGCTGTTACTTATGAATTTTGTGAGATTGAAGCCTCCTTGTGAACATAGCAGCTTGAGGTTGGATGCCAAGTTTATGGCATCTTCTTCTGTCCTTGTCGATACGAGACAGTCGTCCACATAAAAATTATCCATGACTGTCCGAGGCACTTCCGCTTCATACGACGATCCGTGTTCTAAAGCCGTACGGCGCAGGGCAAAATTTGCACAGCTAGGTGAGGACGTTGCACCGAACACGTGAACGGTCATTCGGTATTCTCTCGGATCCACCGTTATGTCCCCATTAGGCCACCATAGGAAACGCAAGAAATCGCGTTGAACTTTCGGAACCTTCACTTGCAAAAACATTCCCTCAATGTCTGCCATCAATGCGATGGGCTCTTGGCGGAAACGTAGGAGAATATCTGACAAAGAATTTGCAAAATCAGGGCCCTGTAGCAGTTCTTGGTTCAAGCTAGTGCCCTTAAACTGACAGGCACAGTCAAAGACTACACGAATTTTATCCTTCTTCAGTGCATTCTCAACTCCATGATGAGGCAGGTACCAAATGCAACCCTTCTTTTGGCCCACATTTTCTGGCACAACTTCAGCGTACCCCCTTTCTAACAGTTTCTCCATCTGCCGTGTATATTCTGCCGCGAATGCTGACTGGCTTTGGAACTTTCGTTTCAGCTGATCAAGGCGCTTATAAGCCGTCACCTTATTGTTGGGTAGGTCAGGCTCGACATGACGGAAAGGTAAGGCTATTTCGTACTGGCCATCGCGGCTTACACACGATGATTCAACAATGGAACACCATCTTACATCTTCTGCGGACGGACCCACCTTGTATTCGGCTCGGTTACCGTAGCCGTCTTCATTAAATGTAGCGTGTATTTGGTTCACTTTGAAGCGACTCGCCGAGGCCCTCTCTGCACCTCCCAAAACCCAACCATATCTGGTCCTTACGGCGAATGGGCCGCCGTCCTGACCGGGAATGACTTCAATCGGCTCCATAGCCGCTGACACGTTAATTCCGAGAAGAAGGCCTACTTCACCCTCGACTCTTTCCTCGATATGCACTCCTCCGTCCAATAGATATTGCCACTTGCTTGTATCGACTGATGTTGGTGCATCGTCGCTAGACACGGGGATTCTGTTCAGAACAAACAATGGAGGCAGTTCTAATCTGTGATTGTACTCCAAGTCTTCTATCACGACATGAGAAACGATGCATGTATCCAGTTGCTGATCAGTACTTATGGTAGACAGAGTGACGGACGCGCGTTCGAGCGGAGGAGCACGCAGTTTTTCAAGTAACCGTTTTGACACAAACGAGTGGGTGCTCCCCGAGTCCAGGAATGCGGAGGTAAGGGTTGTGACACCAAACAAGCTAACATGCACAGGTACAACCTGTAACTTCGCTCCGCCCCCGGATGCCAGGTGTCCAGAAGTAATGGTAGGCGTTAAATGCTCCTTTCGATTAAAATGAAGAGCAGTGGGATGTAACCCTTGGCATTTGCTACATGTTTTTCTTTCTTGACAGTGTTTTGCGATATATGATCTGCGCGCAAGCAGCCGAAGCATAGCCTATTGGAATAGATGAAGTCAAGTTTGTCGTCTCTTTTCTTCTGGTCGAACTGGGAACATTCCGCGACATCGTGATTTTGCTTACACAGAAGGCATTCCATATTTTGAGGACCATAGGCGTAGGAACAGGGGGGGCCGGGGGGGCCATGGCCCCCCCACTTTTTAGCCATTTTTTAAAGTAAAATCTTTATTTTTTATTTAAATACAAAACTAAGAGCAGGAAATGATTCAGCAAGGTGAGATGAGCACAAAACTGCAAAGAATTTCTTCATAGGGGTATTGGGGCTCCCACAAAGTGGCATTGAAGTTTCGCTGGCCCCCCCACTTTTCGTGAGGTTCCTACGCCCATGTTGAGGACTTACGTTACCAGCCAAAAGCTTCCCTTTTGTGTTAAATCCCGTTTCTGATCTTCTCTCTCTATACATCGGTTTTGTCTCTGACTGCATTGTTAGATGTCTTCCATAGGACGGGTTAGACGCAATTCGAGCCTCTCTTTCAATAAACTGGACGAAATCTTTGAATTCAGCGCTTCTAAGTTCGGATTGTTCAATGTCATCGACCTTTACTCTCCATTTATCCCTCATGAGCTGCGGCACCTTCTCCAATAGCGATCGAATTGTTTTCACATCGACAGAGCCCACCCCATGAGGTAGACTTCCCAGTGCGTTCATAGTTCCCCTCAGCTGAATCGCAAACGTCTCCAAGCCTTCTACGTCATCTGCCTTCACACTGGAGTATCTCAACAAATTTTCTACAAGTCCGGCTGCTACTTGAACTGGACAGTGGACTCCCATATCGACGGTCCAGCAAACTCATGGCTTCCGCAAAGCCTCGCTCAGGTGGCAGATGCAAGCATGTGGCTACGATTTCTCGTGGTCTTCCAACAGTATATTGATGCAAGTAATGTAATTTCTCCTCCTCATGACTGACTCTTGACACTATATTACTGTGAAAAGCGCGCATGAAGCATTTGTATTTGCCTACTTCTCCATCAAAAGTTGACATTTCTAAATTCGGTAGATGAAACCGCTTCGCAAGATCGAAGAATGGTGTGCATTCGGAGCTCGTAGGGTGCACAACTGTCATATTTGGCCCACGTTCCTTGACCTGGTTAGCATCGAATTGTGGGTTCCCAGTGACAGACTCTGCGGAATTTTCGCTGTGGTTATATCCAATCCCCATTTCTTCTGTTTTCCAAACCGCTTCCCTTGCCATAACTTCTCCAATTTTCGCCTCCAGTTCCAGGGTTTCCTGTCTGGCTCGAATTTCATTCGCCTCCCGATCGAGTTCCTGTTTCTTTCTAAAAAAACGCAGCTCTAGCTTGGAGACCGGCGAGTTTTACTCTTTCCGAGACAATAGAAGAGGCGGCTGCCGAAACACAAGACTCATTATCAAATTCAGAACTCGCCGCGTCTGGAATTTGAGCATGATCGGTACTAGGATTGTGAATCGGTGGTGCTGGTATCTTTGTTTCTGCAGTCGGGAGTGTCCTAGTTTCTCGTACCTCTACGGGATCGTAACCTTGAACCTTTACCGGAGGAGTTTCATCATTGAGACATGCCTCCAATCTTTGTATCAGAACTGCCTTAGTTCCCTGAGTATCTTGACCCATCTTGTCGAGCGCAATCCCCAACTGTCCTAACGTCCATTTGTTGAGTTTTCCCGACGTATTAGCAGAGGAAGGCAGGTGCAGAAAAGACGAAACGACAGCGAATTTAAATTAATTGAAATAATAACAGCGATATCATTGAAACGGGACCGTACCTTGCGTTCAGCTTCTCGTCGTCCGCTTACTTCATGATTTCGGTCGAGTAACAATCCAAAACTGTTGTCGCCGCCGCCCTCCAATACACAGTTGTCAAATTAGTCCATGTATTCCAACTGGTTTTCTGAAAATGTTGAAAAACACTATCAATTGCGATGAAGATAAACATAAAACCATAAACACATACACAATTTGGACTATGAAACAATGTTACAAGAATACAATAGGCTGGTTGTTTCAAATCGTTTCACTCACGGATTGTTTCGGCTCAGGCTCTTGGGCGACAACTTGCATTTATCGTTTCCTTTTCGTTTCGTTTCTTCAATTTTGCTTCGTATTTTCGTTCGTATTTCGTTCGTTCGCTTCGTATTTCGTTCTTTCGAATCAACAGAACAGAAGACAAAGATAACTTAAACAACACAAATCTAACTTAAACTAACATATCTCAGCCTACTTAATATTTTCTTTTTGACTATGAATCGCGAGACAGAACTGGTAAACGAACAAAACGATGGAAGGCATGTGCAAAACGTGCCTAACAACTTGCATCTTGACGAAGAAATTTATTTGCGGATTCGGCACTAACAATATATATATATATATATATATATATATATATATATATATATATATATATATATATATATATATATATATATATATATATATATATATATATGACAGTTAGTATGCGAAATCCGCTAGTTTGCAACGCAACTAGTTTCGTTGCAAACTACCTGACCGGCCAGGTAGTTTGCAACGTAGTTAGTAACGTTGCAAACTATCTGTACTTTGTATAATGTATTTGTATTTGTTTGTATTTACATTTAAGAGCGATCCACATACAAAGTGCGTGGCGATTTAGTTTCGCATACTAACTGTAACATATACCTATATCATAGGCGGCGGAACGGGGGTGGCACCGGGGCATCGTGCCCCCTTGATTTTGGCATTTTAACCCTCGCCCGTAAACGGTGTTTTGCCACCTTCGCCCATGCAGGGGGGGGGGGCGACCCCCCCCCCCTGGCGTTTGAAAACGGAGCGTCGTAGAGCTTAGCGGAAAAAACCAACGGATTGCTCTCAATGAGATCTCGCGATTGGTGGTATATTTTTTGGTCCTAGGTCAACATTTGACCTACTTATGACCGGTCAAAGGTCAACTTTTCGGAAAAATCTATTTGTTTCAGATTTCCGCGCCGATTGCGGCAAAACGGAAAGAGATGTCGACTTGAAACCTTCACTATCGTGTTTCTTGATCAATTCTCTATCGTTTGGTGTGTATTTCGATGTCATAACTCTAAAAATGATGCGTTGGGAGCATCGGAAGTCTGCAAGGTCATTTGTGCATTGGGTCACGTCAGGCGTGTGACGTCACTGACCTGACCCTGACCCAAAATGAACTACAAGAAACAACCGACGATGCCTGAAATGGATAGCAAATTCGAATTCAGGGCATCAAAATACCCCGAAAAGGCATACAAGTGCAAGAAGTCATTACAGGTCAACCGAGGTCACTGACCTTACCTTGACCTTAAGTAACCTTCAAAATGTCAACGGACATTGTGCCAATGTCAAATCAGCCAGTTGTGATTCTAAAACAATCCATCAGTGTGTCAGGTCAGTCGGCATTTATACCAATGTGAAGCAATCTCCAATTTAGCGTAAACCTGGCCGGAGGTTGTTCCCTTTATGACGTCATAACTCCGTGACCTGACATGACCTTGACAAACAAACAACAAAAGTTGCGCAAAGGATGCCCCAAAGGGTACTGAAAATATGAGCAGGCTATCTGAAACGGTTCGGCGTGTAGCTAAGAAAAACCTCAGGAAAGAAAAACCACCAACCCCCCCCCCCCTACATGGGCGAGGGTTAACATTAGCCCTATGGGTGTTGCATGGAAAGAATGGGAACAAAAGGGCAGTGCCCCCCCCTCCCCCTGAAGGTGTTCCGCCGCCATATATATATATATATATATATATATATTATCAACGGGTATAATTTTAATTACCTTAAAATTATCCCAGCTAACAATTTGCCGTTGTTACAACGTCGTTTAAACGTTGTCAAATGGTTACCACAACGTTCCGATTTATCGTTGTGACAACGTAATTTTGTAGACTCCAGACAACGGCGTGACAACGTCATCCGACCATGCATTTGAATGTCATCACAACGTTTCTGTAACGTGGCCGTGACGTCCCAAAACCGTTCTTACAACGTCCCGCCAACGTTATGAAATGTTTTCTGTAACGTGCCAACAGTGTTTCTGGAACGTTGTAGTCATGTTGCGGAAACGTGACTACAAGGAGTATAGAACGCTCTGGCAACGTCTCTGCGACGTTATCACGTACGCACCACGTTGTCGCTACTTCGTATTGCCGTCCCTGCGACCCTGAGTAAACGCAAGTAAACGTCCTAAACATTTCGCAACGTCCTCTCAACGTGTTCGCAACATACTCAGAATGTGTTTCCGACGCTCTCTTCCCGTTCTCTAGACTTGTAAAAAAGGCATGCAAGAAGTGTACATTTCAATACATCACACAGGTCAATTTACAAAAAAAAAAAACAGCGGCGGCATCGGTGATGGGGCATGGGGCCCAGGGGCGGCCCCATGGGGGCGACGCGTGGGACGGAATTGGGTTCTACCGGCTCTAGCGCTAGCCGCTAGCACGCCAGAACTGGTGGAAGTTCACTTCTTCACTAACCCTCGCTGGGAGGATCACTCGGAAGACCGTTAGGCACCGGCTCATTTGCGGCCTCGATGTCCCTAGGCAGCTGGCAGTGCCTGACCAGACGGTCTGCGCACCCCCCGTTCCGGTGGCGCAGCTTCCGGACAGCCACTTCGCTACCGCCTTGCCGACAGTAGGCCTGCCACAAGGCGCGCTGACGAGTTGCAGGACGTCTGCGGGAAGACATGAGGGAAAATCAGACATATTCAGTTCATGAAAAAATCACAAAAATACCTGCACCACTTCCCGTAACAGTGCGACAGGCTAGATCAAACATGTCAACACCTTAGAGGCTAGAGCTACAATGAACTATAGCCTAGACCGCACGATATTACAAGGCACAATCTTGCAAATGCTACTCGTAAATGGTACTTTGACTTACCAGTCAAAGCAAAAATCATATCAAATGCAGACAACTGGCGCTATCTTCCATCTTCCAGCTATCTCAGCCGCGCCCGCCGCCGGCCCTCACCGCTCGCTCGCGCTGCGTAGACTATAGGGCCTTGCGTAGACTGCGGCTCGGTCGGCTGGCTCTGAACGCCGGCCGGTGACACTGACGTCACGGCCCCTCCGGCGAGGTCAGGGCGGGCCACCGTTCGCCAGAGTGGCGGCCCGCGTGCATAGGCGGCGGAACGGGGAGGGCACCGGGGCACCGTGCCCCCCTTTGATTTTGGCATTTTAACATTAGCCCTATGGGCGTTGCATGGAAAGAATGGGACCAAAAGTCGGCAGTGCCCCCCCCCCCTTAATTGAAGGTGTTCCGCCGCTACTGCCTGCGTGGCTTGCTGGCAGCCGCGGATAACAATAACAGCCGCGTTTACATAGGGATAGTTGCAAGCCTAGTCTAGCTCCGCCTGTGATGTTGCAAAACATGCCAATGACGCTTTGCAATTTACACATGTTATATATATATATATATATATATATATATATATATATATATATATATATATATATATATATATATATACATATATATATATATATATATATATATATATATATATATATATATATATATATATCGTTAAACAGCACCGCAGTTTTGGTGCGACCACTATCGCTTATTCATCCAAGAGGCCATATACATCAGCAGACATAAGCCACCACTTAACATACAGAGATACACCAACATCTCACTGGCGCTCTGGGGTGTATGATCCTGATGGGAAAAGTGATGGGGAACGGTCCTTATCGGCCCTGTTCAAGTGCTCCAACCGAATAGCTGGAGACTGTGCGTTATGAAAAATGGTTGACTTTGTTATTTGTATGACGTATGTGTCATTAGGTATGCATTACGACTCAAGGGAGTTGGAAATGATGAAAAAGTGGAAAGTTAAAGTGATTCAGTGACCCAGTATAGTGAAGTGTAAGTGTATATGTATCTTCGTCACCTGCAATATTTGTAACATGGCTATTTTCAATATTTTGCAACTCAAAATAGCTACACTGACGACCATGTTTAGCGGTACTTTTTAGTACATTCCTTGAAAATGATTGTCTCAAATACAATCGAAACGCGTCGGAAAACATGACTTAAATGAGTATAACCGATATAATCAATACAGTTCCTGATTCAATCAAGAAAACTTTCAACAAGATACAAAAACTTAACAGAAAACTATCTAAAGCCAAAACTGCGGTGCTGTTTAACGACATATGCCTCAAAGAAAATATCCTGCCCAAATACTCTGATATATATATATATATATATATATATATATATATATATATATATATATATATATATATATATATATATATATATATATATGTTAGAGAGAGTCGAGAGAGAGAAAGGTATCAGAATTTACTTGTAAAAGCACCGCTAATTATTCAGTAGGTACCTATAATGTCAAGGTTGTGAAAACCGTTTTAACCCGCGACCTGGTGGGGGGGGGGGCTATTTTTTGCCCCCCCCCTCCAGACTTTTCGATATATCTGCAGAACCGCTGCGCCAATCGTCACCAAATTTTCAGTACCCTCCCGGACATCAATTTTACACATTGTGACCAAGAATTTTTCCAACGGCTATGATAGGTTGGCCGGAAATGACGTCAGAGTGACGTCATGTTCTGCCGTTTTCGACCCAAAAAAGGGTTTTGCGGGAAGAGCTGCCAGGCCTATAGCTTTGCAAATACAGAAAAATGATAATGACGTAAGAGCTGTAGAATTGACAGGGCTACAAAACTGCTATCTCGGATTTTTGAATTTTTTGGATTTTGACCCCCAAAAATCAAAAAATAGATTTTTTGGATATAATAGTCAGAAAATCCAAAAAGTTTTTTGAATTTTGCAAAAACCGGAATATATGTGATAGTCCTTACCGCCTTCCATCCACATACCAAATTTGAGATTGATACCTCTTTTTTGGCGAAGTTATAGCGAAAAAACTGTTCAAAATTTAAGACGTCAAATTTTCAAACTCAATTTTTAGCAATTATAGACCCCGTAGCGCAAAACAAAGACCACCATTAGACTCCCCGTGACGAGCTGCATCGAATCAATACCCATTTAATGCAAAACTATCAACTTTAAAATTTGACCTTTTTTGACCTGACCTTGACCTGACCTTGACCTGACCTTCACCAGAAAGTGACCTAAGCCGTACCTGATAGTCTTATAACCAACACCATTGAGTTGGAAATGAAAAATTGGCCATAAAACATGCATCACACAACCTTAGTAAAGTTGGGTTCATGTGACCTGACCTGTGACCCTTGGTGACCTGACCTTTGACCTGACCTGGTATTGTCAGTGACCTCTAATAGCAACATATCTACTAGGCAACTGACGCCCTATCGCTGATTCTCGACAAAATGCGTTTTCCTCGGTGTTATAGCGCATTCCCTAGCCCGCGCCCCGCTGGGGGGGGGGCAGAATCTGCCCCCCTCCCGTTTTTCGCCAATAACTTCTAAACGCGTTACGCCAGCGACGTCAAACTTTCAGTACCTTATCATACATCAATGTGACACGTTCCCTGAAAATTTGAACGAAATCCGTCGGAAAAGTTTTGAGAAATTGACGTTTTAGTGACGTCATGTTCGCCATTTTCGCCTCAAAAACGGCAAAATTTCCAACGCCGCTAACATCTTCATTTTTAAAGGAATCAAGACGTAACAAAAAAGGTTATACGTGATTCCACGTTGTCTATCAAATGGCTATCTCGGTTTTTTGAAAATTTTGGATTTTGGCCCAAATTTTTTCAAAAAACTGATTTTTTTGGGAAAATAGTTATAAAATCCAAAATTTTGAGTGTATCGAAAAAACCGGAATATATGTCAGAGAAGTGGTCAATGTGCATCTACATACCAATTTTCAGAAGAATCGGTTCAAAAATGTGGGAGTTATTCAAAATTTCATGACGTCACGACACACAAAATTTTTGAAAAATGATTTTTTTGGAAGTTCTAGACCGCGTACGGAAACAAAAATAGCACCATTCGATTCGCCGTGAAAAACTGCATCAGATAGATACCTTTTTGGGCCTTAACAACCAACTTCAAAATTTGACCTCACTTGACTTGACCTTGACCTGACCTCGACCTGAAATTCATCCAGAGGTGGTCCATATCACTTATTGAGTGTGCCTATTGAATTCTATGAGTAAAATGAACCATAAAACATGTGTCGCACATGCCCTTTTCTATATTTTGTTTTTGGTGACCTGACCTGACCTGACCTGACCTTGACCTTGACCTTTGAATGACATTGTATGCAACGAATATTGTCTTGGTAGTCTAAGAACACGTTTTGGGCAATCAGTCTCAGTCCATTCTTCGGCAACTACGGTGCAAGGCCGATACTGTAGAAACTTGCATTTTGTACCCTTGACCTGACCTTGACCTGACCTCTGACCTACTTTAGTAAAAAAATTTGGGCTCTTAAGATCCGCCTTGTTGAGAGCTTTCGATTGCCGTTTTCCCCGTCTTTCTACGACCATCGGTTCGGAAGTTAGACAGGGGGGGCAGAATCTGCCCCCCCCCCCCCCAGCAGGGCGCGTATGGCTGAATAGCCCAGCGGGGCGCGGGCTAGAAGACCCGTGAACGGTGAAACATTCCATCTTTGACCTGACCTGTGACGTCATCGGTGACAACGAGGTCAATGAAATTTGGTTTCCCTTGACAAATTTGACAGGCCTTTCGAACGCCGTTTAAATTTTGCGGATCCGTCCAGTAGTTTCGGAGATACGAGGGGGGGGGGCAAAAAATAGCCCCCCCAACCAGGTCGTGTTATAAACAGACCCCACCAGGGCGCGGGTTAACAACGTGTTGGCGACCACCAGCTGACAACATGAACAGTCCTAGTGTTAAAACATGTCAAATTTAACGATGAAAACTGAAAATGCGCATTGAAAGTCAAAGGAAATGCATTATATGGCCATATAGGTATGTTACATGGGTGGAGCTTTCCCAGGGTAGTTGGTGGGGAAAAAAGTCGTCAAACCCACAATGTCCGATTATGAAGTTGAATAAAATGCCACACTGAATCAATTCCCATCATTACAGATATAATATTGTGCATTAAACAGACATTCCAAAGCTCTTTTATGCCAAAAAGATTATTTTGCAAAGCAACAAAGCCTTAGAAATCAGCTTAACCCGCGCACCGACGGGGGTCTGCGCCAACTTCGATGACCGACCCCCCCCCCCCCTAAGATCTCGAGAACGAAGCAAGATAGCGACAAGCGGTAAACGGCATCGGATACGCACGGACAAGGTCTACAATTTTTACAAAGGTCATTTTCAGGTCAGGTCGAAGATGACGTCACAGGGGTCAAAAAAGTCAAAATGGCGGCGCTATATATGGAGAGTTTTTCTCGAATAACTTTCGAACTAGTCAAGATAGGAACAAACTAAGGGCACCATCGTGATCCTCTTGTCAGTCCGCATCGAATGATATATATGTTGACCTCGAAAGGTCAAGGTCAAAGGTTGACCTCAGGTCACGTGACCTCGAGGTCATCATGTATATCATTCGATGCGTCTTGACGAGCTGAACACAATGAGACCATCCGCGCGGCTGTATCTTGTTCCTGTACGGAGTTATTGGTAAAAAACCGCTGGTGACCTTTGATGACGTCACATGACCTTACAGCTGCCCAACAGCAAAACAGACCTCAAGGTAGTGAAGGTTGATCGTATATGAAGTCATGTATGGTATATGGTGCCATTCCGACCCGTTTTAGTGGTAAAAACAGGGAGTTGATTTTTCCCCCATTGACTTATAATGGGGAGGTCGAGAAATTGACCTGACCTTAGGTCACCGATATCAAAATTCCGAGATATACAATTTGTAGCTACTAATTACCTCATAACATCCTGCGACTTTCAAAGGCCTCCGACATCTACTGTAGCTCTGGCACGGTGACAAAGTTGCAAAAAAGTGACTTGAGGTTGGGTCTTTCAAAGTGACCTGGTGACCTGACCTTAAAAGTTAGGAGGTTCAAACTTGCACACCATGTGTAAAATTGATGAGAGAATAGTCGTACCAAATTTCGCGGCGCTACGCGCCGCGGTTTTCCCGCTATTCGCGAAAAACCTCAGCCCCCCCGTCGGTGCGCGTGTTAAGTTGGTGGGGCAAAACGCTTATTGGTGGGGCAAAATGACAAGTTGGTGGGGCAGCCGCCCCACCAACTGTATAGGAAGCTCCGTCCCTGATATGTTACCATGCATTATCAAAATATAATGTTGCAATGTGCGGTTGCTGCAACGTACCAACAAAACGTTGTCACAACGTTTTACCACAACTTTCGGACCAAACCATGGCTTCACAACGTTCAGAACGTTGCTACAACGTAATTAAAACGTAATTTCGCAGTGACAACATTGTATTAACGTTTCCTGTTTGCTGGGATATTAGCCTTCATAGTTCATTCGTCTGTATTTGACAAAGTGTCGTTTTTTTTTTACACATTCTTCGAGTAAATGTTAGCATGATTATTTTTCGTCACACTCGTAGTTTCGGGCTACGCAGCGGCAAAAAAAAGAATACATGGTTGACATATTTTGCATATTAGGTGTCAGGTCCGAACCTAAGATGAAACATAATTCCCTGTGATTGTATTCATTTTAACAAAGAGGTGCTACTACCAGCTACTACCAGTAAAACGCCTTTTGGGCAAAGAACGAGCGAGCGAGATAGTGTCAGTGAGCCCTGCACGTGCGGAAGGGCGAGAGGATACTTCCAACGGGCTTGCGCAAAGCACCCTTCTAACCGGTCGCTAGCGGTGTACCAAACTTGAGCGCAATCGGCCCAGCCGTCCCTGAGATCTGGAAGCGGCATTCTGCACGTGCGCACGTGCATACGAGGTCCAAACTGACTTTTGCACGGCACCCTACTAACTGGTCCCCAACCGTGTACCAAATTTGAGCGCAATCGGCCCAGCCGTTCTCGAGATCTGGAAGCGCCCCCTGCACGTGCGCACGTGCAGTAGCACCTTAACCTTCCAGGCGGTGGGGGGGGCATTTTTTTGCCCCCCCCCTTAAGTTTTTTCGATATATCTCGAGAACCGCTGCGCCGATCGTCACCAAACTTTCAGTATTCTCCCGGGAGCAGCTAGCGCACATAATGACCAAAAATTTTTCCAAAGGCTATGATAGGTTGGCCGCTAATGACGTCAGAGTGACGTCATTTTTGCCATTTTCGACCCAAAAAAAGGTTTCGCGGGAAGAGCTGTCAGGCCTACAGCTTTAGAGATACAGAAAAATGTGTCAATCATAAAAGGTGTGAAATTAAAAGGGCTACAAAACTGCTATTTCGGTTTTTCGATTTTTTTTGGATTTTGACCCCCAAAAATAAAAAAATAGATTTTTTGAATATAATAGCCAAAAAATCCAAAAACAATTTTGAATTTCGAAAAAACCGGAATATATGTGATAGCCCCTACCGCCTTCTATCTACATACCAAATTTGAGATCGATAACTCTTTTTTTGGCCAAGTTATAGCGAAAAAACTGTTCAAAATTGATGACGTCAAATTTTCAAACTCCATTTTTAGCAATTCTAGACCTCGTAGCGCAAAACAAAGACCACCATTAGACTCCCCGTGACGAGCTGCATCGAATCGATACCCATTTTATGCAAAATATCAACTTTGAAATTTGACCTTTTTTGACCTGACCTTGACCTGACCTCCACCAGAAAGTGACCTAAACCGTACCTGATGGTCTTATAACCAACACCATTGAGTTGGAAATGAAAAACTGGCCATAAAACATGCATCGCATAACCTTAGTAAAGTTGGGCTCATGTGGTGACCCTTGGTGACCTTTGGTGACCTGACCTGTGACCTGACCTGGTATGACCAGTGACCTCTAATAGCAACATATGTACTAGAAAACTGACGCCTTATCGCTGATTTTCGACAAAATGCGTTTTACTCGGTGTTATAGCGCTTTCCCTAGAAGCCCCGTGAACGGTGAAACATTTTATCTTTGACCTGACCTGTGACGTCATCGGTGACCCCGAGGTCAATGAAATTTGGTTTCCTTTAACAAATTTGACAGGGCTATCGAACGCCGTTTTATTTTCCCGGATCCGTCCAGTAGTTTCGGAGATACGGGGGGGGGCAAAAAAGTGCCCCCCCCCCACCGCGCGGAAGGTGGCTGGTAGGCCCACCGCCTGCCGGGTTAAAGGGACAGTATCATCGAGAAAAAAAATTCATGTATGGAGCTGATTTTTTTTTACTAGCATTTCTTATTTTTCTGAATCAGAAAAACATAGTTTGAGGACCGAACTCGGTGAAAAATATTGCAACCACATTTCATTTTCATGATTCATTTTCATGAGCGAACCACCACTATACAAGCATGGCCGCCAGTTTGGAAGCATGCAAAATTACTACAGAACTGGCGCAGATAATACATTATTGACGCTACGCTTACGCGGTCGTTCTTCTGATTGAGTGGTCCTTAGGGAGAGGTAGCCTTAGGTATTGCCTATAAAAATATAACGTGACAATTGGAGGGAGTGACAATTGGACGTGACAATTGACAATGGGAGAAAATATCACGTGACAATCACGTGATAAACGTCATACATTGGAGGGAGATTGTGATTCAAGCTGGAGGAATTCCTTTGTTGAGCCGCTAGAATCCGAAGGAAACAGCGGAAATTGCCTACGACTATTTAATGAATTTAACGGTGATGAATAAGTGCGAAAAACGTTTTGGCTTTATAAAATTTGATGAAATGACCAGGGTAAAAGTTTTATTACTGGCGGTCAATTCAAAACGGCGCAAACATTTAAACAGTGAAGATAGTGAAGCACGATTCAAAGTGTGGTACACCTTTCGTACTTTGAGCGGCGATAGCGGGATAACGGTGTGGAGCTTCGAGGATCGGTCTTCAGTTCCCGGACCAGAAAGGTGGGGCCTATGCAATGTCAAATTTCATCAAAATGGTGATACTGTCCCTTTAAAGGGACCCTCCCACCTTCAAAAAAGTTAATGAATTGGCAATGGCATGAAAGTGATGTCGCTCGGTTCAGAAAGAGCAAAAACGAATATCTACCAAATTTCATCGAAAAATATTCACCGGTTTTCAAGATATTAGACTTTTACTTTTGTTTACTTTTTGGGATCTCCGCTGTTCCTAGCGACTTTATTTGAAAGTGCGGCATTTGTTGCGCGCAAAGCAGCATATACCACCGCGTGCTACAAAACGTTTTAGTCAAACATTTAACGGACGTTCGAAAGCCTGATGACGTCATCAGATTCCGTTAATGGTTAAGAGATAGGGACCACGCTGGTCCCACCCTGCAAGTAAAGGGAAGAAATTTCTTGAACACCATAAAGCTGCGGGGGTTGCGACCAGGATAAATGGTGATTTCTGAGCCTGGCCCCAAACTTGGCTATCTCAACTCAAAACTAATGTTAAGGTGGGAGGGTCCCTTTAACCGCAACACATGGGAATGCAATGCCTGGTGGCCGGTGGGTGCCTACCTGTATGCCAAGTTTCAGCGAAATCGCCCCAGTAATTACCGAGTTATTAAAATGGGAACAAATTTGACACCTCTTATTGTTGTATTTTGCACGTGCAGTGGGGGTCACTCACATAGATCAAGAGTATCCGACCTTTGGTAGAAGGGATGCAGCTACCCTACAAAAAATACCGCGAGACAATCGCCCAAGCGGCTGCTGAGATATGAGCCTCTCAAAATTACTTCTTTTGCAAAACAGCTTGAACACCCTTGACTTTTCACGTGGCGGTGGCACGTGCCACGACGGTCACTGAGATGTGTCAAAAGTAGTCAATTACGGGGTAGAAGGGATGGGGCTACCCAGCAAAAAAGACCGCAGGCCAATCGGTCCAGCGGTTGCTGAGATATAAGCCTCTCAAAAGCGTTACAGGCCGGGCCGGGCCGGGCCGGGCCGCTCATAGTTCATACTGATATTTTTCCCTTATATTGAAAAGACTCGCTTCGCTCGCTGCGCTCGCTCGCTCGTAATCATGCTCCTTGTTGCAGCATATAACTAATGTGCATTAACAATTGATCGAGCAATAAATAATAATCAACCTTCATAATGTACCGTGGCTTTGGTAAAAGCTAAGTAAATAACAATTTAGCGGTGGTCCCTTTCTCTTGAAAAAAAATATTTTACACTATTTAGCACTCAAACAGATAAACATCTCCTTTTTTACGAAAATAAAAATAATTTAGTTTATTCCGTTAAGGATTTACTAACCAACTATTAATCAAATATTTGTTATTTGCCAAGACACAAATTTATATCTTACAATGTTTATTTTACGTTCGTGCTTTCGGAAAGCACAAATCAAATGCCGCTAAATGCTCCATGAGCACCAAAAATTGCGTACTGTACGTCTTATCCACGCCGTTTTCCCCGGCAAATACCCGTTGTGCCAGCATACAGGGGTCTGTTCTCTTCTTTCCATAATGCTCATCCCTTCCTCTTGGTTTGTGGGTGCAATGTGGGTGGGCATTTTTGGGACTGAGGTCGGACTGTGGATGGTTAATTGCCTTTTAATTTATCATTGTTCCCATCTTAAGGTGCTAGCCCAGCTAACAGGAAACGTTACTACAACGTTGTCACAACGTCGTGTTTCGGTAAGTTGCGAAATTACGTTTTAATTACGTTGTAGCAACGTTCTGAACGTTGTGAAGCCATGGTTTGGTCCGAAAGTCGTGGTAAAACGTCGTGACAACGTTTTATTGGTACGTTGCAGCAACCGCGCACTTGCAGCATTATATTTTGATAATGCATGGTGACATATATGGCCATATAATGCATTTCCTTTGACTTTCAATGCGCATATTCAGTTTTCATCGTTAAATTTGACATATTTTAACACTTGGACTGTTCACGTTGTCAGCTGGTGGTCGCCAACACGTTAACCCGGTTTACATAGCATATTTGACGAGGCTCTAGCTCGTTAATTTGGCGATAATTTCGATGCAGTGGTCTTCAAATATTTAGAGGGGATCATTTTGTAAATTGTTCAGCACCATTGGCATCTTTTGCAACATCACGGACGGAGATATAAGCTTGCAACAAACCATATGTAAACCGGGTTGTTGTTAAAACGGTTTTTCACAACCTTGACATTATAGGTACTGAATAATTAGCGGTGTTTTTACAAGTAAATTCTGATACCTTTCTCTCTCTATATCTCTCTAATATATATATATATATATATATATATATATATATATAGCATGTGTAAATTGCAAAGCGTCATTGGCATGTTTTGCAACATCACAGGCGGAGCTAGAGGCTTGCAACTATCCCTATGTAAACGCGGCTGTTATCCGCGGCTGCCAGCAAGCCACGCGGGCCGCCACTCAGGCGAACGGTGGCTCGCGCCCTGACCTCGCCTGAGGGGCCGTGACGTCAGTGTCACCGGCCGGCGTTCAGAGCCAGCCGGCCGAGCCGCAGTCTACGCGGCGCGAGCGAGCAGTGAGGGCCGGCGGCGGGCGCGGCTGCGATAGCTGGAAGATGAAAGATAGCGCCAGTTGTCTGCGTTTGATGCGATTGTTGCTTTGACTGGTAAGTCAAAGTACCATTTACGAGTAGCATTTGCAAGATTGCGCATTGTAATATCGTGCGGTCTAGGCTATAGTTCATTGTAGCTCTAGCCTCTAAGGTGTTGACATGTTTGATCTAGCCTGTCGCACTGTTACGGAAAGTGGTGCAGGTATTTTTGTGATTTTTTCATGAATTGAATGTCTGATTTTCCCTCATGTCTTCCCGCAGACGTCCTGCAACTCGTCAGCGCGCCTTGTGGCAGGCCTACTGTCGGCAATGCGGTAGCGAAGTGGCTGTCCGGAAGCTGCGACCGGAACGGGGGGTGCGCAGACCGTCTAGTCAGGCACTGCCAGCTGCCTAGGGACATCGAGGCCGCAAATGAGCCGGTGCCTAACGGTCCGCCGAGTGATCCTCCCAGCGAGGGTTAGTGAAGAAGTGAACTTCCACCAGTTCTGGCGTGCTAGCGGCTAGCGCCAGAGCCGGTAGAACCCAATTCCGTCCCACGCCCCCATGGGGGCGCCCCTGGGCCCCATGCCCCATCACCGATGCCGCCGCCGTCGTTTTTTTTTTTGTAAATTGGCCTGTATGATGTATTGAAATATACACTTCTTACATGCCTTTTTTTACAAGTCTAGAGAACGGGAAGAGAGCGTCGGAAACACATTCTGAGTATGTTGCAAACACGTTGAGAGGGCGTTGCAAAAATGTTTAGGACGTTTACTCAGGGTCGCAGGGACGGCAATACGAAGTAGCGACAACGTGGTGCTCACGTGATAAAAACGTCGCAGAGACGTTGCCAAAGCGTTCTATACTCCTTGTAGTCACGTTGCGGAAACGTGGTGACAACGTTCCAGAAACACTGTTGGTACGTTACAGAAAACATTTCATAACGTTGGCGGGACGTTGTAAGAACAGTTTTGGGACGTCACGGCCCGTAACCGGACAAATCTTCGTATGGCAATTCTTCGTCGCGCAATTCCTCGTCTGCATTTCTTCGTCCGCAAATCTTCGTCGGCACATTTATTCGTGTCGCATAACTTCGTCTCGCATTTCTTCGTAAGCGCAAATATTCGTAGCGCATTTTTTCGTATCCGCATTTCTTCGTACGCGCATTTCTTCGTCAAGCATTTTTTCGTCCACGCATTTCTTCGTCTACGCAAATCTTCGTCCGCATTTCTTCGTCCACGCAAATCTTCGTCTGCGCATATCTTCGTCCGCAAATCTTCGTCCCCGCAAATCTTCGTCCGCAAATCTTCGTCCGCATTTTTTCGTCCACGCATTTCTTCGTCTACGCAAATCTTCGTCCGCATTTCTTCGTCCACGCAAATCTTCGTCCCGGCAAATCTTCGTCCGCAAATCTTCGTCCGCAAATCTTCGTCCGCAAATCTTCGTCCGCAAATCTTCGTCCGCAAATCTTCGTCCGCAAATCTTCGTCCGCATTTTTCGTCTACGCATTTCTTCGTCCACGCAAATCTTCGTCCGCAAATCTTCGTTCGCAAATCTTTGTCTGCGCTATCTTCGTCTCCGCAAACATTCGTCCACAAATGTGGTTGAATAAAACCATGAAGAAATATCAGACCATCTAGTGAATGACGAATCTAATGCATGGAATGGATGATCGAAACTTTTGAAGTCAGGTAGATGAGATCAGTCAGGTGAAGCTATTGTATTTGGGAGCCGACAATTGTAACATTCCATATCATTTGTGTCCCGGACATTCTTTTTTTCGCGGTCGTTGAATGACAACAATATAATCTCTTGTGCCCTCGCCGGCATAGGCGGCGGAACGGGGAGGGCACCGGGGCACCGTTCCCCTCTTTAATTTTGGCCTTTTAACAGTAGCCCTATGGGCGTTGCATGCGGAAAGAATGGGACCAAAAGTCGGCAGTGCCGTGCCCCCCCCCCCCTTAATTGAAGGTGTTCCGCCGCTGCTGCTCGCCGGACCTATTTGTTTTCTACATAGGTACACGCCGGCCGAGGGGGGCAGGTACGACCCCCCCCCCTCCCATCGCCGTTTCGCCACTGGTGGAGCTAGCGCGTCGCGGAAAAAACGAGCGTGTGCGCCGTTACGAGAAGCAGAGATTAATACCCGATTTTAAAGCCTTCTAGGTCAGGGGTCGGCATACCGGCTGTTAGATTTGCATTACCTAAATGGGTAATGATTCGATGCAGCTCATCACGGGGAGTCTAATGGTGGTCTTTGTTTTGCGCTACGATGTCTAGAATTGCTAAATATTGAGTTTGAAAATTTGACGTCATCAATTTTGAACAGTTTTTTCGCTACCTATAGCTTGGCCAAAAAAGAGGTATCGATCTCAAATTTAATATGGAGATAGAAGGCGGTAGGGATCTATCACATATACCTATTCCGTTTTTCGGAATTCAGAAAACTTTTTGGATTTTTCGGCTCTTATATTCAAAAAAATTATTTTTATTTTTAGGGGTCGAAATCCAAAAATTTGAAAAATCCGAGATAGCAGTTTTGTTGCCCTAATAATTCCACACCTTTTATAACCGCAGGTTGTTTGAAAAGACAAACACTATTCGTTAGAATTGTGTTTTTCTATTGAAAAACAACCGGAGCGGTCCTTCTCCGGGCTATGTTTTGCAAGTCTGGCCGCGAATCGAGACATCTTGACCGGGGCCTAGACGAAATGTCTGAAACATTTTCTGTATCTCTAAAGCTGTAGGCCTGACAGCTCTTCCCGCAAAACCTTTTTTGGGTCGAAAATGGCAGAAATGACGTCACTCTGACGTCATTAGCGGCCAACCTATCATACCCTTTGGAAAAAATTTGGTCACAGACTCACAATGTGCAATAGCTATTCACGGGAGGATACTGAAAGTTTGGTGACGATCGGCGCAGCGGTTCTGGAGATATATCGAAAAAAACTAAAGGGGGGGATGCCCCCCCCCCCCACCGCCTGGAAGGTTAAACGAGTAGACCACGTGAAGCCGCCAAGTGCACGCAGCCAGCAGTCGTTGATGCGCTGCGCGCAAAAGCTGCTGACCAAATCTTACCGTTGCAAGTTTTGTCTAGAAGTAGAATTAGACAAAAACACCCGCAAATGGTGTTTATAAACTCATGAAGTGTACGAAGGAAGAACTATTGTGCCAAAGCACATTTAAGTCACTTTTATATCGGAGTCGATTTCTGAAGGAACCGCGGGCCGGAACACGATGTAAGTCGCTGATACCAGCCGCGGGCCGGACGTCAGATGGTCGCGGGCCGGATCCAACCGTCACCCACCTGGCCGGATCCGGCCCGCGGGCCGTAAGCCGACCCCTGACCTAGAAGGCCTTAAAATCGGGTATTAATCTCTGCGTCTCGTAACGGCGCACACGCTCGTGTTTTCCGCGACGCGCTAGCTCCACCAGTGGCGAAACGGCGATGGGGGGGGGGGTCGTACCCGTCCCCCCCCCCCTCCGCCGGCGTGTATGTAGAAAACAAATAGGTCCGGCGATCAGTAGCGGCGGATTGCGGAACACCTTCAATTAAGGGGGGGGGGGGGGCACGGCACTGCCGACTTTCAGTCCCATTCTTTCCATGCAACGACCATAGGGCTACTGTTAAAAGGCCAAAATGAAAGAGGGGAACGGTGCCCTCCCCGTTCCGCCGCCTATGCCGGCGAGGGTACAAGAGATTATATTGTCATTCATCGACCGCGAAAAAAAAAGAATGTCCGGGACACAAATGATATAGAATGTTACAATTGTCGGCTCCCAAATACAATAGCTTCACCTGACTGACCTCATCTACCTGACTTCAAAAGTATCGATCATCCATTCCATGCATTAAATTTGTCATTCACTTGATGGTCTGATATTTCTTCATGGTTTTATTGAACCACATTTGTGGACGAATGTTTGCGGAGACGAAGATAGCGCAGACAAAGGTTTGCGGACGCAAATATGCGCAGACAAACACCGGGGTTACATGAGCAAGTAAATGCGTATCAGGAACGGATTTTCCTATTCGCTCACCATTGTAGTCCGTTTGTAATGCGTATTAACTCTGCTCATGTAACCCCGAGCAAAGATTTGCGGACGAAGATTTGCGTGGACGAAGAAATGCGTGGACGAAAAATGCGGACGAAGATTTGCGGGCGAA
Organism: Amphibalanus amphitrite; assembly: GCF_019059575.1. Classification (NCBI taxonomy): domain Eukaryota; kingdom Metazoa; phylum Arthropoda; class Thecostraca; order Balanomorpha; family Balanidae; genus Amphibalanus; species Amphibalanus amphitrite. Next base: position 53,127 of record NW_024881963.1, read on the forward strand.
GATTCGCGGACGAAGATTTGCGGACGAAGATTTGCGGACGAAGATTTGCGGACGAAGATTTGCCGAGACGAAGATTTGCGTGGACGAAGAAATGCGGACGAAGATTTGCGTAGACGAAGAAATGCGTGGACGAAAAAATGCGGACGAAGATTTGCGGACGAAGATTTGCGGGGACGAAGATTTGCGGACGAAGATATGCGTAGACGAAGATTTGCGTGGACGAAGAAATGCGGACGAAGATTTGCGTAGACGAAGAAATGCGTGGACGAAAAAATGCTTGACGAAGAAATGCGCCGACGAAGAAATGCGGAAACGAAGAAATGCGCTACGAATATTTGCGCTTACGAAGAAATGCGAGACGAAATAATGCGACACGAATAAATGCGCCGACGAAGATTTGCGGACGAAGAAATGCGTACGAAGAATTGCGCGACGAAGAAATGCCATACGAAGATTTGTCCTGGAATCGTCACGGCCACGTTACAGAAACGTTGTGATGACATTCAAATGCATGGTCGGATGACGTTGTCACGCCGTTGTCAGAGCTCTGTTCGCACCCCGTTTATTTATCAGCAGACTTATGACGTCGGCGGTCGATTTACGTCACGGGACATGACGTCATCACTGCAAGCTACGTGCTACTTGAAAGAGACATATATGATGCTGTACTGACATTGGTGGCGCACATCAACAAATGCTCTACCGCGCTGTTTTGTGTGTTTTTTGTTTCACATAGGTATGTTGTGATTATATTCTGTAGTTGCCGCTGTGCGGAGGCGCGTCCGGTGCACGGCGCGCGTGCGAGTTGTCGCGTGCGGCTGGGATTTGTTGTGGAAAATGTATCAGCGGCGAGTCGTTAGCGAGAGGGAGCGCGGGAGGGAGCGGCGGGGGGCGGCCGCCGAGCGTTGTTTTTGCGAAGTCGGTTTTATTTCGGTGCGAGTTTAAATACAAGCTATTTCGGCATTATGGCGACGAACGTGACAGTGTCATTGGACCAGGTTCCGGTGATGGCAAGTGCAGTGGCGCCGACAATCGTCCCGCGACCGGTGACAGCGCCGGTGCCGGTTGGTGATGGTGGTGTGACAGACTCGGCAACCGTCTCACAGCCTGTGGTCGCGGTACCGTCGGCACCTTTTGATGCGCGGCTGATACCGGAGTTTGACGGGACCGAAGATGTGGTCAGCTGGCTGGCGCGTGCTGAGATGCTGTGCCAGCTGAGGGGAGTGGCCGCCGAGACTGTGATTCCTCTGCGCCTCGCTGGCGGTGCTTTCCACGTATGGTCCCAGCTGCCGGCGGCCAGTCGCTGCTCGCTGACGGCCGTGAGAGACGCCCTCCAGGCGGCGTTTGCTCTCGATGAGTACGCCGCCTATGAAGCGTTCGCCGCTCGGCGACTGATGCCAGGAGAGTCGGCGGACGTATTCCTCGCTGACCTCCGCCGGCTGGCGGCGCTGTTCGGAGGAGTGCCGGAGCGAGCGCTGGCCTGCGCATTCGTGACAGGCCTGCCGGACAGCGTCCGGCAGATGATCCGCGCTGGCTGCCGGGCAGATGGACTGGACCTGTCATCGGTGCTGGCGCGCGCTCGCGCTGTGCTGACCGACGAGCGGCTCTCCGCAGCAGCAGCAGCGGCGCGTCGGACTGTGCCGCCGCCGGCTAGCCACCCATCTGCGGCGCCTGGACCCGGCCAGCCGCCGGGGCCGACGCGTGGACGGCCTCCGCGCGGTCCGCGTCCGCTGAGATGCTGGACCTGTGGAGAGCCCGGCCATATTGCTGCGAGATGTCCGCGTCGGTCGGAAAACGGAGCCGGAGGGGACGGGTCAGCACCGCCGTTCTCTCCTGTGCGACAGTGAGCGGTGCGCTGCCGATTACACGCCTGCACGTGGACGGACGAGAGTGCACGGTCCTCATCGACACCGGGAGCACCGACACCATCATCTACGCGCCATTCTGTGCGCAGTGGAGACGACGGGTGGTGCGCGTCACTACGATCAGCGGAGACGACCTGAAATGCAGCGGCATTGGCAGTGTAACGGTCGAGGCGCCGACGGGCCATCGTGCCGCGCTTGAAACGCTGGTGGTGGAGGAGCGGCCGCTCGGCGTGGACATGGTGCTCGGGGTCAGCGGTATCTCGGCTCTCGGGGGCGTGACGGTGCTGTCCCCCTCTGTGGTGCGGTTCTGTGGAGCAGTGTGTCGTGCGCCGCCAGACATTGAGACGCCGGACTTCCGGGTGCAGTTCAACGCGGCTGCCCGGAAGTGGTCGGTTGCATGGAAATGGTCCGATGGGATCGGACCCCAGTGCCTCACGAACGCTGTGCCGCAGTATGCTGTGCCGCCCGCCGCTCGTCACGAGTTCGAGACAGAACTTGACGACTGGATAGAGCGGGAGTGGCTCGTGCCGTATGACGAGCGGCGGCAGGGGCCGCCGAAAGGGTTGGTGCCGCTAATGGCTGTGGAGCAGCGCAATCGGGGGAAAGTTCGACCGGTGCTGGACTACCGGGAACTGAATGACTTTGTGCAGGCTCACACAGCTGACAGCGACGTGTGCGCGGAACAGCTCCGCAAGTGGCGCCGGCACGGCGCAAATGTGGCGGTCGTGGACCTGAAGCGTGCCTACCTCCAGCTGCACCTGGAGGAGCGACTCTGGCCGTTTCAGACGGTGATGGTGCGGGGGCAGCGATTCTGCTTGACCCGCCTAGGTTTTGGTTTGAATATCGCGCCCCTCGTGATGAAGGCTGTCGTGCGTGCTGTGCTCGATCAGGACCCCGACATCGGGCGTGCCGTCCTCCCATATGTGGACGATCTCCTTGTAAATGAGGACATTGTCAGTGCCGAGCGCGTGGTGGCGCATTTCGCGCAGTTTGGGCTGGACTGTAAGCCGCCGGAGCGGGCAGCCAGTGGAGCGCGGCTCCTGGGCCTGCGGGTGCACGAGGAGAACGGGCAGCTGCGGTGGAAGCGGGACAACGCCGTGAGCGCGCCGCCAGAACGTGTGACTCGCCGATCTGTGTTCGCGTGGTGCGGACAGCTAGTGGCCCACGTACCAGTGTGTGGGTGGCTTCGACCCGCGGTCGCATGGCTTAAGCGGCGTGTAAATGAGCTGACGCGCGGATGGGACGACATCACTGATGACGCCGCGCTGCGCGTGCAGATGGACTGTATCGCGAGTCGCCTCGCCAGTGACGACCCGGCCCGTGGCGTGTGGTGTGTCGACGGGGACGAGGTGGTCGCCTGGACAGACGCCAGCTCGCTGGCCACCGGAGTGGTCCTGGAAAACACAGACGGTGAGGTGATCGAGGACGCATGCTGGCTCAGGCGAGACGACGCTGTACACATAAATATGGCCGAACTCGATGCCGCTATTCGAGGTATTAACTTGGCTGTTGCGTGGGGCGCACGGAGTATCGACCTCCGAACCGACTCGGTGACGGTGAAGCGGTGGATCGACGACGCGATCAGTGGCCGCGCGCGCCTCCGTACTAAAGCCAGCGGTGAGCTGCTCATCCGACGGCGTGTGGCGATTATCCGTCAGCTGGTCATCGAGCTGGAGCTCCGTCTGACCGTGGCGCTCGTTCGATCGGCGGATAATCGCGCTGATGCACTGACTCGAGTGCCCAGGGAGTGGCTCCGAGACGATCTGACGTCGACAGTGAGCGCGGCAGCCGTGAGCGCGGCTGGCGAGCCGTCGGCAGTGAGCGCAGCCTCTGTGAGCGCGGCTGCAGCGGGCGAGCCGTCGGCAGTGAGCGCGGCCGCTGTGAGCGCGGCTGCAGCGGGCGGGCCGTCGGCAGTGAGTGCGGCCGCTGTGAGTGCGGCTGCAGCGGGCGAGCCGCCGGCAGTGAGTGCGGCCGCTGTGAGCGCGGCTGCATCGGACGAGCCGTCGGCAGTGAGCGCGGCTGCATCGGGCGAGCCGTCGGCAGTGAGCGCGGCCGCAGCGGGCGGGCTGTCGGCAGTGGGAGTAGCTGCCGCGGACGAGCCGGCAGTGAGCGCAGCCGCGGTGGGTGAACCGTCGGCAGTAAGCGCGGCCACAGCGGGCGAGCCGCCCGCTGTAAACGCGAGCCTCGATGGTGCAGAGAGCGTGGCTGAAGTGCACGAGCGAGCTGGTCATCCGGGCGTCCGACGGACATTGTATTTTGCTCGCCGATGTATCGGCCGCGTCTCGAGAGACCAGGTACGCGCCGTGGTGACAAATTGTGATGTCTGTCGAGCGATCGACCCGGCTCCAGTAAAGTGGCGACACGGGTCGTTGGGTGTACCACAGACGTGGCACAGACTGGCCATTGATATAAATCATTATGGGGGCCATCCGTACCTCAGTGTAATCGACTGCGGGCCGTCGCGGTTCACTGTATGGCGGCCGCTGCGACGGCAGGACAGTGTGTGCGTTATTCAGCGGCTGGAGGAGATATTTTTTGATCGAGGAGCTCCGGCGGAGCTGTTGTGTGATAACGATCCTGTGTTCCGCGGCCGACCGTTTGCCGTGCTCGCCGCGCGCTGGGGAGTGGCGGTGAGGTTCCGGGCGGCCCATGCCCCGAGCGAGAACGGTGTCATCGAGCGCTGCCACCGGACAGTGAAAGTGATCGCCGCCCGGAAACGGTGCGATATCGCCGAGGCGGTACACTTGTATAACGTGACGCCGCGTGACGGCGAGGCGGTGGCCAGCGCCCCGTTTTGTGGCGTGTACAGGTACGAGCCGAGTGACTGTGTGCGGTTGCCGGCTGCTCCGCCAGGGACGGCCGCGGACGGTGGAGCCGGGGCGCGGGAGCTCCCTGCGGTGGAGACGGGCCCATACACAGTCGGAGACGCGGTGTGGGTGCGCCGCCGTGGGACGCGCTGCACGGAGCCGTCCCGCCGGGGTACCGTCACGGCGGTGGTCTCTCCGCAGGTTGTCGATGTGGACGGTATGCCACGACACGTCAGGGATTTGCGGCGCAGAAATAGTGAGCCGCCCCCATGTGCTGAAATTGACGCGGACGACCCCATCTACGTGATGGATCCCCCGTCTCTCCCAGTCCTCCAGCCGGCTCCAGTTGAGCAGGGGCCGGAGTTATGCGACGCTCCAGCGCCGGAGCCTCCTGCCGTGGCTCCTCGGCGAAGTCAGCGCACCCGCCGTCCTCCGCAAGGATGTTTCTGTGAGGGATGTAAATGATCCTCAGGATCAGGGGGAGGTGTAGTTGCCGCTGTGCGGAGGCGCGTCCGGTGCACGGCGCGCGTGCGAGTTGTCGCGTGCGGCTGGGATTTGTTGTGGAAAATGTATCAGCGGCGAGTCGTTAGCGAGAGGGAGCGCGGGAGGGAGCGGCGGGGGGCGGCCGCCGAGCGTTGTTTTTGCGAAGTCGGTTTTATTTCGGTGCGAGTTTAAATACATATTCGGTTTTGAAAAATTATTTTTTGTGTTATTTAATTTTATATGCTGTTTATTTGTTCAGCCATAGGTGACAGGCATAGAACGTTCATTTTCTATTTGTAAACGATTTTATCTGCGTTTTTGTTTTTGTTTTGGAGTACCTACTTCATAGAAGAGCATTTCAATTTAGTGTTTGATTGTGTCAGAATATGTGTGCTAAAATGCAATATTTTGCTTCATTAGATTTGCTGTCCCCTGAAGTTTGTAAGCATTTAGGTACCTTGTAGAATACCAATACTTGGCCACTCAATATTGTCATTTTATTTCCCAATTTATGTTCACAAATATTTATTATAAGTAGGTACTGTGTGGTGATACTTTTGCTGTTTCTTCCTTCAAATTATTGTTATTGCCTTGTGTTTTATCTTGGCATACCTATTCATGTAATTTTTTATCTTAAATATAGGAAAATATTCCCAAGAAGGCACTGAATTCATAGCACTCGTACATGTAGTGATTGTTGGTGATGTGTATCCCGGACCGTGAAGCTTGAAAGCTTACTTATATGCCACAATTTTTAATATTCAATTTGATTTTTAATGATGAAATTATAAAAAGTTGTTCAGAACCTTGCACGGACTGGTTTACATATGGAATGATAAATAAACAGCTCTCATCAATCCAAACAAAAATATGGCACATGCTCATGAGAACATTTACTGCAGGCCTTTGACCATTTGCTGGAAAATGCCTTCCGCCAGCTGTCCGGTAAAGTCTTCAGACCTGAGGCATCATCCTGTTATCACTCTGAATAGCTTGGTGAGGTTGCTGAAGGCCTCTATTACTGCTTCCTCTGAGGCTCTGACCCTGAGGTGCTTGAGCAATAAGCATTTTGGACTTTAAAGGAGGGAGTGAATTTTCTGATCCCTTGTTTTCTTGGCAGGTGATTTATCGCTGCTTAGGGCCAGCGGCCCATCGGACAGCCTTGAGAAGACCGCCGCACGCTGTTTGCAGTCCGTCGACCTCCTGTCTTCAACGGACGGACGCCCTCGGTCCCACTCAGCAATTGACTGAAGCCTATCGCGCCGATATGCTCGCTCATCTTCCATCCTCGCCCTGCCTGATGGTTTCGACGACCCGGGCTGTGGTCCCTGAGGTTCGGAACCCGTCTCGCTGGCCTGCCAGCAGGAGGCCTGGCGCTCGTCGCAGACGGCCAGTGAACCTGATGCTTCACTGGCCACACTGCTGGCACTGATACTGCACATCGCACAGCTCGTTATATAACAATTGAACACATGTCAGGCGTGATTTATTTGTAGATATTTGTAAACAGCCTTTAATTTTTAGCATTGCTTCATTGTGTGACGTTGTTTTGTTCGCATGTGGCCATGTGGATAAGGCTACTGGCCAGTGGCCATAGCCTTATCCTTCTCGTTAAATTTGTTATCTGGAAATAAATGTCACCACTCACCATAAATGTGTTCTACATGGGTAATGACTAACTATTCTATTGTACATTTTACGGATGTCACATTTTATGGTGCTTCAGGATAGATATCACAAGCGTCGTACTTCTTTGTTACGTTGATGACGCACCTGTAACCGCAGGCAATAACAGCCGGACACATGCTGACACGCGTTATTCACCGATGGGCATATGAACAGATGGGTGTCGTGATCGTGGGCATGGTACTGCCTAGACTCGGCAATAATTAGGGCATTTTTAATTCTCGCCGAACCTATCGGTTTTCTTCATCAGATGCCGTTTAGGGGGAGGGTAGATGGACTCTGCCCTCCCCGCCCCTCGCCATTTCGGACTAAATTGCGACATTTTAGGGCCATCCAGAGGTTCACTTACGACGTCCCAAGTCAGTAACCTGACCTGACCTAATAATGTGGTCGGTGTGAAGATCCGCCTTTAATGTTCAAGTGCGCCAGCTTTCATCTCTATACCAGCGCCTTCCGAGTAATAACCTTAAAAAAAACGTCGAGGGCGACACCCGAACCCCCTCTTCTCGGTGGCGAGGGCTAGGGGGTAGTGCTTATTAAGGGAGAATGGCTGTGCTATTTGACTGTGCCATTCGAGCCCTACCAACACCTGTGATGAACCGACGCCCGGTGCGAAAGGAACATCGGCGTTCTCGGCCAGTAGCGGCGGAACACCTTCAATTAGGGGGGGGGGGCACTGCCGACTTTTGGTCCCATTCTAAATTCTTTCCATGCAACGCCCATAGGGCTAATGTAAAGATGTCAAAATCAAAGGGGGCACGGTGCCCCGGTGCCCTCCCCATTCCGCCGCCTATGTTCTCGGCTCGGCAAAGTTGCCAATGATTTGCAAATGCAAAGTTTGAATGATTCACTGCATAATGCCAAGTCCTTTTGGCTCCTGCGAGATGTCGCTAGCGCGTTGATGAAGTTCAATATAGAGGTCACTAGCGTCGAACCATGAAACCCAAGATTACTTTCATGAAACCTACGCAGCTAACGGATGGGGCTGCAGACAAAAGTACGCCAAAAGTACGTCGTGACCGTGGTCTCCGCTGCTAAGCGACAATCAAAAGGGACATTGCTCAGCTTGTTTGGCGCACGTGTGACAGCGGCGCGGGGCGCGCCCAAATCGGCCGCGCCTTCGCTGCGGTTGGCCCACAGCGACCGCACGAACTGTGCGGTTTTAACAGCAGCCTACGTCACACACTGCTGGCGCGACTCGAGCTCCTATTGGACAAATTCACGTGGTCTCCGTTGCTAGGCAACAATCTCGTCCATCAGCCAGCGTATGGATGGTGGCAGTGATTTTGTAGTGTCGGTAACTTTTTTGTCTGCGTTTTAGATCACTTTGTAGCCCCATTAAAAGAAGAAATATCTCACTTTTGTGGTTGCCCATAGTAAGCGCCCGGCAGCCTACGTCAGCAGCCTGCGTGCGTTTCTCGGCCTCTCATTGGTCAACAGCACAGTCCTATCTCTTCAACACAGTAGCCACCTAGTGGGCTGTTGGGGAAGCTGTTTTGACAGCAGCGGGCGAACAGAGCTCCGAGCTCTGTTCGCCCGCTGCTGTCAAAACAGCTTCCCCAACAGCCCACTAGGTGGCTACTGTGTTGAAGAGATAGGACTGTGCTGTTGACCAATGAGAGGCCGAGAAACGCACGCAGGCTGCTGACGTAGGCTGCCGTGCGCTTACTATGGGCAACCACAAAAGTGAGATATTTCTTCTTTTAATGGGGCTACAAAGTGATCTAAAACGCAGACAAAAAAGTTACCGACCCGACAAAACCACTGCCACCATCCATACGCTGGCTGATGGACGAGATTGTTGCCTAGCAACGGAGACCACGTGAATTTGTCCAATAGGAGCTCGAGTCGCGCCAGCAGTGTGTGACGTAGGCTGCTGTTATAACCGCAGAGTTCGTGCGGTCGCTGTGGGCCAACCGCAGCGAAGGCGCGGCCGATTTGGGCGCGCCCCGCGCCGCTGTCACACGTGCGCCAAACAAGCTGAGCAATGTCCCTTTTGATTGTCGCTTAGCAGCGGAGACCACGGTCACGACGTACTTTTGGCGTACTTTTGTCTGCAGCCCCATCCGTTAGCTGCGTAGGTTTCATGAAAGTAATCTTGGGTTTCATGGCACGACGCTAGTGACCTCTATATTGAACTTCATCAACGCGCTAGCGACATCTCGCAGGAGCCAAAAGGACTTGGCATTATGCATTGAATCATTCAAACTTTGCAAATCATTGGCAACTTTGCCGAGAACATAGGCGGCGGAATGGGGAGGGCACCGGGGCACCGTGCCCCCTTTGATTTTGACTTTTTTACATTAGCCCTATGGGCGTTGCATGGAAAGAATTTAGAATGGGACTAAGTCGGCAGTGCCCCCCCCCCCCTTAATTGAAGGTGTTCCGCCGCTACTGGCCGAGAACGCCGATGTTCCTTTCGCACCGGGCGTCGGTTCATCACAGGTGTTGGTAGGGCTCGAATGGCACAGTCAAATAGCACAGCCATTCTCCCTTAATAAGCACTACCCCCTAGCCCTCGGCACCGAGAAGAGGGGGTTCGGGTGTCGCCCTCGACGTTTTTTTTTTTTAAGGTAATTGCTCGGAGGCGCTGGTATAGAGATGAAAGCTGGCGCACTTGAACATTAAAGGGACCCTCCCACCTTAACATTAGTTTTGAGTTGAGATAGCCAAGTTTGCGGCCAGGCTCAGAAACCACCATTTATCCTGGTCGCAACCCCCGCAGCTTTATGGTGTTCAAGAAATTTCTTCCCTTTACTTGCAGGGTGGGACCAGCGTGGTCCCTATCTCTTAACCATTACGGGAATCTGATGACGTCATCAGGCTTTCGAACGTCCGTAATTAAGTTTGACTAAAACGTTTTGTAGCACGCGGTGGTATATGCTGCTTTGCGCGCAACAAATGCCGCACTTTTAAATAAAGTCGCTAGGAACAGCGGAGATCCCAAAAAGTAAACAAAAGTAAAAGTCTAATATCTTGAAAACCGGTGAATATTTTTTGATGAAATTTGGTAGATATTCGTTTTTGCTCTGTCTGAACCGAGCGACATCACTTTCATGCCAATTCATTAACTTTTTTGAAGGTGGGAGGGTCCCTTTAAAGGAAAAGGGCCACCTTTAACATGGGGATTGAAACTGAGATAGCCATCTTGTAGCCCGTGTCCGAAAACCCACCAGTCTATATCCTTACGGCCGATTTCGGCTTCCATTCGTAGGTATCGGCAATTTTAAAAGAGGAATGCGTCCTTATCCCAGGAATGCGTCCTTACCCTGTAATACAGCCACCCGCGGCGAGGCTTTGGTTTTTTTACCAATCAGCTCCAATCAGCTCAGCTTTAACCAATCAGCTTATCTGACACAATCCGACGAGTCTGTCTTCTGAACGCTGATTGGCTTGAGTGTGACGTCATCGCTATGCCATCATACAGTAGGTGCCGTAGAGAGTATCAACATAGTACCAATATGTTAAATAGTTTAAATACTTTTTCGCGAATTGTGCACTTCTGGCACCAGTTTTAAAAAGAAAATGAAAAATAATAATGTCAAAATGAAAAACAACGATATCTTCATATTTCACGAAGGTGGCCCTTTTCCTTTAAAGACGGATCTTCACACCGACCACATTATTAGGTCAGGTCAGGTTTCTGACTTGGGACGTCGTAAGTGAACCTCTGCACGGCCCTAAAATGTCGCAATTTAGTCCGAAATGGCGAGGGGCGGGAAGGGCAGAGTCCATCTACCCTCCCCCTAAACGGCATCTGATGAAGAAAACCGATAGGTTCGGCCAGAATTAAAAACGCCCTAATTATTGCCGAGTCTAGGCAGTACCATGCCCACGATCACGACACCCATCTGTTCATATGCCCATCGGTGAATAGCGCGTGTCAGCCTGTGTCCGGCTGTTATTGCCTGCGGTTACAGGTGCGTCATCAACGTAACAAAGAAGTACGACGCTTGTGATATCTATCCTGAAGCACCATGAAATGTGACATCCGTAAAATGTACAGTAGAATAGTTAGTCATTGCCCATGTAGAACACATTTATGGTGAGTGGTGACATTTATTTCCAGATAACAGATTTAACGAGAAGGATAAGGCTATGGCCACTGGCCAGTAGCCTTATCCACATGGCCACATGCGAACAAAACAACGTCACACAACGAATCAATGCCAAAAATTAGAGGCTGTTTACAAATATCTACAAATAAATCACGCCCGACATGTGTTCAATTGTTATATATCGAGCTGTGCGATGTGCAGTATCAGTGCCAGCAGTGTGGCCAGTGAAGCATCAGGTTCACTGGCCACACTGCAGCGCTCGTCTGCGACGAGCGCCAGGCCTCCTGCTGGCAGGCCAGCGAGACGGGTTCCGAACCTCAGGGACCACAGCCCGGGTCGTCGAAACCATCAGGCAGGGCGAGGATGGAAGATGAGCGAGCATATCGGCGCGATAGGCTTCAGTCAATTGCTGAGTGGGACCGAGGGCGTCCGTCCGTTGAAGACAGGAGGTCGACGGACTGCAAACAGCGTGCGGCGGTCTTCTCAAGGCTGTCCGATGGGCCGCTGGCCCTAAGCAGCGATAAATCACCTGCCAAGAAAACAAGGGATCAGAAAATTCACTCCCTCCTTTTAAGTCCAAAATGCTTATTGCTCAAGCACCTCAGGGTCAGAGCCTCAGAGGAAGCAGTAATAGAGGCCTTCAGCAACCTCACCAAGCTATTCAGATTTCAGAGTGATAACAGGATGATGCCTCAGGTCTGAAGACTTTACCGGACAGCTGGCGGAAGGCATTTTCCAGCAAATGGTCAAAGACCTGCAGTAAATGTTCTCATGAGCATGTGCCATATTTTTGTTTGGATTGATGAGAACTGTTTATTTATCATTCCATATGTAAACCAGTCCGTGCAAGGTTCTGAACAACTTTTTATAATTTCATCATTAAAAATCAACTTGAATATTAAAAATTGTGGCATATAAGTAGGCTTTCAAGCTTCATGGTCCGGGATACACATCACCAACAATCACCACATGTACGAGTGCTATGAATTCAGTGCCTTCTTGGGAATATTTTCCTATATTTAAGATAAAAAAATTACATGGATAGGTAGGCCAAGATAAAACACAAGGCAATAACAATAATTTGAAGGAAGGAAGACACAGCAAAAGTATCACCACACAGTACCTACTTATAATAAATATTTGTGAACATAAATTGGGAAATAAAATGACAATATAGAGTGGCCAAGTATTTAAGAAGGTACCTAAATCCTTACAAACTTCAGGGGACAGCAAATGTAATGAAGCAACATATTGCATTTTAGCAGTTAGCACACATATTCTGACACAATCAAACACTAAATTGAAATTGAAATGCTCTTCTATGAAGTAGGTACTCCAAAACGCAGGTAAAATCGTTTACAAATCAAAATAGGAACAAACAAGATATCTTGGCTCGCTACGCGTCGCGTTGGCCATAAAATAATTAAGGAGAAAATTTGGGACCGATTGGTGTTCGTCCCGTGTTGATCGGACGTCTAGAAGCTTAGATATTCGCGAAAAACTTGTTGAACTTGCCAAAATACCTGCCAGCCTGCTGTATCACCTGCTACTTGGTAATGTACTGAAAACTTGCTAATGTACTGAAAATTTGCCAAAGGTATTTACTTGCCTAAATACCGCAAAGAACTTGTTCTAAAATACTTGGTATTAACTTGCCTAAATACCGCGAAAAAACCTGTTACTTTCTGACGTTTAAATCAGACGTTTTTAGACTACCAATAATTGCCGGAAATTGTCTGGGGCACAGATCGCTTCGCTGTATTTTCAATGAATTGCTCGCAATATGAGTAGGTTTTGTTCCCAATCTGAATTGTGTTTCACCTACCTATATTTCCCCTATGGTTTTTCGCGTCCTACCTATTCTGCGGTCTTATATGTGTTTCAGAGCCGGTGGGTGGTTATAATGGAATACCCTGCACGGTGAACAGCTTGCGAGTTTTAGAGCGGTGCGATTGCTGGGGCTTATCGCTGACTGAAAAGGGTAAATACAGTAAATACAGATGGCTGTGTTGGATCCCTTTGCTATTCGCCTCATTCGCCGCTAAAATTCTGGCTTTACCCTCACTCTTATTCAAGTTATTCAACTTTTCTTAGATTCGCATGGTTAGTGACGACGCGCGTGGCGATATCCCTCTGGCGGCCGCCAGCGGAACTACCACGCACTGCCGCACGGGCCGGCCGACTGCGCAGGTGGCAGCACCTGCCCCGACTGGGCATTTACGGCGGCCGGCCGGCCGCCGGCTGCCGGGATCTCCGGAACGGCGGTACCCCGCTCATTTTCGCACGCGCATTCGGCGGCGGCTTGCCGATTTTTCGAGTGGCGCCTGCCGATCTCCCGAGAGCCGGCCACCTGTCATCCGCCGCTCGGCTCTGTGGATTGCATATAGGGACGGCGAATTTCTCCGGAATGGAGGGACCGCCATCGAGTTTGTCACGTGAATCAGCCGCATTCCTGTGTCTGAAGCCAATGCTTAAGAGATATGTGGTTCCGCGGCTATCTCGCAAACCCTAAGAGAAAAAGCTCGCTGCAAAAACTGAGCACTTGAAAAAACCCGCAAACCGACGCAAATAGAATAGTTACAAGATATCTTGCGCTCGCTCCGCGTCGCTTTGGCAATCAAAGTATGAGGGAGAAAATTTGGGATCGATTGGTGTTCGTCCCGTGTTAATCGGACGTCTAGAAGCTTAGATATTCACGAAAAACTTGTTGACTTGCCAAAGTACCTGCCAGCTTGCTGTATCACCTGCTACTTGGTAATGTACTGAAAACTTGCTAATGTACTGAAAACCTGCCAAAGTACTTGGTATTTACTTGCCTAAATACCGCTAAGAACTTGTTCCTTTCCGACGTTTAAATCAGACGTCTTTAGACGACCAAAGATCTTGAGAAATTGCCTTGGCTTCAGATCGTTTTGATTTGTTTTCAATGAATTGTTTGCAATTGAGTTACGCTTATTCCAATTCGTATTTTGTTTCACCAAGTTTATTTCCGATTCATAACTTGATTCGCCTACCTATCATGTCCGCAATTCTTTTCGCGTCCTACCTATGAAGCAATTACACATACGTAGAGAGAGCCGGTGGGTGGTTATAATGCAATACCCTGCACGGTGAACAGCTTGCGAGTTTTACAGCGGTGCGATTGCTGGGGCTTATCGCTGACTGAAAAGGGTAAATACAGTAAATACAGATGGCTGTGTTGGATCCCTTTGCTTTTGCCCAACATTCAGCGTTGGAATTGTGGCTTTACCGTCCCTCTTATTAAAGTTATCTAACTTTTTGTAGCTTCGTCAGGTTAGACACGACGCGCGTGGCGATATCCATCTGACGGCCGCTGGCGGAACTACCGCGCACGGCCCGCACACGGGCCTGGCGGCCGCCAGTGGAACTACTGCACAGGTGGCAGCACCTGCCCGTGGAGAAGCGGCTGGCAATCGGCCGCCCCACTCCCCACCCCGCCCCCACCCAGCTGGCCTCCAGACCGTGGGAACGACTCGGCTCAGCACTGCCGGCCGCTGGACGGGGAAACCCCGCCCCGCCGCCCGCCGCCCGTCTCGGCCGACAATATCGGCCGACAATAGAAATCCGCTGAATGGCGGTGCCTCCCTGATAATCGCACGCGCATTCAGCGGCGGCTTGTCGATTTTTCGAGTGTCGGCTGCCGATCTCCCGAGAGCCGGCCACCTGTCAGCCGCCGCTCGGCTCTGTGTTAAGCATATGGGGACGGCGAATTTCTCCCGGAGGGAAGCACCTCGCTCACAAAAGCACGTGAATCAGCCGCATTCCTGTGTCTGAAGCCAATGCTTAAGAGATATGTGGTTCCGCGGCTATCTCGCAGGCCCTAAGAGAAAAAGCTCGCTGCGAAAACTGAGCGTTTCAAAAAAAACCGCAAACCGACGCAAATAGAATAGTTATATGCCAAAGTACCTGCCAGCTTGCTGTATCACCTGCTACTTGGTAATGTACTGAAAACTTGCTAATGTACTGAAAACCTGCCAAAGTACTTGGTATTTACTTGCCTAAATACCGCTAAGAACTTGTTCCTTTCCGACGTTTAAATCAGACGTCTTTAGACGACCAAAGATCTTGAGAAATTGCCTTGGCTTCAGATCGTTTTGATTTGTTTTCAATGAATTGTTTGCAATTGAGTTACGCTTATTCCAATTCGTATTTTGTTTCACCAAGTTTATTTCCGATTCATAACTTGATTCGCCTACCTATCATGTCCGAAATTCTTTTCGCGTCCTACCTATGAAGCAATTACACATACGTAGAGAGAGCCGGTGGGTGGTTATAATGCAATACCCTGCACGGTGAACAGCTTGCGAGTTTTACAGCGGTGCGATTGCTGGGGCTTATCGCTGACTGAAAAGGGTAAATACAGTAAATACAGATGGCTGTGTTGGATCCCTTTGCTTTTGCCCAACATTCAGCGTTGGAATTGTGGCTTTACCGTCCCTCTTATTAAAGTTATCTAACTTTTTGTAGCTTCGTCAGGTTAGACACGACGCGCGTGGCGATATCCATCTGACGGCCGCTGGCGGAACTACCGCGCACGGCCCGCACACGGGCCTGGCGGCCGCCAGTGGAACTACTGCACAGGTGGCAGCACCTGCCCGTGGAGAAGCGGCTGGCAATCGGCCGCCCCACTCCCCACCCCGCCCCCACCCAGCTGGCCTCCAGACCGTGGGAACGACTCGGCTCAGCACTGCCGGCCGCTGGACGGGGAAACCCCGCCCCGCCGCCCGCCGCCCGTCTCGGCCGACAATATCGGCCGACAATAGAAATCCGCTGAATGGCGGTGCCTCCCTGATAATCGCACGCGCATTCAGCGGCGGCTTGTCGATTTTTCGAGTGTCGGCTGCCGATCTCCCGAGAGCCGGCCACCTGTCAGCCGCCGCTCGGCTCTGTGTTAAGCATATGGGGACGGCGAATTTCTCCCGGAGGGAAGCACCTCGCTCACAAAAGCACGTGAATCAGCCGCATTCCTGTGTCTGAAGCCAATGCTTAAGAGATATGTGGTTCCGCGGCTATCTCGCAGGCCCTAAGAGAAAAAGCTCGCTGCGAAAACTGAGCGTTTCAAAAAAAAACCGCAAACCGACGCAAATAGAATAGTTATACAAGATATCTTGCGCTCGCTCCGCGTCGCTTTGGCAATCAAAGTATGAGGGAGAAAATTTGGGATCGATTGGTGTTCGTCCCGTGTTAATCGGACGTCTAGAAGCTTAGATATTCACGAAAAACTTGTTGACTTGCCAAAGTACCTGCCAGCTTGCTGTATCACCTGCTACTTGGTAATGTACTGAAAACTTGCTAATGTACTGAAAACCTGCCAAAGTACTTGGTATTTACTTGCCTAAATACCGCTAAGAACTTGTTCCTTTCCGACGTTTAAATCAGACGTCTTTAGACGACCAAAGATCTTGAGAAATTGCCTTGGCTTCAGATCGTTTTGATTTGTTTTCAATGAATTGTTTGCAATTGAGTTACGCTTATTCCAATTCGTATTTTGTTTCACCAAGTTTATTTCCGATTCATAACTTGATTCGCCTACCTATCATGTCCGCAATTCTTTTCGCGTCCTACCTATGAAGCAATTACACATACGTAGAGAGAGCCGGTGGGTGGTTATAATGCAATACCCTGCACGGTGAACAGCTTGCGAGTTTTACAGCGGTGCGATTGCTGGGGCTTATCGCTGACTGAAAAGGGTAAATACAGTAAATACAGATGGCTGTGTTGGATCCCTTTGCTTTTGCCCAACATTCAGCGTTGGAATTGTGGCTTTACCGTCCCTCTTATTAAAGTTATCTAACTTTTTGTAGCTTCGTCAGGTTAGACACGACGCGCGTGGCGATATCCATCTGACGGCCGCTGGCGGAACTACCGCGCACGGCCCGCACACGGGCCTGGCGGCCGCCAGTGGAACTACTGCACAGGTGGCAGCACCTGCCCGTGGAGAAGCGGCTGGCAATCGGCCGCCCCACTCCCCACCCCGCCCCCACCCAGCTGGCCTCCAGACCGTGGGAACGACTCGGCTCAGCACTGCCGGCCGCTGGACGGGGAAACCCCGCCCCGCCGCCCGCCGCCCGTCTCGGCCGACAATATCGGCCGACAATAGAAATCCGCTGAATGGCGGTGCCTCCCTGATAATCGCACGCGCATTCAGCGGCGGCTTGTCGATTTTTCGAGTGTCGGCTGCCGATCTCCCGAGAGCCGGCCACCTGTCAGCCGCCGCTCGGCTCTGTGTTAAGCATATGGGGACGGCGAATTTCTCCCGGAGGGAAGCACCTCGCTCACAAAAGCACGTGAATCAGCCGCATTCCTGTGTCTGAAGCCAATGCTTAAGAGATATGTGGTTCCGCGGCTATCTCGCAGGCCCTAAGAGAAAAAGCTCGCTGCGAAAACTGAGCGTTTCAAAAAAAACCGCAAACCGACGCAAATAGAATAGTTATATGCCAAAGTACCTGCCAGCTTGCTGTATCACCTGCTACTTGGTAATGTACTGAAAACTTGCTAATGTACTGAAAACCTGCCAAAGTACTTGGTATTTACTTGCCTAAATACCGCTAAGAACTTGTTCCTTTCCGACGTTTAAATCAGACGTCTTTAGACGACCAAAGATCTTGAGAAATTGCCTTGGCTTCAGATCGTTTTGATTTGTTTTCAATGAATTGTTTGCAATTGAGTTACGCTTATTCCAATTCGTATTTTGTTTCACCAAGTTTATTTCCGATTCATAACTTGATTCGCCTACCTATCATGTCCGAAATTCTTTTCGCGTCCTACCTATGAAGCAATTACACATACGTAGAGAGAGCCGGTGGGTGGTTATAATGCAATACCCTGCACGGTGAACAGCTTGCGAGTTTTACAGCGGTGCGATTGCTGGGGCTTATCGCTGACTGAAAAGGGTAAATACAGTAAATACAGATGGCTGTGTTGGATCCCTTTGCTTTTGCCCAACATTCAGCGTTGGAATTGTGGCTTTACCGTCCCTCTTATTAAAGTTATCTAACTTTTTGTAGCTTCGTCAGGTTAGACACGACGCGCGTGGCGATATCCATCTGACGGCCGCTGGCGGAACTACCGCGCACGGCCCGCACACGGGCCTGGCGGCCGCCAGTGGAACTACTGCACAGGTGGCAGCACCTGCCCGTGGAGAAGCGGCTGGCAATCGGCCGCCCCACTCCCCACCCCGCCCCCACCCAGCTGGCCTCCAGACCGTGGGAACGACTCGGCTCAGCACTGCCGGCCGCTGGACGGGGAAACCCCGCCCCGCCGCCCGCCGCCCGTCTCGGCCGACAATATCGGCCGACAATAGAAATCCGCTGAATGGCGGTGCCTCCCTGATAATCGCACGCGCATTCAGCGGCGGCTTGTCGATTTTTCGAGTGTCGGCTGCCGATCTCCCGAGAGCCGGCCACCTGTCAGCCGCCGCTCGGCTCTGTGTTAAGCATATGGGGACGGCGAATTTCTCCCGGAGGGAAGCACCTCGCTCACAAAAGCACGTGAATCAGCCGCATTCCTGTGTCTGAAGCCAATGCTTAAGAGATATGTGGTTCCGCGGCTATCTCGCAGGCCCTAAGAGAAAAAGCTCGCTGCGAAAACTGAGCGTTTCAAAAAAAACCGCAAACCGACGCAAATAGAATAGTTATATAAACTTGCTAATGTACTGAAAATTTGCCAAAGGTATTTACTTGCCTAAATACCGCAAAGAACTTGTTCTAAAATACTTGGTATTAACTTGCCTAAATACCGCGAAAAAACCTGTTACTTTCTGACGTTTAAATCAGACGTTTTTAGACTACCAATAATTGCCGGAAATTGTCTGGGGCACAGATCGCTTCGCTGTATTTTCAATGAATTGCTCGCAATATGAGTAGGTTTTGTTCCCAATCTGAATTGTGTTTCACCTACCTATATTTCCCCTATGGTTTTTCGCGTCCTACCTATTCTGCGGTCTTATATGTGTTTCAGAGCCGGTGGGTGGTTATAATGGAATACCCTGCACGGTGAACAGCTTGCGAGTTTTAGAGCGGTGCGATTGCTGGGGCTTATCGCTGACTGAAAAGGGTAAATACAGTAAATACAGATGGCTGTGTTGGATCCCTTTGCTATTCGCCTCATTCGCCGCTAAAATTCTGGCTTTACCCTCACTCTTATTCAAGTTATTCAACTTTTCTTAGATTCGCATGGTTAGTGACGACGCGCGTGGCGATATCCCTCTGGCGGCCGCCAGCGGAACTACCACGCACTGCCGCACGGGCCGGCCGACTGCGCAGGTGGCAGCACCTGCCCCGACTGGGCATTTACGGCGGCCGGCCGGCCGCCGGCTGCCGGGATCTCCGGAACGGCGGTACCCCGCTCATTTTCGCACGCGCATTCGGCGGCGGCTTGCCGATTTTTCGAGTGGCGCCTGCCGATCTCCCGAGAGCCGGCCACCTGTCATCCGCCGCTCGGCTCTGTGGATTGCATATAGGGACGGCGAATTTCTCCGGAATGGAGGGACCGCCATCGAGTTTGTCACGTGAATCAGCCGCATTCCTGTGTCTGAAGCCAATGCTTAAGAGATATGTGGTTCCGCGGCTATCTCGCAAACCCTAAGAGAAAAAGCTCGCTGCAAAAACTGAGCACTTGAAAAAACCCGCAAACCGACGCAAATAGAATAGTTATATAAACAGCATAAAAAATTAAATAAAACAAAAAATCAATTTTCAAAACCGAATATAATCACAACATACCCATGTGAAACAATAAACACACAAAACGGCGCAGGAGAGCATTTGATTGATGTGCGCCACCAATGTCAGTACAGCACCATATATGTCTCTTTCACGTAGCACGTAGCTTACAGCGATGACGTCATGTCCCGTGACGTAAATCGACCGCCGACGTCATAAGTCTGCTGATAAATAAACGGGGTGCGAACAGAGCTCGGGAGTCTACAAAATTACGTTGTCATAACGATAAATCGGGACGTTGTGGTAGCCATTTGACAACGTTTAAACGACGTTGTAACAACGGCAAATTGTTAGCTGGGAGGACACATCTTGAATCATATGAAAGTTGTTGAAACAGTTTTGACTCTGGTTCTTGATGAGTGATGACCTTGCCTTTTATTCATGTAAGTGAGCCGAGAGTCATTAGGTAGCCAATGGCCGGGCCGGGCCGGGTGAGAACCATTTATTGTTGCATATAAATATTGATATAGGCAATTCAGGCTGACAGACCAATATTCATTTGTAAGCTTAATTTTAGTAACAGGTAATACCGCTGTATCTGCCACTTGGCTGAAAGAAAATTTGGCATTGGCATGGCAGGGCTGCGGAGTCAGAGTCTGAGTTCGAGTCAGAGTTGGTCGGAGTCGACAGTTGTGACCGGAGTCGGAGTCAGAGTCGATTTTAGAAACCCGAGCCGGAGTTGGAGTCGGAGTCACCGAAAATCTGTCGACTCCGCAGCCCTGCTAGGTCTGCGGAGTCGGAGTCGGGAGTTGGAGTTGGTCGGAGTTGACAATTCTGCCCGGAGTCAGAGTTGGAGTCTGAGCTGCTTTTTGAAAGCCGGAGTCGGAGTCGAAGTTGCCAAATATCCATCGACTCCACAGCCCTGTGGCATGGTGTCAGATTTACCCTATTGCTGTGCTGTCCTGTTCCTGTTTTTGTGTGTTCGGACAGGCCATAATTTCTTGAAGAATTTCCCTGCTGATGCATTCCTCATGAAAATATTTGTACAAAATTTCCAAGGGTGTTAATGCATGAATAAATAAACAAGAATGATTAATAAGTTAAAATAATTATTTTTCAATTAAGAAAATTAAATGCAAAGCACATGGTGCCTGGCAGCTGGTGGTGCCAGTTTTTACCCATTATCCATGAAAAGCCTAAGGGATATCCCCCAATAGAGAAAAAAAAGGGGCTGCCAGGCGCCGGCTGTCTGAACGCATGCTTTATCAGCATGTTGCTGATTTTCTCATAAGTCATATGTGGAAGGTCATTGCTGGTATTTCATGGTGTCGCTGATGAACTGCACACAGCACACAGGTCACATGATTGATTTTGATTTTTGATCAATGAAAAGTTGAAATTGACAGCAAGCTGGTGGCATAATGCTGAAAAACAGTAGCCAAGTAGCTCCCTGGTCTGCCCAACAAAGCTATAAAACTTAAAAGAATGCCCAACAAAATCTGAGATATCAGTGGTTTGAGCCTGGTCCCTGGAGCTGGTCAATTCAGGTTGAAGATTTTGCATTTTAATGCCAAATTTTAATTATCCTCTGGTTCCTATTATTGATATTGATAAAATTATAAATGTTAAGCTAACTATCAATTATGGCAGTTTTGACTAGATTTTGTGGTGGCTAGTCTGCCTGGTCAATCAGTTGGTGTGTATTTGTATTTTGTGGTGGGATTCTGCAGCCACTGCAAATATAACTGTCCCTTTCTTTTGCAATTCAATAAAAAACAGTTCAATAATGATACCTTTTTGAAGTAGCCTTGTAGTTTGCTGCTATTTTGAGTATTTTATATTGATAAGTGATAACAACATAGGTACCTTGGGCTAGCGATTGCTACTACTTTAACTCTTATTGAAAAGTGAAGGATCCTGAGCTTGAAGTTCCCAGTGTTCATAGTCTGTTGGAAAGCCATCTCTTGTTTTCTACAGATTGTGATGCTGACACTGATATTACATGATCAGACCAAATGCATTGGTCACTCGCTGTATCACTAGGCTGCTGGAACTCTGATTCTTATCGAGGACCTGGGGTGACCAGGGCTGAGCAAACATCTAAGTCATTTTATTGGAAGGTTTGATTGGGGGTTTGATTTGAAATGGATGTCTGTTGTTGAGGTAGGTTCAGCTTCCTGATCGATTTTTGAAGTTGGAGTCAGACTTCAGAGGGCCCTTGCAAGTTGCTTTGCTATAGGTGCAAGTTGGATATGCAGCTCTTGAAAAACTACGCGTCTTATGCCAACCACATTGCTCGGCGGACGGCGATGTGGGATCAAGGTAGCGCTAGGCGCTAAACATCCCGCCAGAGACGGTCCCTGGTCCCAGCGGGTCGACTGCCAGCCCGGAAACTGACCTCCGATGGCGACCCGAGACGAAGGTGGTGTCATCCGATTCGTCGGTATTGTGGGCAATCAGATGTTCCCCCAGCGAACCGATCTTGTAATCCCAGTGATACCTACTGGCTTTCTCATTGCATGAAAATAAGTCCGCTCCACATACATTTACATTTTACCGGACGCTAGTGGAGCCGTTTTATCATATGTTGAAAGTCGATGGACAATTGACAAATGATAGCCGAACCGCCGCTTGCCCGTTTCCACCCGCGAACGCGGGAGATGGAAGAGGTGTCTTGTCTGGATCTTGCCTGGATTGTCTCTCGCGGATAGCGCTGTTAGCAACGAACAGGGCTGCTAGTTCCTTGGGTTCTCGGCGTTGTATGACCTTGTGTGCGATGACAAGGGTTTGGAAATCGGACATACCGCGCGGGGACAACCACCCGAATTTTGTTCGCAGGTCGGAGACATGGTCAAATTTAAGGCGGCCGAAAATAACTCTAGCGGCGAAGTTAATTTTTTTTTTTTTTTTTTTTTGGGAGTCGATCAAAATTGTTTTGGGACCCATTACCATAAACTGAAAGGCAGTAGGTACTGGATTTGCGATACTACGAGTGCCGTCACGAGCATTTTAATGATGCCATCTGGGAGACAGTGGCGCGCGTGTGAGAGACCAATCAACAGTCCGGCACACCGGCGGCAGAGTTCGGAGACGTGTGCGTCCCATGACAGAGTGCAGTCGAAAGTGACGCCAAAGTTCTTCACCTGTGGCACGGCTGCAACGCTGCATCACGGAATGGTACTCTGAAGTCTGGTAATTTACGTAGATTTTCACGACTGCCAAATACAATAAGCTGTGTTTTACTTGCGTTCACTTTGAGGGCGTTAGCGCAAAACCAGTCGTTGAGTGACGCGAGTGACGCGAGCGAATCCTCCATGCGCGAGATGAGAACTTCGAGATCCCGAGCTGGACCGCTAACCAATACTTGAGTGTCATCGGCATACTGAAACGCTTCTGCGTCGCCCGCGTATAGCGATGAGCTATTAGAGAAAATGATGAAAAGAAGCAGTCCTAACGCAGAGCCCTGGAAGATACCCATGGTATTATAAAGAGGCCGAGACAGCACTTTACGTCCGGATGCATCTTTCAAGATTTGCTCTGAGTGTGTCCATGTAGACACGCGGCGAACCAGGCAATTTCTATGCCGTGCAACATCAGCTTTTGCATCAGAAGATCGTGGTCAAAGACTGTTTAGATTGAATATCACCACTGCTTTCGCTTGCCCACGACACAGTGCCCCGTTTGGACTTTCGTGGCTGTGCCTTTTTGCTACGTATTGCTAAGATCATCGGATTCAGGGTTCAGCTGTAAGTCGGAACTGTTTGCTTTCTCTCGCCATGGTTGGTGGAGTCTCGGGCAGGCGGGTGACGAGTGACGACTGGCGAGACGGTTGTATATAGACATTGTCGCACACAGCTGCATGTTTAACTTTTTGAATAGTCTCTTTAACTGTGTAATAGTATACAGTTAAAACTTAAAAGTGTTCGCAATGTGAAGCACTCTCGTCTTTCTCTCCCCCTTTCCATCTCTCCATCTTCTTCTCTCCCTCTTCTTCCTTCCCTCTCCAAAACTCACAACTAACTTGCACGATAACGGACAGTGTCGGGCCGGGCCCTCCCGTCGGTAGCGGGTCCCGATTTTCCTCGTGCCTTCATGAATGGCCCGGTGCACGGCTGGGGCAGAGTGGGACCGGATCTGTGCTCGAATAACCCCACGTCGCCCGTCCACCGTCGAACCGTGTCGGCTCGGCTGGCTCAGTATTGTTCAGCGTGCATGACCTGGTGGTCCGTGCTATGGTGTGCTGCATATTTGACGGCCATTGCGGCACGTATGGAGGACAGGCACGTGCGACCTCGTCAGCATTCCGACGATTTGGATACTTTGAATTTGACGGGTCTTTACTGTTATTTTGCTTTTTATTTATTTATTTTTGTTTTTGTTTACCAATGCACTATGGCTTGCTGCAGCGGATCGTTTATCATTTGTGTCGTTTTTATTGCGGATCAGTATGTGAAATTACTGTTTAAAAATACCGTTCCTTGTACTGCTAGCCTACCGATATTGCAGTCTCAGGGCCTCGGAGGTAGAATTCCGTGAAAACCCCACTCCAGCTGGGTTGATATTCTCGGCCAGAGTGCAATCTGCCTATTTCTGTCCGAGTGAAGACCGACATTTCAGTTGTGTGGTCGATACCAACGACATCGCGTCAGCTAAAATTACATTCCGAACAGTAAAGCTGACGGTTTTTCAGTTTTGTCCAATCTGTCATTCAAGTGGCTTTTGAGACTGAGTGAAGGCGTGCAGCACGATTGTACTCGGCGTTATTGCCTTTTTCCTTCTGCATTTGATTGCCAGGCAACAGTTATGTGTAGGTTGGCTACGAAAGGCCTCATATAACAATAGCGGACAAACATGTCTGTTCAAGGACGACTCATAAATCCATCAGTCACAGTATAACACACTGTCCATATAAGCAGCTCCACTAGTATGCACCTAACAACCCCTTTCTTTCCGCAGATTTTCCGTCTCGCCATGACGTTTCGGCGGTCGCCGCCGCTGCTGGGACATTCACCACTTCTGCTGGTGCTGCTAGTACTCCCTCTGTCCAGTCAGACGGCTGCCTCATCGGACCCTCTCCCATCCGACCTCGCCGGCCTGTCCGAGCTGTTGACGGCACGGTACGCCCCCAACTCTACCTGGACAGAATCGGCCGTGACGCGTCTGGCGACCGCCGTCCAGCGTGCTGTCACCTGTGACGCTGCGTCCTGCGGCTCCCCGCCCACCGGCTGTGTGCCGGCGGAGAGTCTGTTGGACGGACTCGGTCCCGATACGGTCACCCTGGAGCGGCTGTGTCCGATGGTGTTACACCAGGCGCAGCAGCCGGGATGTCTGGCGCGGCTGGCGAAGCGCGAGGCGCCCGCCAAGCGCAGCCGTCCGTCGCCGGCGGAGGTCTGGGGATATGGTGTGCTGTTCGTCACCGTCATCAGCTTGTCATCCATCTTCGCCGTGCTGCTGCTGCCGCTGCTGGGACGCGTCAACTTTGAGCGGCTGATGCCGGGCCTGATCGGACTGGCGGTCGGCTCGCTGTCGTCCAGTGCGCTCTTCCACCTCATACCGCAGGTCAGTGGCCTCTCTGACTAAATCTGATGGACTGGGTGTGTGTGTGTGTGTGTGTGTGACAATCAGGGCGCATCGTGTTAGAAAAAAACTGTACTCTAGAGGTTCTTTGATTACAGGTAGACACTACTTTTTGGAAACTCGATGTGGTCATGGTGCTCTCAAATTGTGCAACGCTGTATCATTGTATCAGCCAGGTGGTTTCCACGGCGCATTGTGTGATTGCCAATCACCGAGTATGACCTCGGCTGGGAGCTAAAATCGCTCACCGAAAAGGATCGACCGGCGTCGGCCAACAAACACGTATAGCCTTTGACAATCGGCCCATCTCCGCAGACTCCGCTCTGAAGTGTTTCTTTGGTTAGCAACAGTCAACGCTGTATTTCTCTCCCTTCGTTTGCAGGCGTTTGGAATGGTGGTAGAGGGTGCCGGCCACGGGTACCTGAACACGTCACTATGTGTGCTGGCCGGAGCCTGGTTCTTCTTCATGATAGAGAGGTTGATGAAGATAACGCTCGACTTCAAAAAGGTAAACTGCTTAGAGTCGATGCATAAGTCACATCGAGTAAAACAAAACTGCTGGCCTTTTCAGCGTTACAAAATTATTTAATTCAATATCCAGCGATTTTTTTCTTCAAAATATATGCTGTTCGATTCAACTTCCACCTTTATGTTACGTGGTCTGCTCTGCGCTACCTGATATGATGCGGAGCACGTTATCTCTAGCCACTCACAGCCAATCCAGCTTCTCCTTCTTTCTCCCCACTGACCCTCCCTCTCTCCCTCTCTCCCGTCCAGCGCCGGTCATCTGCTGATGGGGACGAACCACGCCTTGACTCAGTGCTGGAGTCGCCCGGGACGCGCGGCCCGTGCAGCAGCCCCTCCAGCAGCACTGTGGGCGACCCGGCCACCGGCTGTGGCGGTGTGGTGCTGCCCAGCTCCCGGGACGTCAAAGCCACGCACCTGGAGCCCGTGAGGGCCATGTTCGGGCAGGTTGAGGAGGTGAGTGATGCGAGTCAATCGGTGGCGTGAATGAGGACGACTTTGAAATGGGCGGAGGTGTAAGGAGCCGTGGGGGGTTGTAATTGTAATGCCACTGGCTGGGGACATTTTGTTGATTGTTTTAGTGGGATTATTTGATGAACGTTTGCAGCGGCCAAGCTTCATGAGGTTTGCTTTCTTTTCAAAGCTACAATAGCTGTCCATGGATCACTAAACAGCTGGGTGGAAACATCAGTGGTGGTAGTGATAACTAACGACAAAACAATCGTCGAATGGAACTTTTTGGTGCTCATTCTGTATACCAACGTAATTGGAAGACGATCAGAAATGATCCTGCATCTACTTAATGGAGTCGACGAAATAAGTTAAAGTATAAGTCGAATACCATCAGGTATAAGCCACCATTCCACCGGCGCCCCTCGCTGGCTGGCTACCGTCACATCCCCGCAGCTGCCGGCACAGCCCTATCAGCCCGTCTGTCTGTGCAGCGACCCATATGGCTTGGCTCTCACGGGTGTGCAGGGGGCCTTATCGCGTCCTTGCAGTGCCTGGCTGGGAACGGGACCGGCCGCACCCCCGGGTGGATGTAACGGGACGGACGGTCCCTGAGATGGCGCGGTTTGCAGCGGGTGGCACCGCGTATGGTTTTGAGTAGTTCCGTCATACGGTTTATAGTTGGAGGTGGAGTAAATGACAACTCATCTATCCGCTTAGCTTCAGTGGGTTTAGTCGAAATAAATCGACCTCTGGAACTTTTCCTGGATAGCTAATTAAGTATTAAATGATTGATCTGTCGTAATATCACGGCCACATTTACTGTTAGTCGTATTCGATTTTGTTCGGTTTTCTAAAATGAGGATTGGTCGGGTATCGACGTACAGTTATACCGTCTTTATTTCCTGCAGCTTTCTACAATTCATTTGCATCTTACCAGAATGGCCAGCTCCCTCCCCTAACTTCACAGTGTCGTTTAACCGAGTGCAATCACACACTTTCGGGTAAGTGATACCCTGCATGCCCGTGTACAAACATCTCTCTCGCTCTCCCGCAGAAGCCGCACAGCCACCACCACCACGACCACGAGCTGGCGCTGCGCCGCGGCTCCGGGGTCGCCAGCGAGATCGCCATCGTCGCCTGGATGATCATCTTCGGCGACGGCTTCCACAACTTCCTCGACGGCCTGAGCATCGGCGCCGCCTTCAGCGAGAACATCCTGACCGGCATCAGCATCAGCCTGGCCGTCCTCTGCGAGGAGCTGCCGCACGAGCTCGGTGGGTAGGAGGGGTGGGAGGCATAGGTGGAGTATTGTGCTGGACTGGGGGTGCTCGAGCTCCCCCAATGCTTCGGTGGCTTGGCTTTGGAGCCGCAACAGCCGGCGGAGGTCAAGGTTACCGCTAGGGCGGCGGCGGATTTGTTGAGCCCGATAACCCCCCCCCCCCCAATTCGGCACAATTCTCCACCTTTGGTGGGAGGGACGGCACGGAGGAATGTTGGAAGAGTGCTATGTTTGGCTCTGGGTTCGGAAAAGGCTTGCAGTGCTTTGTGTTTTTAGAATTTGTGCTGAAGGCTGGTGGTTTACTATAAGTTTGATGATCTTAGGACAGGGGGTTATCGTGACTGCTGTTGAAAAAGTATCATAATTCATGTTCCGTTCATTTCCGTCACACCTCAAATCCATTATGGTTCATGTCTCCATTGTATCGTGTTGATAATGGGTCATACTGGTCCTGCACATTGTGGTCTGTGTCACGCAATATTCTTTACCATGGCGCAAGTAATTTTACCAGTGGCAGCAGGCTGGCACAGCAGCCGGCAACCCCGCTGCCCAAAGCCATCCCATCTGACGGTGTGAAGGCCGTCATATCACTCGGGTTTCTCTGGAATATGTCACTGTCAGGTTTTCTCCGCCAACCGATTCGCGGAAGATCTGGATTCTGGAATATGTTTGACCTAAGCGGCACGCATACGTGCAGAAGCGATATGATTCACTACTATAAACATTTGCTGCTGTCTGGTTACGTATCTTGCGGGTGTTTTTTTTTTTCTTCTAAATAGCCCTATAAACAATAGGTTGTTGCTGTAAGGGAGAGGAGGGGCGTGGCAGACTGTTGGCAATAGGTTTTATCACTAGCGCACCGCCATAAACAGACACGTCTTCGCTGAACCTATTGTCAGTGTCCTTTGTTTGTTATTCTGCGCTGCTGGTCGGGGCTGATAGTGCAGCTACCATAGGGTCAAGTCGTATAAGAGTGCGCACTTAATGGATTTCTTGCTCTCATTCGCTTAATATATGAAATAAAGAAATCGCAAATATGGAACATTAAAGTTCATTGAATTAGCCATCAACCAGGGGGTGCGCTCCGTGCTTTTAACATTACGAAAAGTGGAGACACCTTCGCTAGCGCTGTCAGCACCGTGAGCAACGTTAACAACAACTGCAGTAATCCCACCAATCAGCGTGCGTCAATGCTCGACGCTCATTGGCTAATAAGCCAGTGACGATTTTGGGGGGCAGAGCGTTAGAGGTAACCTATAGCAGCACGGGCCGTTCAGTTCAAGACTTGATTTTGACATTATTTAGGCCAGTCTGATAAAAACAGTTTTTCGTCGCGAGCGTTCTACCTGGTTTACATAGCCTTGTCATCAACCCATGAGGCAACGATCTTCAGCGTAAATGGAAGTGGTCTAAAACGGACATTTTCTGAACCGCTGCTGTTGCGTACTCTTACCTGTGCTACTTGCCCGTATGGCGTATTGACCTATGGTCTGAACTCTGAGCTGTGTAAGCTGAGAGACGCCGCTTGACCATGCTAGGAAGGATATTGTCCCGATTTAGAATAGACACTTTCTCCAGCAACGGGGTAGTATCAGGCTATCCCACGTACCTCTCATGTGGCATTCGGTTTTTGCGTATTGTTGTGTTTGTCAAACAGGTGACGCCAGCGGTCGTGATCCTACACGTTTCTCAATATTGGATATACAAATGAACACGTCTAATCTTCCACCTCCCACTCTGCAGACATCTTATCCGTGCGTCACGTGTTTACGCTGGCGTCATGCTCATGTACTGTATCTCCAGCCGATAGTCTTTCGTCTCTACTTACGCACCGTCAACACATCTCCAAAATAAACCATAGTGAATGACGTCATAGTTCTGGCAACTTCTCACCATTACCTACGCCTTCTTACAGCTCTCTCCTACGCCTTCTTACAGCTCTCTCCCACCAGGTTCTCACCCTCTCTGTCTCGCAATAGTGTCCACTCTCCCTCTCTCACTGACCTCTGTCCTCTCTCCGCAGGTGACTTCGCCGTGCTTCTGGACGCCGGCATGACGGTACGTCAGGCGGTGGTGTACAACTTCCTCTCGGCGTGCACCTGCTACCTGGGCCTGGTGCTCGGAGTACTGATCGGCGACTTCACAGAGTCGACCAGCTTCGTGTTCGCCCTGGCAGCCGGCATGTTCCTCTACATAGCGCTGGTGGATATGGTGAGTTCAGCTCGGCTCGACGGGGTAAGGATGGAAGCAGAAAGGGAGGCTACATTTATACTAGTAGATTTGAATGGCGCGGGAAATGGAGAGAGGCCATCTTATTTAGGCAGGCCGTCATGGTATGGCGAATGGAACGGGTAGTGTCTCTAAATGTTACGTTTTGTAGGCAAGTTATTGAAAATGACGCTAGATTGAGAGCGGAAGCCCATCAGGTACATCTCTAAAGTTATTTCATAATATAACTGATGGGAAGAGTAGAATCAGGGGCTGTGAGCCGATATCGTAGTATCTGGGAAGATAAAACTCGTGGAATGTGGCACTGTAATGGATTTATTTGTGGCTTCTGTGTCGCGTCTGGCGTGAGTGATTGGATTTCGGCCGGGTGCTATTTTGGTGGTCTCCCGGGGCATTGAATGGAAGTCATACGGTAATTAACCATCGCCCGTAAACGGTGTTTTGCCACCTTCGCCCATGCAGGGGGGGGGGGGTTGGTGCGACCCCCCCCCCCTGGCGTTTGAAAACGGAGCGTCGTAGAGCTTAGCGGAAAAGACCAACGGATTGCTCTCAACGAGATCTCGCGATTGGTGGTATATTTTTTGGTCCTAGGTCAACATTTGACCTACTTATGACCGGTCAAAGGTCAAATTTTCGGAAAAAGATTTCCGCGCCGATTGCGGCAAAACGGTAAGAGATATCGACTTGAAACCTTCACTATCGTGATCCTTGATCAATTCCCTATCGTTTGGTGTGTATTTCGATGTCATAACTCTAAAAATGATGCGTTGGGAGCATCGGAAGTCTGCAAGGTCATTTGTGCATTGGGTCACGTCAGGCGTGTGACGTCACTGACCTGACCCTGACCCAAAATGAACTACAAGAAACAACCGACGATGCCTGAAATGGATAGCAAATTCGAATTCAGGGCATCAAAATACCCCGAAAAGGCATACAAGTGCAAAAAGTCATTACAGGTCAACCGAGGTCACTGACCTTACCTTGACCTTTAGTAACCTTCAAAATGTCAACGGACATTGTGCCAATGTCAAATCAGCCAGTTGTGATTCTAAAACAATCCATCAGTGTGTCAGGTCAGTCGGCATTTATACCAATGTGAAGCAATCTCCAATTTAGCGTAAATCTGGCCGGAGGTTGTTCCCTTTGTGACGTCATAACTCCGTGACCTGACATGACCTTGACAAAAAAAATACCAAAAGTTGCGCAAAGGATGCCCCAGAGGGTACTGAAAATTTTAGCCGGCTATCTGAAACGGTTCGGCGTGTAGCTAAGAAAAACCTCAGGGGGGGGGGGGTGCACCAACCCCCCCTACATGGGCGAGGGTTAACTTACGGTGTCAGCGGGTCCGAGATGCGTCATGTGGCAGTGCTATATTTGAGCTACATTGGCAAAACATGGCACATATGATGAAATATGCTATCTGGCACCAATCATCATGATGTCCTTTAGCCGTTCTTCCCTACAATTACTTCACATGTGTCATAGTTTCCCATAGTTCGGACTACTGGTTTCTGTCGTATTTGTCTCGAAGTATGCCCATCCGAGCCACATTGCGTGACATGATAATTTGCCCTCGGGTCTAAACACCCCAATCACCAAGTCTAACCACCCAGTGCCCAAGTCCACTTCAGGCCCAGAGTCTGACCACCCTGTCCCATCGGCAGGTGCCTGAGATGAACGAGGCGGCCGAGAAGGCCAGCTCTATCAGCGTCTACCGCGGCCTGCGCGTGCTGCTCGCCCAGAACATCGGTATCCTGCTGGGCGTGTTCTCTCTGTTCGCTCTCGCCTACTTCTCCGACAGCCTGACGATCGGCTGACCGCGGTGGGAGCACGGCTTTAGCAATACGTCTCGGTGTGGACGCAGCTTTAGTGGCACCGCCGGTGCCAGGCCGCGGCAGGCGGTCCTCTTCCCCTGGCTGCCAAGCAGCCGAGGTTGTGAGTTACGTGAGTTAGACTTAAGTGTCTTACATGACTGAGTTATAGCAGCCGTAAGTTTGCCGTGGGTCCAATAGCAGATTTAAGGGTTGATCTGGCATTTCTATATACTTATCTTTGAATTCAGTTTACATCTCTGTATTAGTTTTTGCCTTGTCACTTATTGAAGAAACTTAGTGAGATTTTACCAAGCATGACATTTCAATAGTATTAATGGATGTTGAGATTTCCCGACGTACTTAATAGCGTGTTCCCGATTCCCATGTTTACATGAGGAGCCATGCGTCGAATCTTCCACAGACTTACAACTGTAACATATTGTTACTGTAATATTTGTTATGCAGCAAGATGGCATGCCTTAGACTGCTACCTTACCATGTGTAATTGTTGGCACCATATTCATCATTGAGAAGTCATTTCAATATCCATTTTTTATCCGTAGAGTACAAGTAATGGTTCAAAATAGCACCGATTTCCATTTTCAAACGTTGTTAAGACCGGCTATTAAAACCATATCATGTGGCCTGAAGCCAGGTGTCTCACCCCACGGTGGTTAAAAAAATTGAAATTTCGGCACTGACTCGAGAATATTCCCTATTGAGTACTTAGGTTTGTGCTGAGTGCAGTTTTTCCATCAGCCTCCATTGAACCCACATCGGTGGGGCGCCTCAGAGTTGTTCTTCCACGAGTGTGCTGGTTTTGGGCAGTTGCCTAACCGTCCCAGTGCCTAGCGGACTGTTCCCTGTAGGCTAGACGGCCTGGTGCTGTGGCAGGCGACCGGTGTCTGCCAGCCACGCTATGTGCACAGTAGGGCTCCAGCACTGAACAGGGTCAGGTCGAAATGTTTTCATTGTCAGAATATGACGTCAAAGTCTGTCCTGAAATCAGCTAGGCCTAGCCTCTTAGAGGAATGAATATGAATATTGTAGTTAACAGGCATTTATCTTATATCTCTGATATCTCTTTTTTATCAATGACATTGAACGCATGAATTCCGAAATCCAATTGTTTTCAATGAGCAGATCTACGAAGCCAGAGGCAACGCTCAGCATAGCTTGTCGTGTAGACCCTTTCCGATCGGGAAAATTCGTTCATGAAAAAGTCAAACTTGCATCCATCAATTTTGTCGTTGGTTAGCGTCGTGTTGTTCCAGACTAGCCTTATTTAATAACGATAATGTAACTTTTGTACCGTCGTGGAATGATGTGTGTCTAATGGGTAGCTTGCCGCTACACTGTTATTCGGAGTTGATGCTGATTGACTGGATGAGATTTTCACGGGGAAATGTGGCAGCTCCCGCCTGCCCTTGAGCTGTATATTGTAAAGGCAGTAGGCACGTTATGAAAGTCTGCACAGTGCAGATTATGTGTGAATAGTTTGTGCTGCTGCAACGTATGGTTTTCGCCCTGTGGCCAGTTTTGTAAGATTACGTGACGTGAGTGATTGCGTTACGGGTATGCAGCTGCCCGTCGCGTGGAATTTCATGTTATTTATATGCGTATTCGTGACACTGAGGTTCTCTTGTGTTGTGTTCGGAGTTATGTATATTTGCTCTGTTAGTTTTAGCAGCGCGGTATATGAAAGGACGCGTCCTGGGTCTGATGACGGATCTGAACCAATATGCACGATGCATTGAAGCCTGTGGTGACAACGCTCGAGCTTGTTTGTGCTAAAACGTTTTGTTTTTAGTTTTTGATATGAAACTTTTTGTTGTTGTTAGCCTTTCATTTTGATCTAACAGTTTTAGCTCTTTTTTTGCAGATTGAATAGTCATTACGTTGGTGGATATCTGAAGAACGTATCATTGTACTTTTTTACCAAAGTTACTGATTTTGTTATGGTTTGTCTACGTTTTGAGGTTTTAGGACGAGGCGCAGGGCATGATCCAGCAAGATTACTTGACTACTATTATCCAGTATTCACTGGCTTTCTCTATTTTGTGGTAGCTGACTTACACCAATGTTGTAGACGACTCGTCGCCTCTTTTTTCAATCGATGTTTCGTTGCTGGCTGTCTTGGGCAGCAAACCATCAGTTGAATCTGCGGCGCATAACAAATCGTTCATTTTATTGTTGAGCAGTCTGTAATTTCATATCATGATTCACACTGGCCTGACCGCTCTGTTTTACGCCCAATGTAGGCATTCACGTGCTAGGGTGCGCGTGTTTCTTTTTGCGTTTGCTGTGCGGCGTGCGTGGGTGTTGATCGGCATTTGTTGAGATTGAGAAATGGGTGCTGTGTTGAGGTTGTTAGCGATTTGAAATTGTTCACTTTTGGAAATCGATGTAATATAGTAGATCTCTGCAAGACTTCTCTGCATTGTGTGTTCGGATAGATATGCCCGAAGGTCCGAAGTTACAACTGGTTACAACAAATGTTTATGGTCGATCGATCTCTGCTATTTAGATGGCCATGCTTTGTCGAGATATCGAGCTTTGTCGTCGCCCGTAGCCACACTCGCCTTCCCTATTAGTCTGTTCCATGACTCCACTGACTCCGGCGCGATGGCGGTTCCAAGGTCGGAAGACGTGACCATCGACAACGATGTGACCATTCGGGGAGACGCGAGATCAACAGGTGCCAGCGTCGAGCGAACGGGTTTCATAGTAGGAGTGTTTGTAGGGGATCCCAGTCTGGGTCACAGTCGCCAGTCGGTGTTTATTAATTTAGTCCCACAACGGCTGCCAGGGGAGGATCATTCATCGCACTATTGTTTTTTCATGATTTATGCATGCAATTTCACCAACCAAAGCGATTTATACATGTTATTTCACCAACCTAAAAAAAGAATCATCAAAGCCTTGCACAATTCAATCAAAACGAATCTTTCGTTCGAACTTCGAATGGCGGCATCAAGACAACTTGCTCCGGTGGCATTGCCGTCTTGATTCATTCGCAACTCGCATTCATTCATTCATTCATTCATTCATTCATTCATTCATTCATTCATTCGCCTTCGGGACTCATTCTGTACATCCATATAATGCATCCACGCATAATTCAATATACCCTGTCCCAGGGGCGTCGCCACGGATTTTCGACAGGGGGGGACGGATCGGCCGACTAAAAACCCAAACCTAGGTATTGTTACCGTACTTTTTCAGCGCACAGTACACTGTACAGTCAGAAGTCCGATTCAATTTGACACGGTGAACTTCACAAGAGGCTTTGCCCTTCACCGGGTGAAGGGCAAAGCCTCTTGTCTTATACGGGGTATAATTGTTTACGTGTGCCACCAGTCTGATAGGTAATGCATACATACCTGCGTGTGAGGGTGCCTCACGGTCTCTTTTTGATGCGAGTATGAATCGGCGGCGCGAAGCGCCGCGGAAATTGGCAAATTCCCTTGGCAAAACAGCTCCAAAACACATAAATGTTGCAGCCCGTGTAACAAGTATGATGTCAGAACACCTAAGATCATCAGTCACCAAGTCAAGTAGCCCTGCATCTAAAAAAGTTGGGGTACTTTCAAGCGTATAGCTTATATTCTAGAAGTTTGAGTTTGCTTTAAACTGCTCAGCACTCAGCAGTGCGTAAGCCGTAAGGAATCAAAATACGGCGAGTTTTTGGAGGAAATTGGAGAAACTTTTTAATGGGTATGCCCCCCCCCCCCGCAGCGTCCAGGACCGCCTTTCTGGATCCGCCAGTGGCCAAGAAACGTTCAGTCAAAAGAAAAAGGCTCATACCTCAAGTCATTTTACCGTGCTTCGGGTTTTAGGAGGCATACCCGTTGTCGGAGTTAGTGTCGGAGTCGATCAATCGACCAGAGGTCGACAAAATTCATGGAGTTTCTCCGACTACCGGCCAATTTTCTCCAGGCTTTTCTTCGACGATTGTGAGAAATGATGAATTTGGATACCTATCCACGCAACCCAAAACACTGGTATACGGCAGTCATAAGCCCTTGTTACACTGGCAAATTTTGGTACACGAATATGCAGGTCATCCTATGTTGCGGACCTATTCGGGATCATTCTTCCACGGTCTTGGCATTTCGCAGACCATTCGGTGTCCACCGCGCGACTTTTACGGCTCGTCACGACCGCCACAAATTTTTCATGAAAAATGAAAATTTCGTGGCCGTTCGCCGAACTTGTGATAAACGAATATAATCGCCAAACAGTCGCCGAGTCGGCGCCGACATATCGCTGCGTGCGCCGACTCGTTGCCAAGGTATCGCCGACTATTCGCCACAGATGAGTGCCAATGATGTAAAATACAATACAATGCAATACAATACGCGCACGCAGTCCTCTGCCGACTGAAACCCGAGTGTGTTTTGCTCCTGCGAGTCACCCCCCCCCCCCCAACCCCTACCTTCCCCGCGGCCAGCGCCGGCCTCCTGCCCTCCTGCCCCGCGTCTCATCTCCCCTTTTTCCTAGTCCCCCTACCCACTCCCTCCCTCCCTCACCGCGCGTCGCTGTCGGGCCCTTAGCAGGGGTCGGCAACCTACGGCCCGCGGCCCGGATCCGGCCCGCGGCTGGCATCAGTAACTAACATTGTGTTCCGGTCCGCGGCTCCTGCGCGTGATTGTAACAAATTGTGACCATGCTCCGGCCCGCCGGTTGCTTCCAAATCACATATCCGGCCCCAATCCAAAAAAGGTTGCCGACCCCTGCCTTAGCGTCTTTGCCACTAAGGTGGCTATTTCCCGTTATTGAGACTTTTCTTTGTATTTGAAGAAATTCCTTCAGATTCGCAATAAACATCGCAAGAATTAGCGACTATTATTGATAAATCTCAACTATTTTTCTCTTGTCTCAAGAGTTTGGCAGCTGAAGAAAACAAAGCGGTCGACAAAAACACCACTTTCTCCGACTGCCAATAAGAGCGATATTTGGTTATGAATTGGTAGGGAAACCGACCTAATAGGCGCAGAGCTGCTTCTGACCGGATCAGACCAGCTCTGACTAGGGAGAAAGTGGAGAAATGATAGAAAACTGTCATCACTAAATTGTTGCTCGTGCTGTTGTTAGTCGATGATATAGGTGTATGGATGTAACAATGCTGGCTTTGCTAATCTTAGAATTTCTTCCATGATATTTTCTTCTTTATGTGATTTTCGCTCGTTTGTTTTTCTCTGACTACGGTCAGATGGTCAGAGATTTTATCGACCTCTGCAATCGACTCTGCAGCATTGCAATAATATAAGGGTACCAGTGCAAGCAATTCGTATAATTCGGATTTTATATCTGTGATCTTATGTCAAAGAGACAATGGAGCAGTAGGCAGGAAATAAAAAATGGCCAAGACATTGTTGGAAAGACCTATTAGTTCAGAGCAAACGATCGCTTTTTACGAGTCTTTTTATCTATCAGTCTTCGAAATATGGAACGCCCTCACCACGGTGAAGCTAACTGAAACTCAACCCGGGCGCGGGTTTAACCACCGATGCATATCTACCCCGATTGAAAAGCATGATCCTCACGCACAAGTTTCAGGTGCACCTCACATCACAATGAAGGGTAGAACACCCCTTGCTACTTGCAAGTTACATCCGCTTACGAGACCTAGATCTATGAATGCCACAAATTTTCTGATTGGGAGAGACAATCCTTCCGTCCCCCTAATAGGGGGACGGAATAGAGACAATCCTTCCCTATAAGATTGGACAATCCTTCCATATAGAGACAATCCTTCTGTCCCCTAAAGGGGGACAGAAGGATTGTCTCTCCCAATCAGAAAATTTGTGGCATACATAGATCTCAGTCTCGTAAGCGGATGTAAGTTACAAGTAGCAAAGGGTGCTCTACCCTTCATTGTAATGTGAGGTGCACCTGAAACTTGTGCGTGAGGATCGTGCTTTTCAAACGGGGTAGATATGCATCGGTGGTTAAACCCGCGCCCGGGCTGAGTTTCAGTTAGCTTCACCGTGGTGAGGGCGTCCCATATTTCGAAGACTGATATTCTGTGGCGCCACCCCTGCCTAACGGTTTCTGACCGGTCCGAATTTCACAAGCTGCTGAAGTACATGAGGTCTTATTTGTGTACGGTTGAACTAACCAACATCAGCGTTCTTTTAACGAAGGTTTATTTCTGTTTACATGGCTCAATGAGCGTTGCAAATAGCCACTTTATAAAACATTCGTCGGTGTTTCTTTTTTTGGGGGGGACGTCCCCCCCGGATTCCCCGACTGGGGGGGACGCGTCCCCCCCGTCCCCCCCGCATTCGACGCCCATGCGGCCTGTCCACGCATTATGTGGTTTCCCCCCCCCTGATACGATGACGTATCGTGACGTCAGAAGGATGTCAATTATAGAACAAATAAATCTGATATCATCAGCAAATCAATATTCATTCTTATTCTAACGAAGACTTTGATACAATGGATATTGCTTTTTATTTCAGTTTAAGTCTTTAACTGATATTTCTTGCCTTACTCTAAGCTCATTTTGCGATAGGCCCATTAGGGACTATGACGTCACATTCTTTATAGTTTATCAAGAGGTGACATGCATTCTGAACGCCTTGAAATGAATTTGGAGTCAGCCCCATGTCACTCCACTTTTGATGACATCATAAGGGGGCCTCAGGACAACAATGGCGCGGTGCGCCACAATCGCTTCAAAGCTACTTGCCAACAGTTGCCATTTTTGAAAATATTATTTTGAAATAAAGTTACAAGTAATAAAAATATTGGTAATAAAGTTGTTGATTAAATCGATACCATATCTAAAAACTTACTGAAAAATGATTTATTCATAGTAAAAATATAAGCTCGATGCGTTTTTACGTTGCTTTCCTGC
This sequence comes from Amphibalanus amphitrite, assembly GCF_019059575.1. Taxonomy (NCBI): domain Eukaryota; kingdom Metazoa; phylum Arthropoda; class Thecostraca; order Balanomorpha; family Balanidae; genus Amphibalanus; species Amphibalanus amphitrite. The sequence continues at coordinate 91,455 of NW_024881963.1, forward strand.
AACTGCAGAGGATTTTTAAATCGTCTATATCTTCAAAACCGGTCGTTTCTTAGCATATTGCTGCTCTTTTTTATCGCTAGAAAATTAGTTGGACTTTCCAATGACATCAACGGTTGAGCGATATGTGTAGAGTGTCACCAACAATCTTCGAATGAAGTTAGTCATTTTTACGTTGTAAAGGAATGGAGCACCCCTTGCGAGCATCAGGGGTGACGTCACTCAGGATCTGTCTCTGATTGGTCGGCGGGAGAGTGACTGTACCTTCTTTAGATGGCCAGAGCCCTGATCGGCGGCCGGCTAGTACTCTTGCCGGCGCTCACATACGTGCTGGTTGCCCCGGCAACGGGCTATTGACCAATGAGAAGCGAGGAAAGTGCAACGTCACTGCGATTTTTCATATACCTGTGCCCCCCGTAGCGCGCTTCTCATTGGTCAATAGCCCGTTGCCGGGGCAACGTGCACGTATGTGTGCGCGGGCTAGCGCGCTAGCCGGCCGCCGAACAGCGCTCTGGAGGAGTGAAGAAATGAACGGACGACGCAGCCGACGCAGATCATAGATGCAGATTATAGGCCTGGTCGGAATCGGCTGACAGAACTTTGTCAGCCGAGAATAAGCCCCGCCCACACCGCGCTGCTGATGGGCTTGTTCATAATCGGCTGACAGGAAACGTCAGCCCAGATGGCGCTGAGATGCTAAGATGGCGCTCGACAGATAGGGCTGAGACTTGAGAGAGGTAGCATTTTCGCGCTTTTTCAACGACTATCTTCCGTTAGTCGTTACATTATATTTCTGAGGTTTATTTGCCGAGGCTATAGAAAAAAATTACAGGATTGATAATTGAGGCGGTGCTGGCATTTCGATTTGTAGGTACTGTTTTCAGGCTGACTCGCACATTGTGCCATGAAAAAGAAATAATTGCTATCCTTCGCGAAAAATATTAAATACAAAATACGTCAAAAACATCGTATATAAAAACTAACCACCTGCACGATAAAGCTGCGCTTTGACTTACATGCGCCACTTTCGAGCCACTTTGAATTTCGGCTGACGTGCTGCTGCCTTCTCCCAGCAGCCGAAAAGGCGGCTGTCAGCAGAGGTATGACGTCACAGCGCGGGAAGGCGTGATACGTCATCAATATCTCAACCAATCAGGGGCTTGGATCTCAGCTGACAACAGCACAGCAGCCGATTCCGACCAGGCCTTATTTCAAGCAGGATATTTCAAGAGTTCTCTATATCAGTCCCACACACAAGGGGGAAAAGCTCAAAAAATTGAGCGCTCAAAAAATTGAGCGGGCCCCATTATGAAGGAATAGGCGAAACGATGGTATTTTACAATGCCTTTAGCGTCACACTACGGCAAATATCGTATCCAAATAAGGTATCAATGGCAAGAGGGAGCAACAAGGTTTCTTCTCGAACACTCACGGGATAATTTATATCGGTGTTTTTGGAAAGAAAATGCCCTAAAGACGCTCAACTTTTTGAGCGCCACTTGTCGTTCGGGACCGCGATACTCAATAAATTGAGCGCCACGACAGACGACAGTCAGCTGGCGCTCAAAAAATTGAGTGCCGGCCAGCATCTACACTCAATTTTTTTAGCGTTCTCCGTGACAGGTGAAGCCGGTACTGGCTGCCATTTTTGATGTTCTGTTCGTTGAAATACGTTAAACTGAGTTGAAACAGAAATGCAGGAAGTTGAATGCTACGTGGCACCTAAACTTTTCACAAACCCATGGCATCATGTCACATTTTCCGCTAGTAGTTTTATCGGTCGCCTTTCGGATTCGGCACACCTCAAATAATTATACAGGGCTTGAATAATCCGTATGAATACTGTATTGATATTCTCTGACTGTACTGGGAGAAGGGAATACGTGAATACAGAAAGACATCCACCCACGCTTGAATATTGGAGAATTATAGCAGGAAATACTGTATTGCCACGGTTACAACTTACAAGGCCATCGGCCGCAAACAAACAAAAATACTATACAATGTGGGTTAGATTCACAAACATCATCAAGTGTGGAACACAGAGACGAGCAAAACAACATCACATTATCGCATGCCAGCCCGACCACATTGGAACCGGGTGACCTGCGACCGGAACCTGCGTCTTGCCAGCATACATCACAAAAGCAGGAGGCAGTGTCGTACTGCTTTGATCCAAAATATGCCATATAACAAATGATATAAACGACCTAAGCTCGGACTAAGCTAATCATTATCAAATCCTTAACATGTAAAGGACGAATGGAAACATCGAGTCTCAGACCAGCAGTAGCAACCATCACAGTAGCAACATCACAAAGAACACGCGGCATTATCAGACAGCCGTTTTGTTATCGGGCTACAGGCGGCGACGGCGTGGTTGCAGACCAGCTGCGAGGTAGCGGCGTGCGGGCAAAAGGCGCGGGCACACCTCCATGTGGCCGTGCAGACAGTGCGCGGTCGGCGTCGCATAGTGGGCGGCATCGGGCTGTCCCGGGGCCGTCGAAGCCGCACAGGTTGTCGGCGCATGTGGGCGCGCGCGGTCACCACGGCCAGCTGCTCACTGTCAGCCCACAGACCGCGCAGCGTCGCCGCTCCGCCAGCCAGAACACGCAGCCAACCCTTCTTGCAGTCGCACAACACGTAGCCAAACTCATTCACCTGCTCCACCATGTTGTTGATGTCACCGAGTCGTTCAAGTTGTGGCTCGTGCCGTCGAGCATGACCTGCCTGATCGGACACGGGTCAGCGGCTTCTGCTCCTGCGAAGTCTTCATCTTGGTGACGTCTTGCTGATCTCCACAAAGGCTGAGCAGATGACCTTACCCACAGGGACGGCCGACGTCCTCGCCAGCGACCGCTTGGTTGTGCAGACCTGCCAGAAAAAGAAAAGCTGTTTGGTGATCTCAAACGATTTTTTTCTTTATGCAGAGGAACAAAACGGAAAATATGTCATACAACAGGAACTAAAAAAAGATGCAGCCTAGGTCGTCTAAGAAATGGGTGCAACATTGATAAAATTCTTCATTGAATGAATTCTGCAAATGCTTTTGATAAAATGTGTGGTGATTATAAGGAGACCACTTTACTATAAAATTGCTCAGGATTCCCTATCTGGACCTGTCAAAAAATCCTGACTGCACACCAACAATGAGCATTAAATCCGAAACCTCTACCAGGTACCTAGGGATAATTAAATTCTGATTCAGGAAAATATTTCACATCATACAAATAAAAACCTTTACTATATTGAAACTGAAAATGTGATGCCGATCCAGTGACCTAAGGGTCTCAAAGTATAATAATGAATTAATCTATTATAAATTTGGTGGTGACTGCCGACTGGCGTCTGGCGGCCTAGACCTTGAGGCTTGAAAGTGGCCTTCCTTTTCCGTTGACTCCGATCCTCCAGATGGAAATGATATAAAGGATCATTTTTATCTTATTTCATATGAGCCAGTCAGCAAAGTGGCTATCCTGTTTCAGCATTCACACACACAATAGTTGACTGTCAGTCTGTCATGGTCCTACGCTTTGCTGGACCCTGTCCCAACATTAGCCAGCCATCCTACATCCTGAATGGTGCTCCGATAACTCCAGCAAGCAAGGCCTCTGACTTGGGCGTCCTTGTTGATGTCACCATGAAGTTTCATGACCACATCCGAAATGTAGCCCATAAGGCGGGTGGCCTAGCTGAAAGCCTACTTAAGTCCACAGTGTGTCGCTCTCCTCAATTTATGCTGTCCCTTCTCACAACCCACATCCGACCAATCATGGAGTACTGTTCTTGCATTTGGAATACTGGGTATGTACAAGACCTTCGACTTCTTGAACGGGTTCAGCGGAGATGGACGAGACACATTGATGGAATGACTGGACTTAACTATGGTGAAAGGTTAGCTGCATTGGACCTCTATTCGGTACAGGGTAGACTGCTGCGGGCCGACCTGATCCAGTACTGGAAAATCCTAAATAACCACTCCTGTATCAATCCTAATGACCTTTTCCAGAGGCCCTATCGCAGCGGCACCAGGGGTCACGGATGTAAGATATTTCCCCCAGCCACCAGAACTGACACTCGCAAGCGCTTTTTTTCTGTTCGCTGTATTCGCATATGGAATGAGCTGCCTGCAGAGGCAGCATGCGCGACTAATATTAATAGCCTAAAACGCATTCTTGATACATGTATTCGTAGCAAACTGTTCGATTATGTAGATTAACTTATATGAAAATGCGAACTGTGTTTTGGTAATGATAACTGTATAGGTAGGTGTCGTCTTACAACTTGTTTTTCTTATATGATATAGGTCTATCTTGTACGACTTTGTTTCGCGAGGCGCAATTTCCGGTCCATTATTAAATGTTATTATTTCTTGTCTGTCACCATTTGGACTGGCGCGTCTCTTTCATTTAGGGTTCCTTACATCCACCCAACTTGACCCCTTCCTATCCGGACAAGCGAGGCAAAGAGGAACCCAACGAGGTAAGAATACGAGGTAAGAATATCAGTGTTGTGAAGTAACGAAGGAGTTGAGTTTTGTTGATTATAAATTGTGATGTTATGTAAAGGACTGGAAAATGAATGTGAAAACTATGGAAACATATTGGCAGAGTATTGTCACTTACTATCAGGACATATGGATAGAGAATACATTCAAATTAATAAGAAATGCCAAATATCAAGGTACTCAATCACTGATAGCAGTGGAATATCATATGTTTTAATGTCAATTATATGAAAGTTAAGGCTGAAACTACCTTTTACCTCATCATACCTAATGAAAAATTGTGTGAAGAAAACATTCACAGCCTCTTTGAAGCACTTAGACCACTAAAAAACAAAAAATTTCACGTAAATATGTTATGTCTCCTTCCTTCAAAACATCATATCGGATGGCGCCACTTTCGTCGACAGTTACTTATCTGCACGCAAATCGAGGAAAACGTGAATTGATTGACGTTTACGTGTTTCCAAATTTAAAATCACAGCATATTCAAACTTTTCAGTGTACCTTTTAACATCTAAGTATAACTAAAACGATAAAAACTTACCTTCAACACAAGGACGACGACAACCACGCGACCGGAGACGTCGCGACGAAATAAACAAACGGCGCCGCCAAATGAAAAATATTCTCCGATATGGGTAATGTGAAATTGAGTCGCAATCATTTTGGGTAGTATGAAAAATGCTCTTTCCAACAGAACCCTAGTAAAAAACGTGAATGGACAAAAAATTACTTTTATTTTGACATGAATATTGGCCTGTTTTTAAGTCATCCTGGTATGCCGTAAGATTTCGACCTATTAATTGGTGTTCCCCCAATCATTGAAGCTTGAGCAGTGAAAAATATGAAAGCCTAATCTGTTTTGCATCATTAGTGATTCTCCTAGGGTGTTGCCATTTCTCCCTAGGTGTTGCGAGTTGCTTTTGCAAAACGTGTTCCTGAAACGGCTCAATTTTTTGAGCCCTCAGCATTACGCCTATGGGAGCCTCTGGCGTCACACGCTCAATATTTTGAGCGCTCAATAATTTGAGCTTTTCCCCCTTGTGTGTGGGACCATATACCGTGATTTCAAGTGCACCCAAGCTCCCCAAGCTGCTTTGAATTGCTTGGAACTTGACAGGGACGGACGGTAGGCTGCTTGAAAGCGTGTGACTGTCATGAGATTGGTGTCTGATCCTGATGCCCTTGAATTGCATGCTAGTGACGTTCGGTGACATTAATTTAAGGTAAGTTGAAGTGATCGCTCATTTCAATTTCAGTTGGCATTTCAGTTTGGGTCGTGAATCAAGCACAGAATTGGTATACAAAGACGAAGTGCTTACAGGAGAGTTAAACTTCTATCCAATTCCAAAATATTTTCTCCCATGAATCTTTGCACACTGTGCATGGTATCAGTAAGGCAGACATAGCACGAGCTGCCATATGTGATACCTACCTACCCTAGGCTGAAGGTTGTAGAAAGTAGGCTGTAGGTTGTAGGTCAGGTTGGGTCTGGTGGGGCTAGGTTTGTTTTGTTTTGGATTGGTTAGAAAGACGCATTCCAATTCTGGCGCATATAGCAGCTCATCCTATGTCTGCCTTACCAGTGATGTATTGTCGTGCAACTTTGACCACCAAGAGCAATTGGTATTCATTTACTTAAGGTCCACCATACAGAGGTTTCATTAGGTGTAAAACGTTACTATAGCAAAGCAAATTAGTTTTCCAGGAGTGGGCCAAAGTTGCCCTTGGTGGACGACGGTGAAAACAGGGCGCCTGGGGCGATTTGATCAAGGTTCGTGAAATACACACGTGACGTTCAGCATGTAGAAGGCCCACAGAGGGGGAGAAGCTCCAAATGTCACGTGACTAATATGCCCTCCGGCGCCCTGTTTTCACCGGCGTCCCCCTTGGTGACCAAAGTTGCATGGAACTACAGTACCCAATATGCACAAAGCCTAGCTTACACAAAGGGAACAAGACAAGTGATTCAGGTTTGGATTGTGGGGCCAAGGCAGAGGCACCTTCTAATCAATCACATGTTTGACTGGGATGAGGACATAGTTTCAGCAGGAAAATGTTTGATTTTTGTACTTTTTTCAATAGCTGTGTGTGCTAATGTACCATCAAGTCTTGACTCAAGATTGCAGTTGATTTGCATTGTTCCTTGTTGTCTTGCTCTGTTGCACATTGCTATGCCTTGACTAATGAATGACCTGATCATTCAAGTGTGTCTGGTCCTGGAATCTGGATTACCACTTACCAGTATGAACTTAGTGCAAGACAGCAGTACAAAAGTTGAACCATATTGTAGTATTTATGCCACTGTTTTCTCTCACCAGCTTGAGCTGATGCTTAGTCATATATACAAATTACAATGGCTGGGCAAGTAGTGTGGTATGTTCCTCTCTTTTCTCCCCTGGGGATCCAAAGAGTTGGATTTGGATGTTTGGGGATATTTGCAAAAGGTTACTCCATTTCTGTAAGCAATGATTGGTACCTACCTACTTTATTTAAATCCATTCAATTCCAAATTGTTTTCTCCCATGAATCTGTACAGTTGTCAAGACAGTTTCCTGAATCCTGAATTGTTCACATTATATAATTCAATCATGCTGGTGTATGCACTAACTTAGAGTTATACATTTTCATTTTCATTTGTGGCTTTTATATGTGAAGTCAGGAAATTCAGAGAGAAAAAAAATGAGGTGACTGATGTATAAGTAATATTTTTAAATTTAAAGGCTGAGCTACACTATGCGTGACCGTCCAGGAAATTACGTGCGTGATCTGCAGACCTGTGATTTCAAGACTTCCTCATGACATTGGTTTCTGCGATTTTCCAGAATTTCCGTGAATTATTGTATGCTGACGTAATAATAACAACTAGTAAATTGTTTCGCAACAAACGCTTTACTTTGCTATCTTCTATACTATTTTATTGATAATTAGTTTATTTTGTTAATAAAACATCAAAAACACATGTAAATTAAAGAAACAATTATTAATTACGTCACTTGGATTCATACGGTGCGCCACCAAGTGCGCCAACAACTGTCTCATATCACGCAATCTCGCAGATACTGCAAACAAGTTTGTAGCTCTGAACTTTATATCGGTATGGAACATCCTGACCGTCCTGACTATCCGGCATTTCCTGTACTGAACGTCCGGGATTTCCTTGACTGAATCTGCGTGACCCCAGTGTAGCCGACAGTGTGTATTTCCTATCAGCTGAACTTCATCTGCGTACCGATTTTCTGCAAAACCCGCAAACTCGCAGATCACGCACGTAATTTCCTGGACGATCACGCATAGTGTAGCTCGGCCTTCAGTGTGCTCAAGTTTATCAGAAGTAGCATAATGATGATAAAGACATAGCTGCTTACATTATGTAAATTGCAAAATTTAATTCATTATTCATTAATCTCAGCTTTATTAAAAACACATCCTCCCAAAATTAAGTCACGTTTCTTTATGTCACCTTATTGCTGTATCATTGATGTCATTTTCTTTTTGCAGATACTCTAGCAACAATGGTGGATTAGCCTGGTATTATTTTGAGCAAATCGCTACTTTTTATAAAGGTAAGCAATCCTCACGCTGTACCTGTCATTATCTTTGTTGTATCTGTGCTTCAAAGCTCTTTCATTGCGTATATTTTCTATGTGGCAGTGAATCTACTGACTCAAACAAGGATGATAAGTCTAGGGGCCTGAGAAACCTTTAAGTTCTGTGAGCAAATCTGTAATAAGTCATATACCAATTATCAGTGTGGAATCCATGCATCATTTAATTTCCCTTTTACATATTGTTATCAATGATAGCTGAAAGTGGGAGGAATTGGATGAATTAGCAATGTTTGCTCGCCGGTTGGCTAATTTTTCCGCTGCCTAAATAGGCATTAGATACCCTTTTTTAAATACCCTTTTGGAAGAGCATTAGACTTGAGATGAAAGTCTGACCTCTGCTTTGAGATGATGTGTAATGTGCAGAGCAAAGGGTTCATTACTCGGTATCCATTCGACTTATGCTGGGGGAGAGATACATGCTATTAGCATTTCGTCGTCGAGTTGCATTATGAATTGATGCACCTGCTTGCTTGCTGCCTGTACTGACTGCGGTACTTAGCCAGAAGCACAAATGCCTTTTAGCTAACATTTCAGCATTACGGTGTAGTTCACCTAGCCTACTTTGTCTGTCTGCACTTGGTGACTGGTCTGTCTCCTGCTCCTAGAGGTACCTACTGTATTTGTGTGCAAGATGGACGGGCAGAGCCGCACGTGCATCGAGTGGATGTGCAACGACGAATACGAACCGGGAAGGTGAGGATGATGAAAAGATAGATGGATGGATAAGTGCCGACGCTTTCCTCCATGCATGGTTGCTTCTTTACTTGCGCTGGGTGGCAGGCACTGCACAGGCAGTTATTAGGTATGAGTGCGTCTTAACAAAATTTGAATTGAAAAATCGTGTTGTATTGCAAGCGTGCTTTCTAGAGGAATTATCTCGCTAGCAGCATCCCGTGCTTATCATTTTGTCTTCTCTTTTTTGTGGGAGATAGCCAATAAAACCCGTGCTAGTCCACCCGTTTCCAAACTTTAACATGATTCAACAGCCATCCACCGATCACCGCTCGGTACCGGCAGCCTGTCCGCCGTCCGGTGCCCTCTGACCCGCCCCGTCGCCCGTGCGCCACAGTTTCGACCTGGCCAACATCGTGTCTCCGCCGGACCATGAGTCCATGTTCCACTCGCTGATGAACGCCACGCCTCTGGGCGGAGACGAGGGACCGGGCACACCGCCAGTGGGCGCCCACGGCTGGTCGCTGGGCCGCCGGCCGTCCGACTCGGCCTCCATCGCCACCCCCACGTCACTGGTGTCGCTGGTGCGCCATCTGGAGGTTTCTCCTGGGGAGAACTCGGCGCCGCCGCCGCCGCCGTCCGCCATGACCTCGGCCACGGCCACCAAAATGACCGTCAAAGTCGGCGATGAGGCTGGTGAGTGGATGATGGAAAAGTGGGAAGGGTTGTAATCGAATTAGTAGGTTGAAGTGCAGATGTCGCCGCGTTGTACGTACAGCCCACCGCTAAAGTAATGTGTGGTTTTACCAATCTGAACGGATGGCTTTGACCGACGATTTTTAAATGCGGACTGATTGAAAAGAAGACGTTAATAGATAAAGTTGTAGCTGCAAGGGTGAAGATACATGTAAGCTACATTTAAAGTCTCGTTGCAGTCTGGCTAATCGTTCCTAGGCTTCAGAAGCAGAACATACCCATGACTGAAACCACACATTACTTCTGCTGTGGACTGTACCTCCATGTTTGTCTTTTGAAGCTGGGATGCTTTATGTCTTGTCAGTTTATAATGTCGCTTTGCTTGCTTTTCAATTCAATGCATAGGAGGTATGCGTTTCAAGGCCGAATCCGGCCGAATCCACCTTAGGCATTAAGTCAAGACCCGTGCGTTTTGAAGCATTGAGTCGTCACGGCGAGTGTTGCACCGCCGATAGACGTATATCCAAGATTTATTTTATCTGACCGCCTGCTCGCCCTCCCCAGCCGACACGTTCGCCGACCCGGTCCCGGCGCCGTCTCTGACCCAGGCCGTCTCCGAGGCTCTGGGCGCCGCCGGGTCGCAGCAGGACGCGGACGAGGTGGGCTACAACCTGACTCGCGTCACCTCGGCCACGGATCTCGCCGAACTGCCGAGCGTGGAACGCCCCAATCTGGAGCGCAGACCGTCCCTATCGTGCCCCAACACGCCGCCGCGCCAGCGCCGCGGCCACCGGTTCTTCACGCCGTCCATATTCTATCCGGAGCGGCCGGCAGACATCTGCCGCGAGTGGCGCGATAGCCACCCTGACCAGCCGGACGCGGCTGCCCCGGCCGGCGGGGCGGCGGCCCTCCCGGCAGCCGGAGTGTCCTTCCTTCCGCCGGCCTCGTCCCTCGCGACTGCCGGAGGTATGACCGATCCGCCGGCTGAGCGTAAAAAGAACCGCAACAGGCCGCGTCCCAGCCGCCTGCGCGAACTCAACTTCCTCGCCCCCACCTCCATGTAAAAAAGAAGGTGCCGACCCGCAGGCGCAGACCTATTAACCGATCGCCGGCGCCGTGGACTTTGTAGACAGCTCCGACGCGTTTAGACGCCTCTGGCGCGGTGGTAGCGCCACGTTTAGAATCTGCCAGGACGGCCAGTTGTATAAGCTGTGGGCGAGGTAGGTAGCCGAAGGACTTTCCGCGAACGTAGCTCTCAAGGTGGTGTACTTAGTTGGAAGATACTGACCCGCCGTATTCGGTGCACGCGCCGCAATCACCCTGTAGTAATAATTGCGACGGGGTTGGCTTTCTAGTGAGCCGGGTTCTGCTGGTAGTGGGCGCTGCGCGGAGTCGTCGCGCTGTATTCTCACTATGGTCGCGAAAGGTGGGTTTCCGTGGGACTGTGATGGTGTGCGCCGTGTGCTCCCCGCCCCGTTCGGCTCGCCCGTGTGGTGAGCGTCTCCGCCGCTGCGGCCTGAAGCGGCCTCTGTCGGCCGGAACTGGCCAGGTTGGTTTGTCTGTCTGTGATTGAGCTCTGCCGCGCCGTCGGCGGCGAGAGAGATCTGGGTGCACTACAAATATATCGCTGTTTCAGAGACGGCTTTAGGGATGGTGCCAGGCCGAATTGTTGGCATGAAGGATAGGATTGGGTGGGACGTCTTTTTGCTTCCAATGCGTTGGCACAGCATCGCAGTCTTGATGACCACGCACATGCTAGTTTGCTAAGTGTCGAGAGGAGGCGAACCACCTAAATATGAACGCTTCCCGGCATACAATTAGCACAGAACGAATCTACGCCCGCCTGTCGTGTGTTCTTTCTTTCGTTCACAATTACAACTCAATCAACTACTCGTATGGCCACTCAGGTTTCGAGGAATGTATTGGCAGCGGATGGTTAAAAACCTCACCTATCGCACGTCAAACACAAGCACACATTAAAAGTCAGTTACACATTCGTTGGCACATGTTAGTACTGCAAATTACCGCCGACTTCGCCGACAGCTCGGTAAAACTGGGGCACACTCGGTGCTGTCGGACCCGGTACAGCCAGTCACTAGCAGACTCCACTCAATGATAAAACTTGGTCAGTGCACCACTCGCTTCACCCTGGAAGCCGAAACGTCTGGGGAGTCCGCGCTGAGCGCCTGGGTTGAATAAGAAGGCAACGTCTCGAACAATTCTGACTGAGGTTAGTTGTGCGTCGCTGCGAACGACTCGTCTGGCTGTATCAGTTAAATATCACGACCAGCCCGTGCCACCGGTTCTCGGGGCGCGGTCTGCCGCCCGGCCGCGCCGCTGCGCGCGTTACAAGGCACTGACACCGACCGATCCTCCACACCTCCCCTGGACGGAGTATCACCACAAGCCCACATCACGCGCTTCAGTGCAGCGACGACAGACTGCGCTTGCCGAGTCCCGGCGTGCCGGTGGGCGTGGCTCCGCGCGGGGGCGTGGCGCTGGCCCGGCCGCCCGGCGTCCGCGAGCCGCCCTTTTTCAGCCTCAGAGAGCCATACGGGGAGCTGCCGCGAGAGAAGTTGGAGTGGGCGTACAGCAGGAGGCCGACGTCGCGGTGGCCGGCCTCCATGGCCACCTGGAGCGCCGTGCAGCCGTCGTTGTCGGTGAGTTGAGTGTCACACTCGGGGTGGGCCAGCAGGACGCGCACGATCGCCGCGTGGCCGTGCTCCGAGGCGCACATCAGACTCGTGCTGCCGTCCTCGTCCTGTCAGAGGAGTGGGGAGGGGGCGTCAGACCTAGCTGCTGCTTCCCGTGACCTGGGGTTCGGAGAGGGTTATATCTCCGTGGCACTGGGGATGGTAGGACTGCTAAGTAGCGCCTTTCATCGGAGATCTCGTATCCACAGAGCTGAGGGGTCCATTTGAGCGCGACGCTTAGACAAAATATCGGAATTTCTCTAAGCTGAACGGGGATAAACTTGGAAAATCGTAGATAAACCTAAGACATTCCGATACTATGGACACTAAGCCGGCCACTAATGAAATAGAACAGCGTATCGCCTGGAGGTAATATTCCTTTCAATAATTTCATACCACAAGTGCAGGAGCACCAGTAGCAGATCTGCAGTGACCACCACACGCACCTGTATGTTGATGTCTGCTCCGGCCTCCAGCAGCAGGTTCACCATGTCCAGCCGGCCGTGGGAGACGGCTAGCATCAGCGCCGTCTGACCGTGCTGCGGGACAGGGGCGGATACGGACGTCATACTTCGAGACACCGGATTAATAAAGAAACATTACGAGAGCCATGTATGGTGAAAGAACGGCGCCATGCAAGTTGGATTAATTCAAACGGATAATGCTTTACGACCAACACGGTAAAGGAAGTTTGGTGATCGCTTGCTTCACATAAAAACATTGAATTCGGAAACATCATCAGCAAGGCCCACATCAGCTGTCCTGATTGAAAACGGTCCGACGAGAATGTTAACGATAAAATAAAATCTCTGAAGCAGCTATTTCCTTTCCATCCCAACCCACTCCGGACATCCGCTCATGACTCAGCGCCTCAGCGGCGCCCGAGCCTCTCAGCGGCACCCGCCATCATCTCACCTGTTTGGCTCGGACATTGACGTCGCCGTTCTGGAAGAGCCGGCGGACCACCTGGCGGTGCGTCTCGGAGGTGATGTGGGCCAGCGAGAGGAGCATGATGCACGTGTAGCCGGCGTTGTTCTGCCTCTGCACGTCCACCACCTTGCTGTCCAGCAGCACGCTGACCACGTCAAAGTTTCCGTGCGACACCGCGTAGTGCATCACCGTGTTACTCTGCCGGGGGAGGGAGCGTCGGCCGGTCAGTGAGGTTAGTGCAGCTGGGAGTCTAGGGCTGAGGGTTGTAGTCAGTTTGGTGCGGTTGTGGTTTCTTGGTGGTTCAGACTCAGTATAGAAAAGTAACATTTTTCGACGTAAGTCGACGCAAAATGTCCGATGCACAAGGAATCAACCAATGGACAATTCAAATGAAGATGACAGAGAGAAAATCGAAATGACGGATATATTCAGCAGAATGCCAATAATTGTCACTTAATTACGTAAAAGCCGCAACTATACCGTAAAAAACTGATCCTATACTCACGTTGCTATCCGCCATGTTGACCACGGTCTTCAGCAGGTCGAGCGACGTTCCTTCCAGCACGTCCAGGTAGTCCTCCACCACCAGCGGGTCGGCGTCTCGCGATCCGGCCACCTTGAACCACTCGGCCTGGACGAGAGCGCGCGCCTGGGCGACGGCGGAAGATCCCTTGCCGGCGCCTGGGGCGCTCAGGGAGTCGTTCAGCACCTTCAGAGCGGCGCGCATCTCCGGACTGGGTTCCACCCTGAGGAGAAAAGACGAGGGACAAGACGGGAGGGGCGGTTAGGGCAGGTCAGACGAGAGTTTATCGTCATAGCTGATACAAGCAATACAGGATGATGATTAAGACTGAATAACGGTATGAAAGTGTAAACCGGTACGCACTTTATTCTGGGAGCTTCTGGTTTCTTCACTTTCATCTCCTCCGTCGAGATCATTTCCTCAACAGCCGTGAAATCATCTAAATCCACGGGTTCCGATGTCGATTTTCTGCAAAGACGAAACAACCCCAAGTCACATACTGTAAGTACGACCACGTGAAAGATCATATCGAGGGATAGGTACGATTGCAAGGCTATACGATATACGATTACTTCAGCAGATTTAGGCAAACGCCTATAAGCAATGCTTCTTAGTTCAAACACCAAAGCTACAAACGTGATTTTGGCAAGACAACCCCGGGACGAAAAATCCTGGAGCATTGCGATGATACGCGTCATTGCTACTCCCTCCCCGTCCCCGCCTACCCCAGCGAAACTCACTGATCTGCCGCGTCGCCCTGGCCAAGCTCCTGCCGCTGAGAGTCCGTGTCACGGGGCGCCACAAACGTGTCCCTGCGACCAAACTGGCGCTGTTTGGGCTCGGCGTCAGACACCTGACCTGTGCCGGACACCAGTCTGGCCGACTCGGACACCGCCGCCGGTCCCGACTCCGCCGTCACCGCCAGCGCACCATTCGTCGGTGACGACTCTTTGGCCGCCGGACGCGCCGTCGAAACCGACGGTGACGGCGACCGGAGCTCTCGTCGAGGCGTGGGAGGAGTTGTTGATCCAACGGGCACTGGGATGCGTCGAGCGGTGGGCGGGGTGCCCGCTCCGGCTGCCTTGCGTGCCGTCGGCGGGGTGGCTGAACCAGCAGCGGTCGGCGTCTTGCGGCCGGTCGGTGGGGTGGTGACTCCGGCAAAGGAGGCCGCTCGCCGCACCATAGCCGGGGGAGTGAGGGCGGCCGGCGCGGCCGGGGCCGCCTTACGGGCGGTGGGAGGTGTCGCCATCCGGCGCGGGATCTTTGAGCCGCTGGACGAGCGGGAGAGCGGCGGCAGCGGCGACTCGCGGTCGGAAGGTGTCGCCGGAGGGGTGGACGGCGGCGCCGCCAGCGTCTGAGTCGCCTGGTGACGGCTGCTGACGGGCGGGGCGGGGGCGGCCGGCGCAGGGGCGGGGGCGGCGGCAGTGGCGGCTGGGGCCAGGGACGGGGCCGTCTGGCAGCCTTGGTGACGGTTCACCAGGTGTTCGCCGCTGGCAACGCTCCTCAGTGGAGTCACCTCCGTCATGGTGGTCTTCACCTGAGCCAAAACAGACGGAACGTTCAGCGGTCAGTACAGGAACAATGACATGACGCTACAACAATAATCCATCCGAGTGGAGTACTGGGCCTGGCTGCAGATGCAGTGATTCGTGAGTAGAAACCCAAGACATTTACACCTTTCACTATGAAAGCAAATTGTATAAGCACCGAAACAAGCTGGCAGAGCTCCACTAATTGAGCAGTGATCCGCTGCTACCCAACATACGCCAGCCAAACATATTAGCCACCTAGCCACAACTTCCCAGAGCAGCGCGTCTCGATAAGTGAGCATGACTTTCTTACCTTTTTCAGTGGCTCTTTGAGGCGATCGGTGAGCACCGCTCGCGACATGACGAGCGGAGCCACCGTGGCCGTCGCCGCATCTCTTCTGTACGCGGGGGACGGCCGAGCCACCGCCGGCGATGCATCCGTGGCCGTGGCCACCGACCGCGTGAGCCGGCGGTAATCCGCCGTGACGGCGACATCGCGCCGCTCGGGCCGCGCCTCGACACCCCGGCTGTCCTCCTCGAGACACTGCACGCCGACACTGGTCATCGCCGGGTGCACCTGGGCGGCGAAGGCACGCGTCGACGGCCTCCAAGGCTCCGGCTCCCGATCAGTTTGCGCTCCCGCCGAACGGAGCGGCGCCGGAGGAGACGGTGGCTCAGTCTGCGAGGAACAGTTGACGCTCTTGACGAAGGAGAACGCGCCGCGCACATAGTTGACACCAAGCTCGTACTCCTTGATCTGTGTGAACGTGTCACGCGTCTCGCTGGACGAGGCTCTGGTGGATCGCTGAAGCTCTCGCAGCTCGTCCAGCTGATCGCGCAGATCACACATCTGACGGAGCTCATCTAGGCCCAGCTCGGTGGAGGCCCCGACGTCTCGGGTGGCCGGCGGCCGGTCCGTGCTCGTCTCGGCACTGACGGCCGCCGCGGCACGGGTCTGCGAGCCGCGCTCCACGCCCGGTGGCCGGAGCCGCTCCCGCTCCAGAATCTCCTGAACCGAGTCATCTCCGGCCACGGTCTCGACGTGCGTACCTCCGACGGTTAGCTCTGAGCGTCGCGTGTTGACACCGATCGTTCGGTTGCCACCGTGCCCGCTCAGGATCGAGCCCAGCGAGAACTTGCGGCGGCCCTGGTTCTCTTGACCGGCGTTCAGGTCTGTGAGGACGTAGACAGAGCGCTGGGCGGGCGCGGGACGCGGAGGAGGGGCCGGTGGGCCACCACCCACGCACGCGTCCCGTGTAGGGACCCGCACCGGTGCTGGTGAAGGGGTGGGGTCGCGGACAGCCAGACCCAGCCCGACACCCATGTCCCGAGTTATCGGCCTGGGAGGCGCCACCACTCTTGGAGGAGTTGGGTCGCGGACGGCAAGCC
Organism: Amphibalanus amphitrite; assembly: GCF_019059575.1. Classification (NCBI taxonomy): domain Eukaryota; kingdom Metazoa; phylum Arthropoda; class Thecostraca; order Balanomorpha; family Balanidae; genus Amphibalanus; species Amphibalanus amphitrite. Next base: position 108,002 of record NW_024881963.1, read on the forward strand.
CATGACCCACTCCGAAGTCACGCGTTGGTGGTTTCGGAGGAGCGACAACTCTTGGTGGAGTTGGATCACGCACTGCAAGACCATAACCAACGCCAACGTCTCTTGTTGGAGGCTTGGGTGGTGTGACCACTCTTGGAGGCGTCGGCTCGCGAACGGCTAGGCCGTAACCCACGCCTACATCACGTGTCGCCGGCTTGGGTGGCGTGACGACTCTTGGAGGCGTCGGGTCTCGTACCGCCAGTCCGTAGCCCACACCGAAGTCCCTGGTGACCGGGCGGGCTGGCGGAGTGACCTCCCTCGCGGCCACCCCCACATCACGGGTTCGGCCGCGGCTGGAGGGAGACTCCCGCACCGGAGTCGCGTCCAGTCGCTCGGGGCAGCCGTCCACTCCGATGTCCCTGGTTAGCACGCGACAGCTCGTGGTGGCATCCTGTAGCACGCGGCGGCCGGGCGAGCTCGGATCTGTGAACAGAGAAGCACACAGAGCACCGTCAAAGCCGCCGCCGCACCGCCACAGTCGCCGCTATCCGCGCCATAAACAACCACGGCGACTGCTGTGATGACGGCAGATAAATCTCGCCACAGGCTGAGTGGGCCAGATTGAAGCTCTGTTAGCCCAAACGAAGGCCGCCGTCGCAGCGGCAGTCTTCGAGGTCGCGAGATACCTGAAAACTCGACAGCATCGCAATAACAATAGCAGGCTAACTGTGCAGCAGGGGTGGCACGGCACACACCAGCGCGTAGCACCTACCCTGAGCGGGCGAGAGGCTCCTGGAGCGCAGGCTGACGGTGTGCTGGGTGGTCCGTTCGGGAGGGTCTCCCAGCGGCTCCCGGCGAGACCGGCTGCGGGTCAGCTGCTCCTCCATCGACCGCTTCTCCTCCCGCAGCACGGACAGCTTGTGCTGCAGCAAGTCAGGGAAATGGTCAGACCATCGGTCTAGGGCGAACCGGTCACGGCTGGGGCTGGGTAGAGTCCGCGGAGGGAGTTCAGGGTCTCAGAGAGGGTGCATGATTGTAAGTATGATACAAATTATTCATCACCGGAACACTTTATTTCACCTTCTCGTGTACCGAAATGCAAGGTTTGACGTGATGTCTTGCGTGAGCCTACAAGTGGTTACGTTTGGTCTTTTTTAACGTTCAACTCACCTTAAGTAGAGGAATGGCCTTGACTTGCTCCTCCAACTCCCGTATCCTTCTTTCGTATTCATTATTTGTCTGTCCTTGACGCTGAAAGCGTAGCCGACGAATCAAAACAAAATACCCGGCTGTAAATGAAACAACAACGGCGAAGAAAGCCGTACAAAATAACCACATCGCTTATAACCAAATCGTACAAGCAGATGTCGAAATAGTAAAACTTGAGGAGGAAAATGTGAACACAGACAAGGCGACCACAGAAAAATGCAGAGCCGCCTGTTCACGGCCCATTTTTGTTTTGAATAAGATCGGACTTGAAAATTCGAAAATGTAAACAAAGTGCGCTTTGCGCCGTGCGCGCCGTGATTCGAAATTCCAACGAAATTCCAGAAATTCCTCATCAAACTGCAGAGCACGTGATAAGTGATTCTGTATCCTCCGCTTGTGAGAAATATATTGCAAAAACTGGAACATATTGGCCATATTGGCCAAGGCAGTAATATTATACCATATTATTGTCCAGAACATGCAGGACATCCCTATTGCAATTTGCAATGCTTATATGCGACCTTGGTCATTGATGATGACCCAGTGAAATAAGTAATGAATAATGATGCCAATAGCTGAATATTCTGGTAAAGGCAAAACCTTATCCCAGAGGACGACCTTGTGCTGGAGATATGTAGGTATTTATATGGCCTTGGGTTGGCTGGGCCAAACATTTACCTACTCCGCCTTCCTAAAGAATCTGAGCCAGTGTCTGACGTGCCAATATTTTGGTTACGGATCAAACAAATCCATATAGAAGGACCACCGCCACATCGCAACAGTGAAGGTGCGCACTGCGCAGTGCCATGCCTAACGTTTCTGACAGCGCTTCCCTGACAGATGACACCGTAACAGCCTCAGACACTGGCAGCCTGCCGGTCGTTCACGCAAACATGTCTTCCCATCGGCTGGTTTACTCAACGTTACCTTTCCGTTTACATTGAATTCGACAGCAGGCCAACAGGCACGCGATTAGATTTCCGACAAACATAGCCAACGGAACGGACGGCCGACTTGGACGGCTGAGCTTTCGAAAACATGTCAGCATGACACGACAAAGGCAGCACAGAGAGGTCAGCCTTCGCTCTGACACGCGGACCAACGGAAACAATGAGTGGTGAATAATGGAGAGTCCCGGGGTACAGGGCTGCCCGAGAATATCTTCGGTATCACTTCAAATTTTGTCTTCATGTAAGAACAATGGACTGGGTTATAAGAAAAAGCAATTCTTGCGGCGAATGCTTCTCAGTCTTAGGTGATGCATAAGTGCCAATTATTTTTCATGATAATTAACATGATCTGGCCAGTTTTATACCGTACCTATTGTCGCATAATGAATGATTGATCATTCCCACCTTTTTGTCGTCATTCCTCACCGTATCCTCTGTCTGACGCTGAGAGCTGGAGGAGACTGTCACCCTCGTCTCCATCCGGTGCTCCGTCCTGCCCACCAGCCTGCTGTCCGTCTGCTGCCGCCCCGATCCCGGCGCGCCCTCAGAGGTCACATGGGTGGTGACCTCTGACCTCCTGTGACCCGGCCGCAGGTCAGGCCCGTCCTCCATACGGCTGAGCTTCTGCAGCGAGCTGATGGTTTCGGCCATCTCTCGGGCGAGGTCGGAGGAGCGTCCGAGACCGTTCCCCGCGCCATCCGATGAGTCTGAGAGTGATGAGTTGGAGGAGGCACGCGGTAGGTCCTGTTCTACAGTCCGCCAGGAGCGCAGCGTCGCTGAGGGAGGACAGAGCTCGGTTAGACCAGGCAGCTGTGGAGGCGTGTGGGAAAAAGTGTGGTGGCATGGTGCTCAGCCGCGCGCGAGTACAGGCTGCAGCCAGGTCACGAGCGCTGCCGCCGAATCTGTTTGCACGAACCCGCCCAAAAAGGGCAGACACATCGACTCAAGATGCAGGGAGTCATGGAAAACAAATCATCCGCCTCGGTAGAGCACGTCAGCGAAACAGGCCATTACTCTTTTAAGTGCACGTGCATACTTATGCTCGTCGCAAAGACGTCGATGTCCACAGTCCATATGCCGCAGACGTGTGCGAGCATTGTCAAGTCTGCACCCAAAAAGGCACACACGTAGCAACACCGTACCTATTCAGCATCGCCCACTCCATGCACATTTCGGGAGTCAGCACAGACACTGAGAGAGCTCTACAGCCCTTACCTGGCCTGGGCAGAGAGTGGTACCGCCGCCCGTTGGGCCGGTACTCGCCGCCATCGCTGAGGTACGCGTGGTTCTCCTGACGCACGCGTGACCTCTGGAAGGTCTCCTCGAAGTCGGACATGACCTGACCGAGTGAGCTCTCCAGATCGGTCGCCAGCTTGTTGTCGGTCTGGGTGCGTGACGGCGGGAAGAAGTGCGCCGGTGCCTGAAGCACGAGAGACACGGAGGTTAGGTCCATCGTTACCGGTCATGGGATACGTCTGAACGTTCTGGGGAGGGAGAGTACTGGGGCGACACCGTGCGTTGCACCCGAGGGAAAACCACAGACACCACAGCGCCGTTCTGCTTGAACCAGTTCCACTGACTTATGGATGCTAAGTTTGTGGTGCCATCAGTAGATTGTGCATGGAAGCGAGCCGGTTTTCAGGCGTATCGCCCACGTCAAAGTCGTCAAAACCGGTTCTCGGTTCGTCCATGTGCTTAGCAAGAATCATATTAAGTCTGTAGTTTAAATGCGATTCTGTTGTTCACATGCGATCTGATATGCAAATGCGCTAATGCAAGCGGGTCAGACGGTCCGGTCGCAAACAAAACGCGACCCCGGACACAACACGTCACTAGGTAACATTTCAGGAGTCGGGGTCGTGGGTTTGCATCTCCACCAGGCAAGTCTCCAAGGCGGGTCGGCGTGCATTAAGCTGTCATGCCAACCTGCGGGGGCATTATAGCCGGCCACCGCTCACACGTCAGCCGCCATCGCCCGTGCAACTCGATCCGTGTCCAGGTGCGGCGGCGAAGACGTCACGTCGGACCCGGACGCCACGGCGCCGTGCCGTGCAGAAGGCAGAAGCACAGAGCGCAACAGCGTAAACAACATCCCCAGCCTATTCCGCCTGTCGACTGACAATGAGGCGTCCGTCAGCCGACCGCGCCGCCTCCAGAGAAGCCGTCAAAGGCTGTACTTTCCATTCCGTCCAATCGTGCTTGTTGCGCCGCCGGGTGAGGCCGACCGGCGCGGCGGCGGGATGGAGGAGTGTCGAAACTCGGCACTCCGGCGGGATGGAGGAGTGTCGAAACTCGGCACTCCGCCCTGCTGAGCAGTGGGCACGGGAGAGAAGGGAGACGCTGCCGCTCCTACAGTGACCCCGGCCCGGTGCGCGTACTGACATGGCATGGGCCGGCCCGGCACGGCCCGTCCATCATAGAGGGCCTCGTAGTCACGAGCTACGGGCAGTGCCGGCTCTCAACGGGAGCAATGCCCCGGCTATGGTTTCCTGGGACGGTCATATTCACCATTCTGCGCATTATCGTGTCTGTGTTGCACGGACCAGTTTTTATATCTTATGTTGTGCTTTTGTAGTTGAGTTATACGTTTCCATTTATTTATCCTGATATTGTAATGCTTCATCACGCTACTATTCGTAACACCATTGATGAATCACCCATTCATTTTTAACAACTACGTCCGTCGTCCCCCTTGCCCAATCTATGACTATCGAACCACCAACCGGCCCTCCTTATTCATCGTATGTCAGCCCGCCAGCCTCCCTGCGGCAGACAACACGAAGGATTAACACGGTCCACACCGGGTCACATTACGAGTCTTACAACTCTCTGTCTCTCGCTCGGCAAGGTCGGATGGCTGCGTCTCGGACCCACCCAGGCCCCGGTGAACGCAGCAACACTTTCACTGCACCGTCTCAGTGCCGACGCCCTTCAACACTGTGTCAGTGCTGAGTCCTGACGGTCGGCAGCTTCGCGCAGCGTTTCTGCTATTGTGATTGTATGCTTTTTTAAGACGTTTAATTACCCCGGAACCCCCGATCTATTTTCGCAAAAAAGTGCATGGTGAATGATCACGAACTTCAATAAATCCATTTGTGCAAGCAATTGACACAACAATCTTACATCAAACTTTTCCATATAGAGTTACGAAGACTGAAGCAAATGTTGCGCAGTTGCGTTTCAGCTATTATTCCATGGCGCATGGCCCATGCGTGTGGTCTCAGCTCCGTAACGTTACACTCGCAGTGATACTGTAGACGAGTTGTTGTTGTGACCCTGTAACACTTCTGCGATACGAGAGACGCGCTGTTGCGGTGGCCCTGTTCTCTTGCGGTTGTTGTGCGTTCGGTCATGGTCTTGGCTCAGCGACTCATGATGCGCTCGATACGCCTCATTGGTGAAAAACGCCACGTAAAAAAACAGTAGCCTGGCATTCGGAAATACAGACCAACTCGGCTTTCATCCGGTTTCCGTGCTGACATTGCGTTCATTTTCACAGCAATTATCAAATGTGTCGCATGTGTCCAGCGACGTGTGAACGTTACAAACGACGGTGTCACCATCACTCATCATTGTAGCTTGCGGTTCCTTCAGTTGTCTACCGACCGACAACAAGTCGCCGCGACAGGCTATGTCCAGTACACCCGATACTATCTCCTCTATTTCACTTCCCGCCTTCGGATCTCGGGAACGACGGTCACTTTTCCCCAACCCTTCTCTGAGGAAGCCGTCGGAGGCTCTGTCGATCGTGTCGATAGCACCCAAATGACCCTGACCGGGCCACGCATCACCAGCCGCCCCTATCGCCCCGCGCGCGCCACGGTGCCTTTCTCCTGGGGCAGGTGTTCCTGCGTGGACCAGCGCGGCGCGCTGCGGGCCGGGCGAGCGCGGAGGGCCGGGCGAGCGCGGAGGGCCGGGAGGGCCAGCCGAGTCCTGTGATTATGCCCTGGGAGCGGTGAGTGGCAAAAGCGGTAGTGGTGACCTGTTGGGCATGAGAGAGGATGATATAAAAAGTTGGTTCGGTAAGAAGGGACCGGACGGTGAGGACAGGCACCGGCTGAGTTTGTGGGCCGAGAGATGCGATGTTGAAATATAAAGTGTTGTGGTATTTTATACGGTCTCGATTATACCGACTAGCTGTCAAACATCGCAGAATAATATCGACCAACGCCAGAAGCTAAAAGCACAGTTCGCAATCCTTCACACGCAAAGTGGCTAGTGTCTTCTGTGCCGCGACGTAATTAGAATCCCATTCACGTTGAGAACGCACAGTCTACATTTGTTCCCATGGCCCGGCTGAGTGGGAATGCAGCGCTGCAGTTCCTTGAGTGCCTCTCGCCGGCACCGCGGCGCGCTAATTGCCGCACTCGATCAGCCGAGGGCGAGGTCCCTTCACTCCAACTGACCGGTGTGGCTGCCAAGCACGTGCTGTCCAGCGCCGGGTGCTGGGAGAAGCTCCCCCACAGAGCTGGACGTCCGCCAGTGCCGCCCCGCCGGGTCCCACGTGACCTGCTCTCCGGGGGTGCGTGACACCCACCCCGCGGGGTTAATGAGGTCGTAACAATCGGTTGGACCGCGCACCGGAGCAATCCATAGAGCCGGCTTTGTTCCCGCTTTCAGACAATGTCGTGAAATAGAACACCGTCTGAAAGGGTCAGAGCAGGGCACCGTTTGACCCAGAGGTCGGCGGTGGATTACCCAACTTCCCAGGCCAGGTGAAACCGCACATTGCATCGTGCAATGTGACTCACTGCACTAGAGAGTTCTGCTACATCACTTTGCAGAAAAACTGATGTCGAATGAATGTAGAAATAGCACCAACTTTAATCCCATACATAAGTGGAGGATAAATGCTACCGTGACTTAGCATTCCCTCCTACCCATGCGAGCCACTGTTTTCGCCTTCTGAATGTGATTCATTTCGCGCCCCACGCTGTGATTCAATCGTAATTAAACTGCTACGACATACTCAGAACCGACTGAGAACCGATGAACATCAGACTTCCAGTGCCTTCAATGACTGATGACGGCACCCCGTGTCTTTACAATCTCCCTACAAAGATACCAAACGTAAGTGTAATGGTAGTTGTGAACGAAAAGGTCGAATCAGCAGCAGCAATGCCATTTGTGTAAAAGGGAGTTGCCCACAAAAACTGGCGGCATTTTAGAAGCATAGCTTCAGCACTTTAATTGCAGTAAGTGGATGAATAAGAATGAATGGTAATCGTTCAAATTCCGACCTCGATCCATTTGACTTCAGTCGAATAACAAACGAGTCGCTTTCTACCTTATCTGGGTGGAAAGCATAGTAAGACAATGAGAGCAATTAACGTTACGACACGCCGAGAAGACTCATTCACAGTCACGCTTGCATGCTGGATGGCACACAAAACGACACACATAGGTCCAATCGATGAAATGTTACGGTCTGTGGCAATCAGCAATAAACTCTAATCTTGTTAGCTACCATCTCGAGACGTTCAAATTCTTACAGCATGCGGCTCTTACACACTCACAAGTCCCGCTTGTGATGCAACAAGTCCACACACCACGAGAGGCCAGCACACGATAAGTAGGATCAAACACGTCACAGGGGATCAAACCAACGCGTCTCTGGGGATCAAACCAACGCGTTTCTGAGGATTAAACTGTCACATCAGCGGCACAAACACCGCATATCTGAGGGTCACACATCGCATCACATCACAGCACACGGGTCACACCCGTCACACCTGAAAGGCGGCCAACTGACGCAGTTTGACGGCCCCGGCAAGACATTGTGACGTGGAGGAGACGAGAAGGGCGGCCCGGTAGCCCAGCTGCCACCGTCTCATCGCGTCCGTCATCGGCACAGGCTACATGGGTGGGAGTACCGATGGGCAGGGGCGTATCATATGGCGAGCGGCGTGAGGATTCAGACTAGCCTCGGGGTAATTGCTTTATTTCATTACTGAAGTATTTACCTCTTTTATCTTCTCATAAATGCTCCAAACATGAGCCACGGTTCGTGTTAACACGACTGTCTTCAAAACCTGTGAGGAAATAGCGTGATATTTGTTTAAGCTCATACTGACATAAGTATATGGCAAAAGTCAATTATTCAAGTCAAGCGTGATATTTGTTTGGGAGTAATTTAAAGGCAACTTACGCCCGCCACTTCCATGTCCCAAATCAGGAACGTGAGTTGGGCCCAGCCCAGACCAGCCGGCCACAACCGACCAACCCAGACCAACGGCCCCCGTTGTCCTGGTTACCTGTGCTGGTGGGCTGATGGACTTTGGTTTGTCGGCCTTTTCCTTGTGCAGTCCGAGCAGTGTGTTGTAGGACTTTTTGTGGTTCTTCTTGGTGCGCCGTAGCCGACTGGCCGGCCGCTGGCTGTCCCGGTTGTCATAGTAGCTGTCACAGAAGCGGACAAAGTCGAGGTCGATCTTGTAGCCGTACGGGACCGAATACGAGCTGGGTAGGTGACGCGGCAGGGAGTTGTAGCTGCGGCTGGTGCGGCTGAATGACAGCGCCTCGCCGCCTGCCGGAGACACGGAGAGGGACGAAAATCGGTCAGACAGAAAATAGGAACAAAAGCGACAACAAAAATAATCACAAAAACACCATCATTTATTTTCATTTAAAACGTACGAAACAGGTGGACCAGATGATGATGCAAATTGCAAACGTTGCACCCTTTGTTGCCTTAGTGGAATGATGTTATGTGACTTGTTATGGGACATACATATGTTATGTGACTTAGTGGATGCTTTGGTGTTGCGAAAACTGATTGAAGACGGAATGAATAGAAGAAAAACAATCTCGCTCGACGAAGGATGGTGGTCTTTACCAGATAATGCCACCGTTTTTCCTCTACATGATGCACCTAAACAGCACGCACATTGCACATTCGCAACACGCAGCTCCGTTCATGACCTCATACATCATCCAGCACTATGCCCGCGGCTATGTGAGGTGACCTGTTCTGTGAGCTTGCGGCTGGAGAAAGCATTCCTACCGACCCACCAGCTGTCGCAGTTGCTCAACCGCGATCAAGAATCATCAAACGTGACCCCGTCAGCACAGGCCACCACTGGAGACACCACGGCGGCGGGGCCGGTCACGAGAGGTCACGTGAGGTCAGGTCACGCACCGACACGGTGATCTGCATACTCAGCTCACACGAGCCTGCGTGACCGTCACAGAGGAGGGGGCGACGCCGGCCCAGAACGATCGGAATGATCGCAATACAGTGAAAGCAAGCTGTAACGATGAGAGATAAACGTGCACCTGATGTAGGTTTGCAGATGACAGATAGGTCTGTGTCAACTATGCGTCCATTTAAAGCGCTATTTTTGGACATCTCACACAAAAAAAAAGCTTCTTGCTAACATTCAATCAAAACTAGACATGAAACTAAAACCTTGCCCACCAACACAACGGATCGATTCCACTCCACACATGTCTTCGCCCTCGTTTCATTTACTCCATTCATCTCACATCTGCAAAGTAGGTGGATAAAAACCAGCTCGACTGGGGCAGAGATTAGATCGTAAGGTCGCTTGGTCGGCCGCAGTAACGGTTATTGAATGACCACAGCGCGCTATACGACAATCAACAGATGGACTTTTTAACCACTTAAAGTGGCTTTGACATGTCCTATCCCAATTTTCACAGGTCTATATCTCAGGGATTTATCCACAGTCCCTAGCTACTTGTTCATCACAAAAGGATAGAAACAAGAAAAGTGTTTCGTAACGGTGGGTATCACGAGTCGATACAGAACTTCGCAAATCGCAATGTTCCGACGGCTGTCTACAGCCCGATGAAAATGGTGATTAATGAATAGATCACTCCTTTTTCGGGCCGCTGATTTTTGTTTCTTTTGCACGGCTGCAGACAGGCAGTTAAACCAGCCCCGTGGTGCAGCCAGTATGAGGTCAGCAAAGACGGTGGCACACGCCGGACAAATGGTGAAGCATCCCACACAGAGAGTTAACGTACGGTAGACGTTCGTGCTATAAAACATGCATGAATGACATGATGATAGCAGCTGGTTCTGCAAATGGAGAAGGCGTCTCTGCATGGCTGAATATCGGCTCTCCACAGTCCACACCATTGTATGCCCTGGCCATCGGAAGATACCAGCTGGGTGTGATAACGGTTAAAGACAAGTAAAGAACTGAAATTTATTAGTGAGAAGTTACAGAAGCAAAGCCGGAAAGCCAAAGTACCTATTGTCTAATGGCGATCATCTGGGCCAACCGGTAACCGGTAGGTATCGAAACAAAATGTGAACTGTTCTGCTTTTGTGAAACGGGTTTAGGCTAACTTTTCGTTAGCCTAAACCCGATTTTCAATTTATTTTAATTTACCCTAACTTTTTGGATAGCATAAATTAAAACTAGTGTATTTTGATAGGAACAGCCCAGATCCGAGTTTATACTAACTTTGGAGCACGTTAGCCTAAACCAGATTTACCCTAACCCGGCCAATTAAACGATTCTGTTAGTTCATATTTTATCCACCAGAGTTTGCTTCATACTCAAAGGCCTTCCTCGTCCAGTAAAAGATCTGGCAGCGATGTGCCACGTCGATTTGGAAGCACGACTGAGCTACAATTTCGGCGCAGCTGTTTGCACGCCGGAATATCTTTGAGCGTTATTGTTGTTGCACGTGCAGTTTCAAGGATGGTGGTCGTTGTGTGTCTACAACAGGTAAGCTAAATATTGTTCTCCCTAATATATGATAGATCAGGTTAAGTAAACAGCCAGAAGAACTCCACCCACCCATATTGTTGTCACTTGTCTCCTTGTTTTGTTTTGTTTTTCCACCTACCTTCTTGCAAAAACTGCCTGTAGCTAGCTTGTGCCTGCCATGACATGACTAGAGTCCATACCGGTATCCCTTTTTGCTTTATCTTGGCGGCTGTATAGTTGTGTGAAGATGGCGGATACTAGGCTCATGTGTTGTTAATGGTTACATCACTTTTCATTTTGAAATGAAGGAGCAGGGCATTCTTACAATTGTAAAACTAACCATACTTTGTTGGAAGCTGTTCTGTTAGGTTGTGCGCCAGTTGGGTAAAGGACGAGGCTCAAATCCAAATATTGATCGACCAATGAAAGGTTGGAGTGGGCAGGGCCATGACCATGTAACAAAAAAATGGATGTGATTTTGTGCATCCTAGCTTTCAAATGAAAAAAAAGACATTAGCAAGTTGTAATTCACACAAGGCCTGTACTCACTCAGCGCACAATTAGCTGGCGGTCCTAATGAAGTAAGTTGTGACTCAAGGCCAACCGACGTTTGACGGCAATTGCTGATCGACAGAAACGTGCCAGAAAAGTGAGTAATTAAGAGATGGTAAATAGTTAGGTATTATTTGTATTAATTTGTTTACAATATTGTTAATTATAGCAAAATTAATTATTATTCAATAGTTACTATTTTGTATTTATTGTTTTAAAAATAAATTTCTAAACTTTTTTCATAGTGCCGATCCATTTATGGAATGGCCAGCTGATTGTCTGCCAAAGTGGACGCCCAGAACCTGCAAAAACATCGTCATTTTCGGGTGAATGTGCGTACTTTCGTCAAGTATTACTCGTTAACTATCATTCCTTTGGTAATGGAAGCTTTTTCTCTTCAGTGGGTGTACTCAATACCGCAAGTATTGTCCCGTTACACTGAATGCACCCCGTCATAGCGGGGACTGCATTTATGCCCATATATGGTTATAGGTACAAGATCCATTTATTGATCGATCAATGTTTTTATTTCTGCCTCATAGTTTCCCCAATTGGCATGCTTCTTGTAAAACACTGATTGGCAGTGCTGCTAGCAGGTGGCAAAGAAAAATGATGAAGCTAACCACACACAAAAAATACAGCCAAAATAATGACTGTTTTTTATGCAAAGCATGCTAAAAGACAATCAGGAATTTGATTTTTTATGGAGGCAATCTGGTGTCAGAATCAAACTATTGATTCCACAAACATTAGTTTGTGTTTTATTTTCGATAGTTTGGCTATTAACAAAATTGCATAGGCGTAGGAACAGGAGGGGCCAGGTGGGCAAGTGCCCACCTACTTTTTGAGGTGGGGGGCTGGGGGCTTCAGGGCCTCCTGTAAGGGATTTTCGCTGGAGGGGGGGGGCAGAGGCCCAAGGAGCCAAACCTAGGGTTCCCTCAAATCCTGTTTTCTCATCGGATTTAGGCCACTTATTTTTAGTCATAGCCCTGACACGATTATCTTTTCTTAACTAAGAAAAATAAAAATAGTAGCCTATCTTATCCATGCTTTGATATTTATTTGTAACCCTTTCACATTGCCCGACCAGGTGGTTACAAAAATGAAATACAAAGGAAATACGAACCTCCCAATTTTAATGCTATCTTGCTCAAAATTTTGCGCTGAACCTGAATCCCCTGTCAGCATTTGGGGCCTGGGGGTAGGTCTGGTCAGGTAAGCTCAGGTCAACCAGTGTCCAGTAGCTAGCCTAGGTGTCATGCCGGGTAGCCAAAGTAGGTGTCAATCACCACTGAAAGGGAGCTTCGTAACATGGGAAGCTTTGTAACATATTTTTTTGGCACCAAAACCTCTCTTGAAAATGGATCCTAAATTCGACATCTGCAAAAAGGACACTAATACATGTTGAAACTTGAAAAGGTGAAGCAAGGTCATCTAAGCTCAGTAACCTTGACCACCTGACCCTAATGCGACCCTGACACCTACCATAAGGCATGGTATTACAATCATTCCACAAGTTTGCGCGTTTTTTTTAAAGACACAAATAGTCTGAAAACGCGTCGATAATGTGCGCTAACACGCAGAATCGCGATTCTGCCATGCCATGGTCTCTAGAAACACGCCATAGGTCAAGGGTCATGGGGTTCGCGGTCATATAATTGTCATGATGTGTGTAATTTTGATTAGCTCGTGAATGCGAAAAGTTTCGCCGCGATCGGCCACCTTTTACGAGTTTTTTTTTTTTTTTAACTGAGGGTCATGGGTGGGTCTATCCGACCTCCCAATAAGCGCGACGTTCAATTTCTCTCAAACACTCAGGGTATATTTTAACAAACTGACTGCGTCCCATTCGGGGACGCAGCCCCCTGCCTTTGGGACGTAGCCCTCGCGAAATTTGAACCACTGCGTCCCACACTGAAATGACAGGGTGTCAGCGGAAAAGTGCTAGCAAAAATAAGTAACATGCCTCGGTCTTTTACTGTGTAACAGATGTTGCTTTTCGATTGCTTTGTGCCCTGATTTACTATGTACCTAAGCACAAACATACCCTCTCCATTCCTTGTGCCTTGCTCTATCCTGAAGTCGTACACCTTGTTATATCCTCCCCTACTATACCCCTAGGGTATGTGCCCTGCCCAGTGTCCTGTCCTTACGTCTTGTACCTTGCCCTGCCCTTCCTTCAGGCCCTGTGCCCCGCCCTGTCCTGCCCTCAAATCCGATACCTTATGTACTCTGCCTTGAAGTTGTATGCGCTGTCTTCCCATCTTTACGCCCGTGCCCTGTCCTACCCTAGTTTGAGGCCCTGTGCCCTTCTCTGCCCTCAAGCCTCGTACACTTGTCCTGCCATCAGACCCCGTGCCCTGCCTTGCCCTCAGGTGCTGTGCCCTGTCCTGCCATCAGGTCTTGTGCCTTCCCATGCCCTCATGCCCCGGCCCAGCGTCCTTCCTCAAGCCTGATGCCTTGCCCTGCCTCAGGCCCTATGTGCATGCCCTGCCCTCAGACCCTGTCGTATTCTGCCATTAAGCCTTGAGCATTGTCTTGCCCTCAGACCCCGCCCTCGCACTAAGCTGCTGTGCTCTGCCCTGTCATCAGGCCTTGTGCTGTCCCATGCCATCAGCCCTGTGTCCTACTCTGCCCTCAAGCCTTGCACACTGCATTTCCCTAAGGTCTCGTGTCCCACTGCTCTCAGGCGCTGTGCCCTGCCCTGCTATCAGGCCTTGTGGTGTCCCCCGTCCTCAGGTCCCGTGCCGTTTCCCGTCCTCATGCCCTTACCTGTCCTCACAACCTGTGCTTTGTTCTGCCCTCATGCCCTGAGCCTTGTCTTGCCCTCAGGCCCTATACCCTGTCTTGTCATACATTCAGGCCTTGTGCCCTACCTGTGTCCTTATATGTATCTTGCTCTGCCCTTAGGTACTGTTTCTTGCCCTGCTCTAAGATCCTGTGTGTGTGTGTTGCCCTGCCATCAGGTGTGGTGTTCATCAGGTGTTCTAAGGCCCTGAATCTTGCACTACTTTCCAGCCCTGTGTAATGACAGCCTCAGACCCGCGCCTTGCCTTGCCCTCGGACCCTGCAACCTACCCAGTCCTCACGTGCCTAATGTGTCTTATCTTAGCCTCATGGCCAGTGCCTGCCCTGTCCTTAAGGCTCAGACTCTGTGTCCTGCCCTTCCCCGAGGTCCTGTTTAGAGATGTCAAGGTCGAGCCCGCAGCCCCCGGCGCGGCCACCGGGCCTAATACCATTACCAAAACGGATTTGCAATGGTCTTTTGATGTTACAAAATATGTGATAGAATGACTAATAGTAGATTGGCAATTCGTAGGCGGCGTCAGAGCACCGAAGTTGGGAGGTGAAATCGACTTCCCTTTCTGCTTTCCTGGAACCGCTTATGATCCATCTCTTGTGATCACTTGTGAACCTCTAATACCCGAAAATAATGTTGATCCACCCACAGAATGAATACCTACAGTTATAGTGCACCGGCATAGTGATCTTCACCAAAATGACTCACTTCGTGAATAGGACCTCCCAACGGACCTTCCGATGCCCTGGAACCGCCCCTGATCAGGGTATCAAGTTGAAAATTTCAAATGATGTGCCTAGTTTAGTTCTAAGAAAAGTCACACACTTTCAGCATCCTATCTTTAGCCGTTTCGAAGATATTCTCGAAAAACCTGAGGGATGGATGAAAACAACAACTCCCCTGCCACTAAAAGTGTTAACTGCCTGCCCCCCCCCCCCGCCCCAGTGACGCGATTTTAGCTCCACTGGGGGCCAGTGGCATCACTTGCAGGGGCCACGGCTCCCAAGTTAACATGCTAGAGGGGGCCGTGGGGGCCAACCATATGTTTTGCCGCCCCCCCCCCCATACACTTTTTACTCGGGACCCTCTCGTCTCGAGTTGAGAGGACGTTGTAACCTTCCAGAATAAACAAACTCAGTAAAAATAAGTTCCACGTATCTCCACGCACGGACTCCAAGGGACCCTTGTTGATCCAAGGAGGCCCTCTATCCATACTCGTCAGCGGAGGCCCCTGAGACTGATGGCCTGAGAGGCGCTAGTGAATCTGAGGAGGCCGGAGGCCCCAATATCCAAACTGGTCTGGGAAGGCCCCTGACACTGGCGGTCTGAGAGGCCCGTCTATCCACACTAGTCAGAGGATGTCCCTGAGACTGGTGGTCTGGGAGGCCTCTCAATTTACATTAGTTAGAATAGGCCCCTGACACTGGCGGTCTGGGAGGCCCTTTACCCTCACTAGTCAGAGAAGGTCCCTCTATCCTCAATAGTCAGAAGAGGCCTCTGAGACTGATGGTCAGAGAGGTCCTAGTGAATCTGGGGAGGCCCCTCTCCACATTGTTCTAGGGAGGCCCCCGAGACTGATGGTCTGAGGGGCCCTTTTATTTATACTGACCACAGGAGCCTCCTAAGATTTTTGGTCTCAGAGGCTCTCCTGTTTATACTCACCAGAGGAGGCCCCTGGGATTGATAGTCTAACAGGCCCTTCTATTTATACTAGCCAGAGGAGGCACCTGAGACTGGTGGTTGGAGAGGTCCTACTATTCGTAATAGGTAGAGGAGGCCCCTGAAATTCAGGGTATCAGAGCCCTTTCCTATGCATACTAGCCAAGAGAAGACCCTGAAATTAATTATCTGAGAGGCTGATCTATTCATACTAGCCAGAGAAAGCCCCTGGGATTAACCCTCGCCCGCACATGCCATTTTCCCATCCTAGAACGCACATGGGGGGGGTGCCACCCCCCCCCCCCCCGCGCCATTTCGTTCCTGTTGGAGATAGAGCTTTGCGGTAAAGACTAAAAAGATTCTTTGGGAAAAGACGAATCCAATGATGCCCAGTTTTACCTTCTCAGGTCAGGCATTGACCTTCCAGGTCAGGTCAAACTAAAAAATGTTACTGTTTTGGGTCACCGTTGGATATCGAGTGCGCTGCTCATCATATACCGATGACGATGCCATATTGTGGTGCCAAGCCAGCTAGAACCTCTATGTCACACTATCCGACCAGGTTTTTGCTGGTGAGGTCATCTCAGGTCAAGTTAGGTCAAGGTCAATGATATTTGTTTGTATGTCTGTGTGTGTCTGTGTGTATACTGATGTGTGCACCGATTGTTTATGTGTCCATATTACATGAGATCATGAAATGAGAAACTTGTACTAAAAATACTGTCAAAGAAACTTCACAAAAAGTAAATTCCGCTTGCCTAAAACGCAATGTTTCCAGATGACCTAGGTTGACCTTGACCCCAACCTTGACATCTGTATATCGTCGAACAACATGTTCACTGATAGGGGGAGGTAAGACTGGGAAAAAAGGCCGAAATCAATGTGTCAAAAGCTCACAAGACCCATGGCCAACGCAAGATATTGGGTATTTGTCATTTGGGTCATAACATGACCTGATGAACAAGGTCATATCTCCGAAATCCAAAACCACAGAGACTTGACATTTTCAGTGGACATCGAGAAAGGATAGAGGAGCAGCTATACGAAAAATCAGGCATCTAGCTCTAAAAATGTTGAGTGCAGAGCAGAAAAAACTTCCTGGGGTGGCAACCACCCCCCCCCCCATGTGCGGACGAGGGTTAATGATCTGAGAGGCCCTTCTATCTGTACTTGCCAAAGGAGGCCCCTGAGACTGATGGTGGCCAGAAGAGGCCTTCGAGACTGATGGTATGAGAGGACCTTCTATTCAAACTATGCAGAGGAGGTCCCTGAGAATAAAAGTCCTAAGAGCCCTGCGGCGGCACTGGCCGTTAAAAAAAAAAAATCTGGCCATATTTCGGCTCGGCAGGGCCCCACAGAGCTCGTGAGAGCACCTCGAGGGCTGCTAAGTAGACACGCTTATCTCCATAAGGGTGCCACACCAGCTTCTGAAGGCTCCTTGTAGGCACCTAAGGGCCCCTTCCGGCCTCTAACGGCTCCACCCGCCTGTAATGGCTCCACACCAGTGTTTATGAGCGCCACACACCGGCGCCTTTGAAGTTCATACCTACCAGTGTCTCTTAAAGGAAATAGTTCACTTTTCACATGTTTTTTTTTTTACTGGAATAGCAGTTACGTACTTTGTAGCTTGAGCTGAGACTAGCACAAAGATGATTGGCTCTTTGTGGCTTTTACGGCTCAACAATCACCCTAGACGAAGATATTCTATGTCTCATTCCAAAAAGAGTGCCTTTCAGAGGAATGCGCGCTTTGCAGAGGAATGCAGTCACCTCATCGTCAGCCAATCAGCATGGGTAGGTTTGAACTACACAATATGATTGGTCAACGCGTTGTAAGGTTCCGCGATAAACATAATTTTATATAGAATATAGTTAATCCTAGATTAAAATATGGAAAATAATCCTTCATACAAAAAAGGTTTTATTTTATTTTCTGATAATTATGATCATGAAAATCATTAATCTGTAGTAAAATACAAATTTCAGGAAAATGAACAATTTCCTTCAAGGCCCTATATCGGTGGCTCTGAGGGCCCACACCGGCGCCTCTGGGGCCCACACACGTGTGCATCTCAACTCTCAAGGCTCTATAGGTGCATCTGAAGGACCCACACCGACACCTCTGAGGGCCCCACACCAGTATCTCTGAGCTCTAAATGCCCCACACCGGTGACGAGGAGTGAGGACACACCGGCGCCAGAGAACACTAACGGCTCCACAAGGCCACTGAAGGCACCACACAAGCTCTCACTGAGCTCTAATATCCCATACCGGCCTCTGAGGGATACCGGCCTCTGAGGGTCTGAGAGGCCCGTCTATCCACAGTCCACACTAGTCAGAGGAGGTATAGTATCTGAGACTTCGGACTATTATTCTCAGGGGCCTCCCATGCCTAGTTTGAATAGAAGGGCCTCTCAGACCATCAGTCTCAAAGGCCATTTCTGGCCACCGTCAGTCTCAGCGTCCTTTGGCAACTATAGATAGAAGGGCCTCTTAGATCATCAATCCCAGGGGCTTTCTCTGGCTGGTATGAATAGAAGGGCCTCGCAGATTATTAATTTCAGGGTCGTCTCTTGGTTAGTATGAATAGGAGGGGCTCTCAGACCCTTAAGTTCATGGGCCTCCTCTGCCTTTTATGAATAGTAGGTCCTCTCAAACCACCAGTCTCAATTGCCTCCTCTGGCCAGTGTGAATAGAAGGGTCTCTCAGACCATCAGTCTCATTGGCCTTCTTCCGGCCAGTATAAATATAAGGGCCTGTTAGACCATCAATCCCAGGGGCGCCTTAGGTTAGTATAAATAGAAGAGTCTCTCAGACCATTTATCTCAGGGGGCTCCTGTGCAGCTGTGGCTAGTATAAATAAAAGGGTCTCTCTGACCATCAGTCTCAGAGGCCTCTTCTGACTATTGAGGATAGAGGGGCCTCTTCTGACTAGTGAGGGTAGGGGGATCCCAGACCACCAATGTCAGGGGCCAATTCTGACTAGTGTGGATGGAGGGGCCTCCCAGACCACCAGTCTCAGGGACCTCCTCTGACTAGTGTGGATAGACGCCAGACGGGCCTCTCAGACCGCCAGTGTCAGGGGCCTCCCCAGACTAGTGTGGATATTGGGGCCTCCTCAGATCCACTAGCGCCTCTCAGGGCATCAGTTCCAGGGGCCTCCGCTGACGAGTATGGATAGAGGGCCTCCTTGGATCAACAAGGGTCCCCTGGACTCTGTGCGTGGGGATTCGTGGAACTTATTTTTACCGAGTTTGTTTATTCTGGAAGGTGACCACGTCCTAGACGAGAGGGCCTCGAGTAAAAATTGGGTGTGTGGGGGGGGGGGGGGCAAAACACATGGTTGGCCCCCAGGGCTTCCTCTGAGATGCTAGGGGGGGGGGCGTGGCCCCCGCAGTAATGCCGCTGGCCCCCCAGTGAAGCTGAAAAGAAAAATAGGTCCTCTCGGCATCACTTATCATTCTGCTAGGGACTTCATGGTGGTGCGCCGCCCCGCATGAAAACTGCGCGGCTTGAATCAGGCATCAGTACACGTTCAGAAACTGAGCCCACCTGTGCAGCCTGGTTGAGTGGCTCTAACCAATCGCTAGCCAGGATGTTGCGCCGGTAATACTTATCACTGATAGTGGTTTTCTGTGGCGTCATGAACAGCGTGAATATTACACAGCAGCTGAACATGCTTCAGGTCTAGATTTTGGCCGGATGTTTGACGCCGGGCGACGCCGTTCGAGCTGCTGGCAGCCCACACATGGTCAATTTGACGGCTCAACGGATATCGCAGCTCGAACGGCTTCACATCCGACCAGGCCACCTCATTCATCTCTTCCTTCGACCAGTGGACACGCCCTGGCCTAAGTCCAAAGGTGGTGGACTGGTTGTTTTCCCGTCAATTTCATTGTCTTTTTCAGTTTGAAGGGCAGCAAAACCAAGCTAAAGGGCGGGTAATGGTGAATCATGATGTGGGACCTCTTATTATCTGCCTTGGTAAGAATTCGAGTCTGTTTGCGTTTCCCTGTCGCTATCTTGACAACTCTTCTCACCACTTGGCAAAGGGCGCCTTTTGCGATCGAGGCCGGACTGAGTCTGCCACCAAGTCCCAGTCTGTTACGCCTCAGGCAGATGTGCTACTGGCTGCTGCTGATGTCCAGCTGCTGACAGACCAGCTCCTGGCTCATGCCAGCATGCCACCAACACTTAGCCTTACTACGAAACGAGAGACTGTACTCCCTTCTCTCCACTTCCTTGAACGAGAACTATCAAATGAAACCGTTGGCGACTCGACTCTTACTCAGAGCAAGAGTCATTTCGCAAGGTCAGGTCACTGCTGAGTTGAGAGCAGATACCAGAGATATGTCTCATGGAGCTGAGCTGGCGGCCGCCGCGCCGGTGCACGCGTACTTGCGCTCGTGACATCCGTGCTGGGGGCACTCGTATGTAAACCGTGGTGGCGTTGACTCTGTGACCCGGGGGCTACCTGGCCGGCTCGAATACGCGGCGATGGCGGGCGGGGCGCCCGAGTTCGATGCGGTCGTTGAGTGCTTCGGTGCTTATACGCGGCGGTTAAATCAGTACTTTGTGGCGCAAGATATCGGGAGTGATCAAGAAGCAAAGAAGCGGGCCGTGCTGCTTTGTGCGATCGGCGCAAAAACGTTCGGTCTGCTGGAAGATCTTATTGCTCCAGCCACTGTAAGTGAGAAAACATACGATCAGCTGGTCAGCGTTTTGCAAAGTCACTTCGAGCCGGATAAATCTGAAATAGTGGCCAGATTCCGGTTTCATTCGTGCTTCAGGAATGACGGTGAGACAGTTGCTAATTTTCTAGCGCGGCTTCGTAAGCTGGCTAAAGACTGTTCGTTCGCACCTAATGTCCTTAATGAAATGCTGCGTGACCGTTTGGTCTGTGGCATACGGAACGAGTTGCTCCAACCTTGCTTCTCAGTGAGCCGGGGCTGACGCTCCAGTCGGCGGAGCAGCTGGCCCAGGCACACGAGTCGGCGGCAGCGAGTGCGGCTGAGCTCAGCGGCGGTGCTGAGCAGCGAGCAGATGGAGCCTTCGTTCATCGGCTGACTGGTGCCCGGGGTCCGCTGCGGCTGCGTAGCAGTTCTAGGGGTGCCGGTGCTGCCCGCGCTCCTGCCGGCTACAGGGACGGCGGTGGCGGCGCAGCGGACTCCAGAGCTGGTGGTCGGCTGCGCTCTCAGCATGACAGGACGACGCCCGGGCCAGCACGGCGGCGAGCTGTTTCAGGTGCCTGAGGTATCATCAGCCGGACACGTGCCCGTTCATCGATAAGGTGTGCTACAGCTGTGGCCTCAGGGGTCACGTCCGAGCTGCCTGAAGAAGGAACCAGCAGCACCTCCGCCATGTCTCGGCTGATGGCGACGCGTTACAAGGGTCGGACGCGCAGGAGGGTAGCAGAGAGGACGGCACTACGCAACCGAGGAGTTCTAGTCCCGGGACCGGTGAGGAGGTGTACAGCATTTTCACCGTCCAGACCGGCCTCGGTGTCAGGCGACCGCCGCTGATGGTGCCGGTAGCGCTCGACGGTCAGAAGGTCGAGATGGAGCTGGACACCGGGGCGACTCTGTCGGTCTGCTCTGACGCCGGGTTTCGGCAGCTCTGGCCCTGTGGAGGGCCGAAGCTGGAATCGTGTTCGGTGAAGCTGAAGACCTACAGCGGTGAGCAGCTGCCAGTCATGGGGCAGGCTGCAGTGAACGTTCAGTACGGCGGACAGGCTCAGCGACTACCTCTCATCGTAGTCGAAGGTGGCGGGCCCTGGCTGTTCGGCAGGAACTGGCTGGGACACATCAGGCTCGACTGGCCCTCCATCTGTTGAGTGACTGTGGAGACCCGTGTGCAGCCCATCCTGGACGAGTTCGCTGACGTCTTCAAGGAGGAGCTGGGCTGCTATCGAGGCGGGGAAGTCGGCATCGACGTAGACCCGGACGTCCAGCCTCGTTTCTTCAAGCCTCGCACCGTACCGCTGGCCTTCAGGGAAGCTGCGGACGCCGAGCTGGAGGACCAGATCCGTGGCGGACTCTGGGAACAGGTACGGCACAGCAAATGGGTGGCCCCCTTGGTGGTTGTCCCCAAGGCTGGGGGTCAGTCAATACGGGTGTGTGGGGACTACCGCTTGACCGTCAACAGGGCTGCTAAGGCAGAGCAGTATCCCTTGCCGCGTGTGGAGGAACTGTACTCAAAACTGTCGGGATGTACCATATTTTCAAAGACCGACTTGAAAAACGCGTATAATCAGCTTCCGCTAGATGAAAAGGCCCGCGAGTATCTCACGGTAGACACCCCGAGGGGTCTTCTTCGACCCCTTCGGTTGACCTTCGCCTATTCGAGTGCAGTGTCGCTGTTCCAACTTCCAGCGGACGCTGGAAACTGTCCTGGCTGGTATCTCTGGCGTTCGGGTCTTCTTGGACGACATTGTAGTCGCGGGTGTCGATGCCGCTGCGCATGACGAGGCCCTCCGGCAGGTTCTTAGACGGCTGGAGGAAGCGGGTTTTAGGGTCAACAAGGCCAAGTGTAGCTTCGGCGTCAGCAGCGTGACCTATCTGGGGCTTAAGATAAGCAGCCGTGGTGTGGAGACCACCGACGAAAAAACGGCCGCGATTGTCCGTGCCCCGGAACCGCGGGATGCTAAGGAACTGCGTAAGTGGCTAGTAATCAACTACTATGGGAAATTCCTTGAGAACCTGGCGAGTGTCTTGGCTCCGCTCTATCGTCTTCTAAAGGCAGATCAGCCCTGGCAGTGGGCTGAGGCAGAGAAGTCTGCTTTTCGGAAAGCCAAAGAGATGCTAGTTAGCCCTCCTGTACTAGCCCATTTTGATCCCGCCCTTCCGGTGGTTCTCGCCTGTGACGCGGGACCGGTCGGCATTGGCTGTGTGTTGAGTCAGCGGACGTCACAGGGCGAGCGACCTGTGGCCTACTATTCGCGCACGTTGAATGACACCGAAACTAGATACTCACAGACTGATAAAGAGGCATTAGCTGTAGTGACCGGCGTTAAGAAATTTCACTATTACCTAGCGGGGCGAACTTTCACTATACAGTCAGATCATAAGCCTCCCATAGGCCTCATAGGAGAGCAGAAACCTTTGCCCGTGATGGCGTCACCTAGGAGGGTCCGCTGGGCTCTGATGCTTGGGGCCTACTGAGTACCGGCAAGGATCTAAGCAAGGCCACTGTGACGCGCTTAGCAGGCTGCCTTCGTGCGAGGAGGCTTGTTCGAGCGTTCCAATTCCGGCTGAGACTGTCCATTTACTTGAGTTCATCGACTCATCCCCATTCCCCAGTGAATGTGTCCCAGATACAGCGGTAGACCGCTCTGGATCCCGTATTGTCAGCGGTACATCGATATGTCAGAGATGGCTGGCCGGATGTCAATAGTGTTTCCCTCAGCCCTGATTTTCAGCCGTACAGGTCCCGTATAGGTGAACTGAGTGTGCAGGATGGCTGTGTTTTGTGGGGGTCACGAGTGGTGGTCCCGCCGCAGGGACGGGGTGCCATGTTAAAGTTATTACATGAAGGTCATGCTGGCGAGTGTAGAACCAAAATGTTGGCTAAAATGTATGTTTGGTGGCCAAAAATCGATGACGACATTCGTGATATCGTGAAGTGTTGTGTGAAGTGTCAGGAACTGAAGGGGACGCTCCACTGCATCCTTGGCAGTGGCCGACTCGACCTGGCAGCGAGTCCATGTAGACTATTGCTCGGCTAACGGATAGATGTTTCTGGTGATAGTCGACGCCCACTCCAAATGGATGGACGTCTACCCAACTCGTTCCTCCGACTCACTGATCACGATTGAAAAATTACGAGCGTCGTTTGCGTGCTGGGGAGTGCCAACAGTGCTAGTGACAGACTACGCCCAGTGTTTTGTATCACAGCAATTCAAAACGTTTTGCAGTGTAAATGGGATCAGGCACTTAACGACACCCAGCCTATCACCCAAATCAAACGGCTTAGCCGAAAGAAGCGTGCAAAGCTTCAAAAACGGGCTGTACAAACAGATCTCGGGGTCCATTGAGACCAAGGTCTCTCGATTTCTGTTTAGGTACCGCACAACACCGCATACTACGACCTCATGTACGCCCGCCGAATTATTTCTGGGTCGTGTGCCACGCACTCATTTAGATGGTGTGCTACCAGATAGGCAGGAGCGTATACGGAGACAGCAGGAGGCTCAAAAGACGTACCGTGATCGAAATGCCCGTGAACGATGTCTGAACCCGGGTGACCCTGTGTATGTGCCTGCTGTCGATAGATTGCAGGGATTGGAGCGTTGTCGGTGGGCGCCCGGTCGTGTAGTGTTCGTTGAGGGAGTTAAGGTCACTGTGGAGCTAAATGACGGAAGGGTGATTGTGCGGCACGCCGACCAGGTTCGTGAGCGATATTCAGCTGTTCCGCATGTCGCTAACGATCCTCTCCGTTCCAGAGTGACACCGATACCTGCTCCTGATCCGGTCACGGAGAGCGCCGCTGCATCTGCACGGCATGCTCCCGTTCCCGGACAACTGGCCTCCACTCCCGACCGGCTGTCGGCTCCTGATCGAGCGCCTGCTCCTGGCCGGCCGCCTGTTCCGGCGCCGCCAGGGCTGACCGGAGCGGTGCCCGCGCCGGGTGTGACCACCGTCCCGCCGTCCGCACCCTCTCCCAGCGCGCCGCAGTACCGGCTGAGAGACCGGTCCACCCTGCGGCCCCCAGACCGATACGTGGCGAGCTATGAGTAGGCGTTTTGTTTCAGTTGTTATTTGTTCTGTGAGGTGCGTATTTATTTGCTTGTCCATGCTGTGCAAGTATTCGGGGTGGAGGAGTGTCATGGAGCTGAGCTGGCGGCCGCCGCGCCGGTGCACGCGTACTTGCGCTCGTGACATGCGCTCATGACACTCGTATGTGAACCGTGGTGGCGTTGCCTCTGTGACCCGGGGGCTACCTGGCCGGCTCGAATACAGTTTGGACCGAGACACCGTTTGTGATAATATGCATTCATCCAATTTTCCGACTTCCACATTAAACAAGAAACTGTGCGAGCAGATATGGCGAAAAAATAGATGTCCGGATAATTTCGTTACACCCTGTATGTTCTAGTGCAAACTAATGCTATGATGCTAGGGGAGCGGCTGCAGGCTGGCGTAGCGCGTGCGGCCTTACGGTGGTTGGGTGAACGTGCCACCTTCTGCTGTGGGGTGGGTGGGGTGGGGTGGGGGAGGTCCTCCTTGACCCCGTGCCGGCCCCGCCACCTGTGCTGCGCCATCTTTGGGCTGGCGACGCGACGGTGTGGAAGCGCGTACCTTCCGTCAGTTTTCCAGGCATCTGAAGTCTGAACTCGGCGCTGGCCCTGTCGTCGATGTCTGCGCGTGAGCCGCGACGGGTGCCACAGCCTGCTGGCACCGGCGGGTACGTGCCGTGTACATGTGGTGCGGACTGCGGCACCGACTTGAACCACTCGAAGCCAACGGAGACCAGCCACCCTCATTCGCTCAGATTTATGTGAACGACCCACGAGCCGAAATACTGATGCCGAGGACCACGCACGCATTGTGGCATCACATAGAGAACACCTATTACATCCGGGAACGACTCCGATCGGCCATTTTCGGGAAATTTACCGTCCACAGTGAATATTCCTGGGAATATGCTCTGAACGTATCAACCGAATTTGATGTTAGTGCCGGACCCGTGGACTCGGAACTGCGTCACTAATGCCTGTTCATAAATGTAGCGCGGCGTGAGCCATCCATGGACTGCGTGTTTCTTTTTTCCAACCAAAGGTAAGCACTATACCTGAAGATGCTTCTTTGTAACCAAACCAAACAAAAACTAACAACCTAACCTAACCTAACTTGACCTAACCTACAGCCTACAAACCTACAACGCGCCAAAAATTTCAGCCGCCGGCGGGATTCGAACCTTCGGTCCTCTGAACACGGGGCGAGTGCGCTACCCAAGCACTTCACCTCGCAGACAGCTGGCCGGATAAAGGTGTTGTAAGTCACTTGACAATGACGCACTGGGATATACTCCGTATAGCGCCTTCCTTTGATTGGAAAAAAGAATTACTTACGCCCGTGGACTAGCCTCTTCAACTCCGTAGCAGTGTCTCCCAATCTGCGGAAAGTTCAGCTGGTCGCATGATAACCGTGGCGAAGTTTTCTGGCTCTGTTTCAACGGCTCCTTCATATTCCCTTCATATCAGCATAAACCAGATTTAGGCTAACTTGCAATTAAACGATCAAAAATGTTAGCTTAAGTTTCGTTAGGGTAAATTAAACGGTGTTTTATTTGGTTAGGCTAAGCCCGAAAAACGCGTATATATGAAATTTTGAAACGTTGAAGTGTCAAATTCCTTTCCTATAGTCCTAAAATACCAGCAGGCATCTGTGTTGCACTTGAGTCCAAAGACACTGCCGTCAGGTCTCTACAAATGACAGCATTGACTGCATTGATAAAGTGGCTGTGACAGTCCTTCTCACACAAGCAGGTCACATCCTACAGTCAAGAAAAAGTGCGGCCGTCATCCTCCTGAGATTAGTCTCTGCCAGTGGCGTATCCAGGATCTTGAAAAGGGGGAGGCCAAACCTGCTCAAGGGGCCCCACCCTTACCTTAGGGGCCCCAGTGGTAGCATACCAACCCACGCACAGGTGCGGTTCTTTACCACTTTCGCCATGTGAGGGAGCCTTTTTAGGCACACTTGGCAATCTAAAAACTCTGAAGGCTCATTCTGGCCTCTGAAAGCCCCTATTCGGCAACAGAGTGAACGACTCTGGCTTCAGCTGGCCCTATAATGGCCTCAGGCGACCCATGCTATTGCTGACCTCCCAGGGCCCCACGCTGGCTCTTGGGAGCCTTTGAGTCAGTCTGATGACCCTACGCCGCTCTCGAACCCACGCCGATCTCTAGAAGCCCATGCTGCCCTCTGAGGGTTCCGCGCCGGCTTATAAGGGCCACTCCTACCTCAGGGGGCTCAAACATGCATAAGATCTGAAGTATGGCTGCCGAGGCCCTCGAAGTGGCCTCTAATGGCCCGACGCCAGCCTATGAAGGCCCCGTGCTGGCTTCTGAGGGCCCAGCACCAGCGTCTGAAGTCAGATGACAGCTGGCCCCACGCTGGCCTCAGAGGGTTCACGCTGGTCACAGAGGACCTCACACTGGCCTCAGAGGGCTCCACATTGTCTTCGGAGGACCCCAAGCTGGTTTCAGTGGCCAGTGGACCTCAAACTGACTTCAGAAGGCCCCACGCCGCTGGGCTTAGAAAACCCCAAGCTGGACATAGACAGCCCCACACTGAACATGAGGGCCCCACACTGGCCTTAGAAGGTCCCACACTGTCCTTAGAAAGCCCCACAATGGACTTAGAGGGCTCCACGGCTGGCCTTAGAGGGCTGCGCGCAGGCTCCTTAGGGTTCCATGCCAGCGTCAAAGGGTCCCACGCCCAAGTCTAAGCTTCTGTAGGACTACTGAAGCGGCCTCTGAGGGCCTCAGCGCTAGCCTCTGGGGCTAGTTCTCAGCCTCTGAGGGCCCTTCGCCGACCTCTGAAGGCCATCAAACGGCAAATTTATGATAGCCCCTCAGAGTCGCCAGTGTTGGTCCCTCAGATGTGTCTGTGAAAGGCCGTCAGATGCGCTAATGTGGGGTCCACACAGGCGCCGTTGCGGGGGCTAGGGCTTAAAGACGCTGGTAGGGGCCGTCATAGGCATGTATGGGGCCCTGAAAGTTACTAGTGGCCCTTTATAGGCCGGCAAGGGAACATCAGATGCCGGTAAGAGGCCCTCAGAGTCGCTGCTAAGTGGCCGTTAGATGCGCTGGTACAGAGCCCTCGGAGGCGCCGGTGAGCGGGCCTTCAGAGCCACCGATGTAGGCCGTTAAGAGGCGCTGGTGTAGGGCCCTTAGAGGTGGCGGTGAGGGCCCTCCCAGGCGCCATTGTGAGGGCCCTCAGAAACATTGGTGTGGGCCGTTGGGGCATAAACAGGTGTGGGGCCCTTACGGCTGATCCCTCATTAGCCTTCAAGGACCCTCAGAGGGCGGCAAGGTCCTTCAGAACCTGGGGTGGGGCCCTTCTGGAGATAAGTGTGGCTACATAAGAGCCGCATGACGTGTTTTCAAAAGCCCCGTGGTGTCCTTTCACTCCTTTCCAGTTGAAGCGTGCCGCGTGGCCAGCGCGAACCCTCTGATGTAAATTGGCACCGTAGGGCCCCTCGGGCCCGAGGGGACCCTAAACCATAAAACCGACACGTGTCCCCTCTCCCCCTGGCTATGCCATTGAATCCAAGTGATCAGGGACCCTCTAGGTAATCAGGGGCCTCTCAGGTGACTGCAGAGTGCAGGGGCTTTTCAATTGATCAGGGGCCCACCAGGTTACCGTGACCAGGGGATCCTCTGATAATCAGGAGCCGGTTATACCAGGGGCTCCTCGGGTAACTATGGGCCTTTATGCGACTGCAGAGGTCCTTCAGATAACCATGTACTCCCCGGGTAAACATGAGCCCCTCAGGTGACCAGGGCTTCTTCAGATGACTGGCCAGGGGCCATCCAGGGGATCAGGGGCCCCTTGGGTAACTAGGGTTCCCTCCGATTACCAGGGGCTCCTCAGGTAACCAGAGGCCCCTCGGGTAACCAGGGGCCCCTCAGATAACCAGGGGCCCTCGTAACCAGGGGTCCTTTATCAGGAGTCCTCCAGATAACCAGGGGTCCCTTAGGTAACCAGGGGCCCCTCAGGTAAACAGGGGTTCCGTGACCAGGGGCCCTCAGGTAACCAGGGCCCCTCAGATAACCAGGGGCCCCTCAGGTGACCAGGGGCTCCTCGGGTAGCCAGGGGGTCCCTTAGACAACCAGGAACTTCTCGGACAATCAGGGGCCCCTCAGATAACCAGGGGCCCCTCAGGTAATTAGGGGCTCCCTAGATTACTGACCAGGGGCCCTCAGGTAACCAGGGCCCCTCAGATAACCAGGGGCTCCTCAGGTGACCAGGGGGACCCTCAGGTAACCAAGGGGCCCTTCAGGTAGCCAGGGGCTCTCAGGTAGTTAGGGGCCCTCTGTGTTCGTCACTGTGATAGATATCGCTCTTTGATATTAGTTTTGATATTAGGAATTAAGGCAGGGAGACCCAGAACGCCTTCGTCACGCTGGTCCCCTGGCCCTGAGTTATCATTGGACCTCAGGGGCCCCTGTGGCCCCTGGGTACGTACCCTTAGGTACGTCACTGCACTTAAGTGACCCAAAGGGCCCACTTGCATGTCTGATCCCAAAGGGGGAGGCCATGGCCTCTTGGCCTCCCCCCTGGATACGCCACTGGTCTCTGCGGCTGTCACCAATTAGTTAGACACTCGGTTCGTCGTGTGACCGCCTCCCACGACTGATGTTGACACCTGGTGATGTCATTGATCAGTCCTCATCAGAGTCGCTAACGCTACAAACGACTTCTGTCAGTCGCCAATTGAAGATGACGGATCAGCTGCGACCACTGCGTACATTAAATGCACGACTCCGCTGCGCATTACTTGCAGATTGACTGGGATTTTGTTTGGAGCTTTCAGAAAGTCTCCTAACGTGATCTATCCGAATAAAACAACGAATATTGGAGACAGATGCATGGTGACACTATGACGCTCAGGGTAGGCTCGAAGCATGGTCAAACATCGTCACCAATGTCCTAAATAAAAAAGACATAGGTACGTTTTACAATAAAAATCGCTTGAGTCTTTACAGGAAGAATTCTACCATGTTGATAGCAACTTCGATCCATGCCTGCAATCAAGGGAAAACGGTAGACGAAATATTCTTATTCATCTACGGCCAAATGATGATCAGACCCTAACTTCCAGAGAGGTCATTTAGACATACATGTATGTGCAAGATAAGAGCATTGCAGGTGTATGAAGAGGGAGGGAGGGAGGGAGAGGGAGAGAGAGAGAGAGAGAGAGCGAGAGAGAGAGAGAGAGAGAGAGAGAGAGAGAGAGAGAGAGAGAGAGAGAGAGAGATGCGGCAGCTGGCCGGGACAGGTGGGCGCTGTCTCGTCTCGTTCTCTCCTCTGATGGACAGAGCAGCAGTGTGGCGTATATCAGTAGTCACATCCAGAGTCAGCACAGCTGCTGTGACTTCCCGGGTCAATTGAGGTGACATCCGCTCAGCCGCGTGTGGTCCATTCATTTGCAGAAACAATCCTAGATAGGTATATGTGTCTTAGAGGATAAATGAAAGGGCATGTCAATACCGTTAATACTTCCGACATTCTATGGGTGTTTTGTCTCGATAACGATGGATTTGAATCGACGCCTGATGACGCTTGACATCCAAGAAGCAGGAGTGCACTGTGAGTGTGTAAGTCATAAAATACGTAGATTTCATAAAAAATATAAAGTTCATATAAACTCCATCATGCAGCCATCCAAGCCGGGAGTGAGAGCGTACAAGGAGCTGCTGGATAGTCTGTCTCTCAGCCAGCTCATAACCTCGCCCACTCGTCCTGGAGTGACTTCAACTCTAATCGACCACATCATTACTAGTCACCCTGACCTCGCCACGGCTGCTGATGTAACACCATGCAACATCAGCGACCATGATCTTATCACCGTCTCGATCAGCGGCGTGAAGACGCGCCGCCAGCCCACCACAGTCACCGTGCGCTCCACGCGCAACCTGAGCCAAGACGCGCTCTGTCTGGACCTGCTCGTCGCTGATTGGTCAGCTGTGTACGGCGCAACCAGCGCCACTGACAAGTGGTCGGCCTGGAGAGCGGTGTGGGACCCGATCATTGACCGGCACTTGCCGCTGAAGGAGGTCAAGCTGCGACACAAGTCTCAACCGTGGATGTATGATGAAGATGTGAAAGAGGCAATGGAAGCACGTGACAGGGCTCGGGAGGATAAGGAACGGACACCGTGCGAGGAGACTGAGCAGGAATTTCGTCGCTGTCGCAACGCAGTCAAGACGGCTCAACACCATGCGTGCTCGGAGTATTTCCTGTCATCATTCCGCCGCTCAAAGTCCACCACCTGGCGCGACATCCGTCGGTTTCTTATTTCATCCAAGAAACCAGAACCGAGACCTGATGGGTCATCAGGCCGTCCAGCGGCTTGGTTCGACCGCCTCAACAGCTACTTCTCCACCATCGGCCCCAGCGTGGCGGACGGCCTGGCGGCGCTGGACACCGGGGAGACGCTGCACCCCCGCCCGCCGCGAGTCTCCAGCGGAGCCTTCAGACCGCGCCCGGCCACTCTGCCCGAGCTGTCCGCTGCTCTCCAGCGTATGGGGACGTCCAAGGCGTGCGGGACGGACGGCATTACGATCTCTATGATCCGACTGACTTTTAGCGTGGTAGGGCCGCATATTCTGCATGTGATTAACAGCGCTATCTCTCGCTGTGAACTGCCGCCCGCCTGGCAAACCGCTACTGTTGTACCATTACATAAAGGCGGTGATGCGTGTGACCCTAGCAATTACAGACCTATCTCGATTCTACCTGTTGTTTCCAAGCTTTGCGAACGTGTTGTCTGCACACAACTCATGGACTACCTATTAAGTCATCACTTGCTGTGTCCCCAGCAGTACGGTTTCCGGCCCGGCCTATCCACCGAGGCGGCCCTGCTCGACACTGTCACGTACCTCACAGACAACGTAGACGCCGGGCGTGTGACGTCACTAGTCACAGCCGACACTTCTAAAGCCTTCGACAGTGTCGAGCACGGCCGCCTCCTGGAGAAGCTGGGCTGGTACGGCATTGAGGAGCGCTGGTTTCGTGCGTGGCTCAGTGGCAGGACCCAGTCTGTTCGGGGAGGCCCCAGTGTTGAGAGCGTGTCACACGGTGTGGTCCAGGGTTCGATCCTGGGCCCGGTCCTATTTTTGGTATTTACCAACGATTTGCCACAACATGTACCTGCAGAGAAAATCGTTATGTATGCGGACGACGCCCAGTTCCTCCACTCTGACTTACCGAACAACCTCTCTGAGATGAAAATACGTTTGGAAACCAGCATGTCTGCTGCTCTAAAATGGTTTACCCAGAACAGATTAAAAATCAACCCCTCTAAAACTGAGATGATCATGGTAAAATCGCAACGATTGAAAACCGAAACTGGCTTCCATATCCATTTTGGAAACTCTCAAATTTTCCCGGTACAGTCGGTGAGGGTGCTGGGCGTCGCCGTGGACGACGCCATGACATGGGACAAACACATATCATACATTCTGCGCCGGTGCTATAGTGTACTGATCGGTCTGTCAAGGATTCGACACCGCGTGCCGCGCGAGACCCGTGAGCTCCTGATTGAAGCGCTAGTCTTCCCGCTAATAACGTACTGCATGTCTGTATGGGGCGGTTGCACAGTCACACAGCTCAGGAGACTGCAGAAATGCATAAACTTCTGTGTCAGAATCGTAACGAACCTCAGGCGTTGCGACCGTGTGACAGCGTCCCGCAAGGAACTGGGATGGCCTGCTGTACAGGAGCTACTGCGTGAGCATGATCTGCATGTTATATTTAAACTGATGCATGACTCGCAAACCCCTGATTCGATCCGCAGCCGCATCGTCCACCGTACTGCGGTGTCGAGCCGCAGCACTAGGGCAACCAGTGACGGTCAGCTTCATGTCCCGCGCGTGCGAACTGAGCTTGCCCGGCGCTCATTCATCTGTCGCGCAACTCGTTCATGGAATGAGTTGCCTGCGCCTGTTCGAAGCTGCACCGGTCTGGCGGCGTTCCGTAAAAAGGTTAAGAAACGGCATGTTTAATCCGGCTGCGCTAGGTCAATGTGGTCAGTTAGTTTATCATGTGTGGTGTGTTTTAACCTCTATAGAATCTGTCCTGTATGTATAGGTATGAGTTTTGAACTACTGAATGTATGACGTGGTTTACTGAAAACCCAATTTCTTGGATGTAACCGAAATATATGAGTATGAGTATGAGTATGAGTATGTTTGAGTCATTCCTAGAATGGAAAGAATAAATGCAAATTGAAGGCTCTACTAAGGAAATTGTACAATACCACAACTTCCATTTTAGAGTGCTGTGTTTAGCCGTGATTAACAGAACAGGTTTCGACACCAATCATTCACGTATGAATAACGGACTAAGTGTTGTGGTTTATCTCGACTAATCCCTAAATTCTGATTGGCAGAGTGTCAATCTAAAATTGCTTTATTCAAAACCTCTTCATGTTTATGGTAATTTGTGCGTGGGTCACTCTCGATATTAGGCACAGCGGCCAGAGGCTGATTGACATCATCGATGAGCTATAAAAGATAGTGGTAATTAGAGGGCATATGTATCAA
The DNA here is from genome assembly GCF_019059575.1 of Amphibalanus amphitrite. Classification (NCBI taxonomy): domain Eukaryota; kingdom Metazoa; phylum Arthropoda; class Thecostraca; order Balanomorpha; family Balanidae; genus Amphibalanus; species Amphibalanus amphitrite. The sequence goes on from NW_024881963.1 coordinate 141,103, forward strand.
ATAAAATCATCTGAGTTTTCTAGGTAAGCTAAACATAGAGGCTACAGTTGAACAATGTCAATTTTTCCACAACAACATACACGCTAAACAACTTCTTGATATTGTTACGAGCAAGAACGGTTTTAATGGACATGTAGTGTAGGGCTTGCTAAAAAGCGCCGGTTCGTTCAGCAGTGTGCTGAGCAAGGCTGGTTTTGTATTTCGGTGTACCGAAGCTAGCCTTGGCTGGTGTTTGCACTCTGTCTCCAGTCCAACCACCGTGGTCCGGGACGAAGTGAGGGCATAGAGCTGAGGGCCCAGTGAAGGAGACTACTTCTGCTACAGACGAGTTCCAAACGGATTCGCTTGTTGCCGCCGGACAAAAGCAGAAATAGGAAACCGGAGCAAAAGCAAATATATCTATAAAAAAACAAGAGGTGTGACATAGGTAATGAAGGTTTAAAGTACATATAACATTTAGTAATAAAATGAGCCGAATAGCAATGCCAGCCAATATCATTTTGCTTGCTGCACATAGATGGCAGCACCCAAAACGCCTGAAGGTAGACTGCACCGCAGGGCAGCAGCGGGGACTCGGGACGCAGAAACTCTGCACAGAAAAGCGCAGGATTTAGAGTAAACGATTCTTACAAATGTAAGGCAATGATGACGGAACATTTCGGCATGTCATTATGCATATGTCTGTCGCCATTCAACAATAACAAAAAACCGGTGGTTGAAAAATACGTTCATTGTTTTTAAAAAATTTCACCTACCCCAATTTTCTTTTTTTATAAAATATGTCGTTATCCGGGATTGAGCTCCAGCCCGACACGTGGAAGTCGAACTATGAAGGAACTCTGGTAAATACAGCCGCATGCCGTCTATCGGCCGTCCGCCTACACAAACATGTCCGTACAAACAGACGAGGCGAGGCCCGTCGGCGGCCTCGCCCACTTCACACACGGTTCACACACGGCCGACGGCGCCCGCATGAGACGCCGAACGACGGCGACGACGGCCGCGGTGGATAAGATTGTCGCAGAGTCAACATACCTTGTTTGCCGTTCATCGTGAGGTCCCGTCCGCCTTACAGGCACTTCTAGACGGCCTGCACGCCCGCAGACACCTGAAGAACACACAGAAAAGACACCGGTCAACGACTCACTGCGTGAACGACTGCACCGGCCCGAGACTGTGCGGCACCGTTTGCGAAACGCGGCCGCCTGGACCGACCGGCTGGGTCGCGGCGGACCGTGCGTCTCTGACGTCACAGCGGGAAGGTGTTGAGTAAATACAGCAGGAGATGACACGCGCTGCGGCACGGAGGAACCCCACCTGACGCGTCTCACGCGGACTGCGGTTGGCAGGCGGCGTCCCGGTTGTGAAAATGTTGATTTTTCTCAGTGCACTGATTTGATAAGCTAACTCACGCTATTGAATCAGTGACAGCAGCACCGCCTGGGTTCTAGCATTGCCGATAAAGTCGGACAGAATGTTGTCCGTCAGACATAGACCACATCCACAGCTGTGGTTGTGTAGCTGTCGGACAATGAGCGGCTCGGGGTGTGGGCTGCTGCGACCGGAACCGGCCGCCAATTTGGGCGGGGGCGGCGGCGGCGGCGGCGGGGTCGGGGGCGGCGCCGTGGGTGGAGTCGCCCTTATATCTCGGCGCCAGTCAGCCTTCGGGCCGGCGCGTGGCAGAGCTATGCGTGAGCCTCTCCCCGGCCGTGACGTCATCGGTGGCGGGGACCAGTCACCGATGACGTCACAGAACAGTGGGAGCGTCGCTCAGCTGTGGACTTGCTGGACTCTGCTGACGATTTGAGTTGGAAATCTTGAGAATGCTCAGGGTACAAAACTTTTATCAGCATGTAACAAATCTCCAGCATACAACAACTCCCCAACTCTGATCTTTTTATGCCCAAATTCCATCGCAACGTCCGAATTCTTCGTAACCCATCTTCATAGCAGACCTTCGATGATGCACCGCACAATCCAGAACAATGATTCAGTAATAAAATGCAAAACAGGTGCCATAATTCCCATCCAGCCGACCACTCTGTTTTTCATAAGTCTTCTTTCTCTCTCCGACAGCACAAACACCGGCGCACAGCTCCTGGCAATCTCCACTATCCCAGCGCCATCAGGGCTGGGCGCAGCGGAGCCGCGAGACACGCCCACTGAGGGCGTCGCACGTGACGATCCCCCCCCCCCCCACTGCTCCCCAGCTGGCAGCTCCTCACCCCCTCGGCCGCCGACGCCGCGGGCTGCCTGCTGCACATGACGAGCGAGCTTGGAGAGAGTGGGGAGAGAAAGAGGACCGACGCCCGAGTCGGGGTCATCCTGCAGGGTCAAAGGTCAGCGCCTGCCTGAACCGACGCGGCTGCAGACTACGGAGCCAGTTCAGCAGGTTAGATTGTGTGTTCAGGAAGCACTGCTGTCCAATGTCCATCATTGCCGGATCCCAATCGTACCAGAGCTTCTCAAAACGTAGCTGACCTGTCCTCATGCAGGCGAGGTGCATACCAACCTTAGTTGCCACTCTGCAAAATATCCGACATCTCTCGGATCGGGAACGGCTGTGCGCGTCCTGCGCCGAGAGAGGGACGTGACATCGCAGCCAGAGGAACGCATTGGATTCACCGCCGAAGGGCGTACGCCGCGGAATGTGTTTACCTATCACCTGAATCCGATCAGCATCCGTCAGAATAACCGCTGCCCCCGCTGCTTTAATAATCGCCCCTGCAGACGGATGACGTCTGGTAGATGACGTCACGTCACGATGATGACGTCACGCTGGAAGGGATGACGTAGGCTGACCAAAGGGTGCCTTGGCCTCTGATGAGACGGACGATGAACGAGTAATAGCCGGCAGATGGCCGGCATTGTAGAACAGAAGGCAGCAGCGCAATTGGCAGCACTGAGCAATTTGGAAACAGTCACAGTGATTAGCGCTGTACGGAGAACGGTGCCAGCCGCGTCGCTGCCCGAATACTGATTAGATTAGCGGAGCGATCTGTATTCTTCACCATACCTCGCCCCAAGGCTGGGCCAAGTAACAACCAACAAACGGACATTGGCCGTTATACTGGACACAACTAGTGAGAGAGCACCACATAGACTTGCACTGCGAACCGACGTGGTGTCTACCCACAAGCATCCATGGTCTATGCAATGTGCAGTGGAATGAATGTAATGTAACCTATGGTGCAGGTAGGTATACCCTGCAGTGCAATTGCACCACCAGCCGAGGCCTGGATGTCGCTTTAGGAAATACGCGACAGCCATGCCACCTCTTTATCTATGAATAATGAATGTCATGCAATGAAGACGCGTCTCCTGGCTCTTCCAACATTTCTCCATCATACTCTGAACATTCCTCCCCCACCACCCACCTTCCAGCCGGAGATTGCATGCCATCCTGCTCTAGGCGTGACCCTAGGGCAGATCGGAGCACATCCAGCGTAAAGTTCAACGTCCAGAAGCCGACATCGCTTGCCCAGGGGAGGGGAGAACAATGGCTTGGCTGGCAGGGCATATTTTAAGGCACTTACTGCGTCCCATTCTGGGACGCAGCCCCCTCGCCTTGCGATGTAGCCCCTGCTGATTTGACCCACTGCGTCCCTGCCCTGTGCCCTGTCCGGTTCCCTAACCTGTGCCCTGCTGTGTGCCCTGACCTGTACCCTTCCCTCTAAAATGTCCTGTGCCATGCCCTGTAACCTGCCGTGCCCTACTTTCTGCCCTCCTCAGTGCCCTACTCTGTTCATTGCCCTGTGCCCTTAGTCGTAGCACGTGCCCTCTGCTCAACTTTGGGACGCAGTAAAAATGTGTTAAAATATGTCCTGTTGGCTGTGACGGGTTGTGTCTGGCGCCCCTTCCTGGCCGGACATACGGGTGCTCACGGACGACAGACGGACGGACAGTGTGGCAGTCGGGCCGGCCAGAAATGCAGACTTAGACACGGGTTTGAAGACAGACTGGCAAACAATGGGACAAACAAGTTGGTTATTGAGCTGCCCGCCCATGGTGGAATGAGCCAACAGAGGGTCAGGGGGCAATCTAATTGTGAAACGAGTCAGCAAACTAGGAAAGAAAACAAAACACCAAACTGGCAGATGATACCTACGATAAACATTTACCAAGTATGTGTGAAAAGACCTTAAAGGCATACTGTTAAGCAGACGAACAGACCAACAGGCGTGGGGATCGACCACTCGGACAACAGCGCGCTAGTGGGTTCTGCCGCTACCCCGGCAGTCCTGCCTGCTGACCCTGCAGTCCAGCGTTACTGACGCCAAGTGACCCTGGTTGGTCCAATGGTAACCGGTTCACCGCTGAGGCGGAGGTCGCTGCGTGGTTACCAAGGACGTCCTATCGCGAGGACCACCGCCGCGCGGTCGGCCTGTTATCACTGACCGAGCAGTCCACTAATGATTGTCCGACTGGCGTGGCTTGGATGCTAATCAGGTCTTTACAACGAGAGCGAAAGGTTTGTGGTGTTCCTGATCTTTATTAGAGAGCGTACGAGCGCTCGTAACTGATATGATCGACGCAACGCGTGATTACAAGGATGCTCGATTTTACTACGCAGAGTGTGACCTTGGAAGAGTTTACAGAACGGGCTTTTAGCTGGCTCGTAATTCAACGCATTGTCAACCATTATCTTCGTTGTCCGATTCCTCTGTTGTGTTATAATGTTCAACTGTGGATGACCATCTCAATCGTCACATACACATGCACTGTCCACCGTCCACCGTCCACCGTCATACCGTCCACCGTCCACCGTCCACCGTCATACCGTCCACCGTCCACCGTCCACCATCCACCGTCCACCAATCATCCACCGTCCGCCGTCCACCGTCCACCGACCACCGTTCAGCATCCACCGTCCACCACACCCTTCCACCGTCCACCGTCCACCGTCCACCGTCCACCGTCCACCGTCATACCGTCCACCGACCACCGTCCACCGACCACCGTTCAGCATCCACCGTCCACCACACCCTTCCACCGTCCTCGTCCAGACGTCCTCTGTTCAGGTGTCCACCACCCACAGTTCACCGCCCACCACACCCTTCCACCCCCTCCATCCACCCCGTCCCGTCACGCGCTCAGAGCCGTCACGACCGGCCCGCGCGCCGCACGTGACGTCCGGCGCGTCACGCTCGGCCGACCGCTGCACGTAACGTGACGCCTGATCACCATGTCCGTCACAGATCACTGGGTCGGCGGTGGCGGCGTCACTAAACGCCAAAGCCGGCGGAAATGACCTGCGAGTGGTCTCAGCTGGTGGTCTGCGGTCAGCTTCGGCTGACGGTCGGAGATCCGCGCTCGGGAATTAAACGATGGACAGTCTGTAAATGGATGTTTAATGGTCCATCGGCCTCGAAGAGCGATTTCCTAAGTCATCACGATTGATAATGAAGTGCAATTGCTGGAGCCAAAACAAGAGTGGTCACCAGGCGAAAGGCTGAAGAGTGGTCTCTCAACAGAGGATACCAGGCTAAACTCACGGTTCAACCCCCAGCTAGCAGCCTTGAGCTGTGAGCCCTGCTGACGATATCTGCCGGTGCGACCTTGTCAGGTTCGTCAGCCCAGCTTCAGATGTGCCTACCTACCGGCCCGGCAGCAAGGTACTAAACCACAGCTCAGCGCCATTTGCGGCGGGAGAGAACCGGCTCTGGCCGCCGCTCCGAGCTCACAAGATCGCCGCTCCGAGCTCACAAGATCGCCGCTCCGAGCTCACAAGATCACCGCTCGGAGCTCCGTAGATCCACGCTCGGGAGGCCTCAGAGTACCGTGTGATAAATACTGCGGCATGTTTGTTCTCGGCACCGAACGTCTTCAATGCTGATACAGGCTCACAGACGGATCGTGCTCGATGGGGAAGCGATGGTGACTGTGGTTGATGGTGGCTGTGCCGGTGGTGGTGGTGGTGTTAGTGGTGGATAGCGGCAGCGCGGTGACGTTGGTGGAGATAGGGGATGGGGGATGGCGCTGGGAGGGACCCAGCTGTCTGTCGCCATGTCCGTCCAAAGCAAACATTGGTTCTGAAAGCCAGCTTCGTTTTGAGGTCGAGCCATGTAAAAACAGCGCCTGTTTACGTTCAAATACCGCCACGAGATCGCTTGCATGCACTTTTCGTTGGAACATGAGATCGGCTCATGTCAGCCATAGCAGGAAAACGGCATTTCGGTAGGTATGGTACGATATCTTGTAGCGGAAAACACCTTTTATTTAAAAAATGGAATATTTGGAATACCTTTTATTAAGTATAAAACACACCAGCAAAAGTGCCGTAAGATCGCAAGCAGGCACATTTCATAAAAACACTCGCAATGTTTTTAGGAACACCACCTCTGAACACTCAACTGAGGATACCATTCCTGGTAGCTCAGCTTCAGGAACGAGCAGTTTTATCGCTCAGACTTCTGCAGAAAATTCCCCGCACGGAGTGCGCCGACATGATCGTGCATGCGGACCTCACGTGTGTTTTCATTTCCACGTGTCGAGACCCAGGCACGTGTCTCTGTGAGATTTGGTAGCGTTAGCCGCAACATAAGCCGTCTCAAACTGTGCCCAGGGCCCGGAAACAATACATTATATGTTCTGTTCCCAGCAATCAGCGCATCTAAATGCTGGTTTTATTGCAGAGCAAGGCAGTTGACAGCTTCACACTCCCACGGCCAGATTTCACTCTCCAAACGTCATTCAGTGTCTGCTCTGAACTTCTAGATGTGGTTTGAAGTTGTTTGACATGTGTGATCGATGATAGTCAAATAATTGACGCTTGATGGAATCAATTACTACTCGGTATTTGCCCTATCTAAGGTATGTAGTTAACAATTCAATGCGGTCCATGATAATATCGAACAGATTTCGACGAGCAATGCGTGCTCCTCAGTATAATAGCACCGAATTGTATAGTTTACATCAAGATTAGTCACAGAGTTGATAGCAATTAATCGTATTAGGGCATCAAAAATAGATCCCTATCATAACATCCGTGCCAAACACTGTCGATGATGGCCGTCGATCCGTGCCAAATCATCGAGGCTGCCCTCTCGTCGACAGCTGGTCTGCGCCTAAACACTGACCCAGCCGGCCATACGTCATGGTAATACTTGGGCTAGAGTCAGGCGTCAACCCAAGGCAAGCCATGGCAGGTGGAGAGAATACAGAGAAACCTTAGTAAGACCGAGATTAGGCCGAGACAGGTCACCGACATGATGTCCATAAAGTTAGCGTCGTATTCGTATTCGGATTCAAATTCGAGTAATGATTTCGCTCAAAATTGGCATACAGATAGCCCATGGCACGCTGAGTTCGAAAATGGTGACCTTTTTTTCCTAGGTCAAACCGTTTGACCTTGAGAGGTCAAAATACTGCGTACCCTGTAGAATCTTTGTTTATGGTCTGATTTGAAAAATTCGACCACCAGTGTGTTGGTCTCATCCAGAAGCAGTAGCACATTCAAAAAAATCCGAGGTCAAGGTCATAGGTCAAGGTTAAGGTCACTTTAAAAATCGCCGTACCCTATAAAATCTTCATTTTTGGAGCTATCGGAAAATTTCGGCCACCACTGTGTTCGTCTCATCGAGAAGCAGTAGCACATTCGAAGAAATCCGAGGTCAAGGTCATAGGTCAAGGTCAAGGTCACTTTAAACGTTAATTTTAGTCCCCGTACCCTGTAGAATCTTTGTTTATGGTCCGATTTAAAAATTTCGGCCACCACTGTGTTCGTCTCATCGAGAAGCAGTAGCACATTCGAAAAAATCCGAGGTCAAGGTCATAGGTCAAGGTCAAGGTCACTTTAAACGTTAATTTTAGTCCCCGTACCCTGTAGAATCTTTGTTTATGGTCCGATTTGAAAATTTCGGCCACCACTGTGTTCGTCTCATCGAGAAGCAGTAGCACATTCGAAAAAATCCGAGGTCAAGGTCATAGGTCAAGGTCAAGGTCACTTTAAACGTTAATTTTAGTCCCCGTACCCTGTAGAATCTTTGTTTATGGTCCGATTTAAAAATTTCGGCCACCACTGTGTTCGTCTCATCGAGAAGCAGTAGCACATTTGAAAAAATCCGAGGTCAAGGTCATAGGTCAAGGTCAAGGTCACTTTAAACGTTAATTTTAGTCCCCGTACCCTGTAGAATCTTTGTTTATCGTCCGATCTGAAAATTTCGGCCACCACTGTGTTCGTCTCATCAAGAAGCAGTAGCACATTTGAAAAAATCCGAGGTCAAGGTCATAGGTCAAGGTCAAAGTCACTTTAAATGTTAATTTTAGTCCCCGTACCCTGTAGAATCTTTGTTTATGGTCCGATTTGAAAATTTCGGCCACCACTGTGTTCGTCTCAACGAGAAGCAGCAGCACATTTGAAAAAAAAAAATCCGAGGTCAAGGTCATAGGTCAAGGTCAAGGTCACTTTAAACGTTAATTTTAGTCCCCGTACCCTGTAGAATCTTTGTTTATGGTCCGATTTGAACATTTCGGCCACCACTGTGTTCGTCTCATCGAGAAGCAGTAGCACATTCGAAAAAATCCGAGGTCAAGGTCATAGGTCAAGGTCAAGGTCACTTTAAACCAGGGCTGCGGAGTCGATGGATTTTCGGCGACTCCGACTCCGACTCCGACTCCGGCTTTCAAAAACCAGCTCCGACTCCGACTCCGACTCCGGGCAGAATTGTCGACTCCGACCGACTCCAACTCCCGACTCCGACTCCGCAGACCTAGCAGGGATGCGGAGTCGACAGATTTTCGGTGACTCCGGCTCCGACTCCGGCTCGGGTTTCTAAAATCGACTCCGACTCCGACTCCGACTCCGGTCACAACTGTCGACTCCGACCGACTCCGACTCCGACTCCGACTCCGACTCCGCAGCCCTGCTTTAAACGTTAATTTTAGTCCCCGTACCCTGTAGAATCTTTGTTTATGGTCCGATTTAAACATTTCGGCCACCACTGTGTTTGTCTCATCGAGAAGCAGTAGCACATTCGAAAAAATCCGAGGTCAAGGTCATAGGTCAAGGTCACTTTAAACGTTAATTTTAGTCCCCGTACCCTGTAGAATCTTTGTTTATGGTCCGATTTGAAAATTTCGGCCACCACTGTGTTCGTCTCATCGAGAAGCAGTAGCACATTCGAAAAAAATCCGAGGTCAAGGTCATAGGTCAAGGTCAAGGTCACTTTAAACGTTAATTTTAGTCGCCGTACCCTGTAGAATCTTTGTTTATGGTCCGATTTGAAAATTTCGGCCACCACTGTGTTCGTCTCATCGAGAAGCAGTAGCACATTTGAAAAAATCCGAGGTCAAGGTCATAGGTCAAGGTCAAGGTCACTTTAAACGTTAATTTTAGTCCCCGTACCCTGTAGAATCTTTGTTTATGGTCCGATTTGAAAATTTCGGCCACCACTGTGTTCGTCTCATCGAGAAGCAGTAGCACATTCGAAAAAATCTGAGGTCAAGGTCATAGGTCAAGGTCAAGGTCACTTTAAACGTTAATTTTAGTCCCCGTACCCTGTAGAATCTTTGTTTATGGTCCGATTTAAAAATTTCGGCCACCACTGTGTTCGTCTCATCGAGAAGCAGTAGCACATTCGAAAAAATCCGAGGTCAAAGTCATAGGTCAAGGTCAAGGTCACTTTAAACGTTAATTTTAGTCCCCGTACCCTATAAAATCTTCATTTTTGGAGCTATCGGAAAATTTCGGCCATCACTGTGTTCGTCTCATCGAGAAGCAGTAGCACATTCGAAAAAATCCGAGGTCAAGGTCATAGGTCAAGGTCAAGGTCACTTTAAACGTTAATTTTAGTCCCCGTACCCTGTAGAATCTTTGTTTATGGTCCGATTTGAAAATTTCGGCCACCACTGTGTTCGTCTCATCGAGAAGCAGTAGCACATTTGAAAAAATCCAAGGTCAAGGTCATAGGTCAAGGTCAAGGTCACTTTAAACGTTAATTTTAGTCCCCGTACCCTGTAGAATCTTTGTTTATGGTCCGATTTGAAAATTTCGGCCACCATCGTTTCATCGAGAAGCAGTAGCACATTTGAAAAAATCAGAGGTCAAGGTCATAGGTCAAGGTCAAGGTCACTTTAAACGTTAATTTTAGTCCCCGTACCCTGTAGAATCTTTGTTTATGGTCCGATTAAAAAATTTCGGCCACCACTGTGTTCGTCTCATCGAGAAGCAGTAGCACATTCGAAAAAATCCGAGGTCAAGGTCATAGGTCAAGGTTAAGGTCACTTTAAACGTTAATTTTAGTCCCCGTACCCTGTAGAATCTTTGTTTATGGTCCGATTTAAAAATTTCGGCCACCACTGTGTTCGTCTCATCGAGAAGCAGTAGCACATTCGAAAAAATCCGAGGTCAAAGTCATAGGTCAAGGTCAAGGTCACTTTAAACGTTAATTTTAGTCCCCGTACCCTGTAGAATCTTTGTTTATGGTCCGATTTGAAAATTTCGGCCAAAACTGTGTTCGTCTCATCGAGAAGCAGTAGCACATTTGAAAAAAAATCCGAGGTCAAGGTCATAGGTCAAGGTCAAGGTCACTTTAAACGTTAATTTTAGACCCCGTACCCTGTAGAATCTTTGTTTATGGTCCCATTTAAAAATTTCGGCCACCACTGTGTTCGTCTCATCGAGAAGCAGTAGCACATTTGAAAAAATCCGAGGTCAAGGTCAAGGTCATAGGTACGGGGACTAAAATTAACGTTTAAAGTGACCTTGACCTTGACCTATGACCTTGACCTCGGATTTTTTCGAATGTGCTACTGCTTCTCGATGAGACGAACACAGTGGTGGCCGAAATTTTTTAATCGGACCATAAACAAAGATTCTACAGGGTACGGGGACTAAAATTAACGTTTAAAGTGACCTTGACCTTGACCTATGACCTTGACCTCGGATTTTTTCGAATGTGCTACTGCGTCTCGATGAGACGAACACAGTGGTGGCCGAAATTTTTAACTCGGACCATAAACAAAGATTCTACAGGGTACGGGGACTAAAATTAAAGTTTAAAGTGACCTTGACCTTGACCTATGACCTTGACCTCGGATTTTTTTTCGAATGTGCTACTGCTTCTCGATGAGACGAACACAGTGGTGGCCGAAATTTTCAAATCAGACCATAAACAAAGATTCTACAGGGTACGGGGACTAAAATTAACGTTTAAAGTGACCTTGACCTTGACCTATGACCTTGTCCTCGAATTTTTTCGAATGTGCTACTGCTTCTCAATGAGACGAACACAGTGGTGGCCGAAATTTTCCGATAGCTCCAAAAATGAAGATTTTATAGGGTACGGCGATTTTTAAAGTGACCTTGACCTTGACCTATGACCTTGACCTCGGATTTTTTTTAAATGTGCTACTGCTTCTCGATGAGACGAACACACTAGTGGTCGAATTTTTCAAATCGGACCATAAACAAAGATTCTACAGGGTACGCAGTATTTTGACCTCTCAAGGTCAAACGGTTTGACCTAGGAAAAAAAGGTGACCATTTTCGAACTCAGCGTGCCATGGGCTATCTGTATGCCAATTTTGAGCGAAATCATTACTCGAATTTGAATCCGAATTTTAACGTTTAAAGTGACCTTGACCTTGACCTATGACCTTGACCTCGGATTTTTTCGAATGTGCTACTGCTTCTCGATGAAACGAACACAGTGGTGGCCGAAATTTTCAAATCGGACCATAAACAAAGATTCTACAGGGTACGGGGACTAAAATTAACGTTTAAAGTGACCTTGACCTTGACCTATGACCTTGACCTCGGATTTTTTCAAATGTGCTACTGCTTCTCGATGAGACGAACACAGTGGTGGCCGAAATTTTTAAATCGGACCATAAACAAAGATTCTACAGGGTACGGGGACTAAAATTAACGTTTAAAGTGACTTTGACCTTGACCTATGACCTTGACCTCGGATTTTTTCAAATGTGCTACTGCTTCTCGATGAGACGAACACAGTGGTGGCCGAAATTTTCAAATCGGACCATAAACAAAGATTCTACAGGGTACGGGGACTAAAATTAACGTTTAAAGTGACCTTGACCTATGACCTTGACCTCGGATTTTTTCAAATGTGCTACTGCTTCTCGATGAGACGAACACAGTGGTGGCCGAAATTTTCAAATCGGACCATAAACAAAGATTCTACAGGGTACGGGGACTAAAATTAACGTTTAAAGTGACCTTGACCTTGACCTATGACCTTGACCTCGGAATTTTTCGAATGTGCTACTGCTTCTCGATGAGACGAACACAGTGGTGGCCGAAATTTTCAGATCGGACGATAAACAAAGATTCTACAGGGTACGGGGACTAAAATTAACGTTTAAAGTGACCTTGACCTTGACCTATGACCTTGACCTCGGATTTTTTCAAATGTGCTACTGCTTCTCGATGAGACGAACACAGTGGTGGACGAAATTTTTAAATCGGACCATAAACAAAGATTCTACAGGGTACGGGGACTAAAATTAACGTTTAAAGTGACCTTGACCTTGACCTATGACCTTGACCTCGGATTTTTTCAAATGTGCTACTGCTTCACGATGAGACGAACACAGTGGTGGCCGAAATTTTCAGATCGGACGATAAACAAAGATTCTACAGGGTACGGGGACTAAAATTAACGTTTAAAGTGACCTTGACCTTGACCTATGACCTTGACCTCGGATTTTTTCGAATGTGCTACTGCTTCTCGATGAGACGAACACAGTGGTGGCCGAAATTTTCAAATCGGACCATAAACAAAGATTCTACAGGGTACGGGGACTAAAATTAACGTTTAAAGTGACCTTGACCTTGACCTATGACCTTGACCTCGGATTTTTTCGAATGTGCTACTGCTTCTCGATGAGACGAACACAGTGGTGGCCGAAATTTTCAAATCAGACCATAAACAAAGATTCTACAGGGTACGGGGACTAAAATTAACGTTTAAAGTGACCTTGACCTTGACCTATGACGTTGTCCTCGGATTTTTTCGAATGTGCTACTGCTTCTCGATGAGACGAACACAGTGGTGGCCGAAATTTTCAGATCGGACGATAAACAAAGATTCTACAGGGTACGGGGACTAAAATTAACGTTTAAAGTGACCTTGACCTTGACCTATGACCTTGACCTCGGATTTTTTCGAATGTGCTACTGATTCTCGATGAGACGAACACAGTGGTGGCCGAAATTTTTAAATCGGACCATAAACAAAGATTCTACAGGGTACGGGGACTAAAATTAACGTTTAAAGTGACCTTGACCTTGACCTATGACCTTGACCTCGGATTTTTTCGAATGTGCTACTGCTTCTCGATGAGACAAACACAGTGGTGGCGGAAATTTTCAGATCCGACGATAAACAAAGATTCTACAGGGTACGGGGACTAAAATTAACGTTTAAAGTGACCTTGACCTTGACCTATGACCTTGACCTCGGATTTTTTCAAATGTGCTACTGCTTCTCGATGAGACGAAGACAGTGGTGGCCGAAATTTTTAAATCGGACCATAAACAAAGATTCTACAGGGTACGGGGACTAAAATTAACGTTTAAAGTGATCTTGACCTTGACCTATGACCTTGACCTCGGATTTTTTCAAATGTGCTACTGCTTCTCGATGAGACAAACACAGTGGTGGCCGAAATTTTCAGATCGGACGATAAACAAAGATTCTACAGGGTACGGGGACTAAAATTAACGTTTAAAGTGACCTTGACCTTGACCTATGACCTTGACCTCGGATTTTTTCAAATGTGCTACTGCTTCTCGATGAGACGAACACAGTGGTGGCCGAAATTTTTAAATCGGACCATAAACAAAGATTCTACAGGGTACGGGGACTAAAATTAACGTTTAAAGTGACCTTGACCTTGACCTATGACCTTGACCTCGGATTTTTTCGAATGTGCTACTGCTTCTCGATGAGACGAACACAGTGGTGGCCGAAATTTTTTAATCGGACCATAAACAAAGATTCTACAGGGTACGGGGACTAAAATTAACGTTTAAAGTGACCTTGACCTTGACCTATGACCTTGACCTCGGATTTTTTCAAATGTGCTACTGCGTCTCGATGAGACGAACACAGTGGTGGCCGAAATTTTTAAATCGGACCATAAACAAAGATTCTACAGGGTACGGGGACTAAAATTAAAGTTTAAAGTGACCTTGACCTTGACCTATGACCTTGACCTCGGATTTTTTCGAATGTGCTACTGCTTCTCGATGAGACGAACACAGTGGTGGCCGAAATTTTGAAATCGGACCATAAACAAAGATTCTACAGGGTACGGGGACTAAAATTAACGTTCAAAGTGACCTTGACCTTGACCTATGACCTGGTCCTCGGATTTTTTCGAATGTGCTACTGCTTCTCGATGAGACGAACACAGTGGTGGCCGAAATTTTCTGATAGCTCCAAAAATGAAGATTTTATAGGGTACGGCGATTTTTAAAGTGACCTTGACCTTGACCTATGACCTTGACCTCGGATTTTTTTAAATGTACTACTGCTTCTCGATGAGACGAACACACTGGTGGTCGAATTTTTCAAATCAGACCATAAACACAGATTCTACAGGGTACGCAGTATTTTGACCTCTCAAGGTCAAACGGTTTGACCTAGGAAAAAAAGGTGACCATTTTCGAGCTCAGCGTGCCATGGGCTATCTGTATGCCAATTTTGAGCGAAATCATTACTCGAATTTGAATCCCAATTTTAACGTTTAAAGTGACCTTGACCTTGACCTATGACCTTGACCTCGGATTTTTTCGAATGTGCTACTGCTTCTCGATGAGACGAACACAGTGGTGGCCGAAATTTTCAAATCGGACCATAAACAAAGATTCTACAGGGTACGGAGACTAAAATTAACGTTTAAAGTGACCTTGACCTTGACCTATGACCTTGACCTCGGATTTTTTCAAATGTGCTACTGCTTCTCGATGAGACGAACACAGCGGTGGCCGAAATTTTTAAATCGGACCATAAACAAAGATTCTACAGGGTACGGGGACTAAAATTAACGTTTAAAGTGACTTTGACCTTGACCTATGACCTTGACCTCGGATTTTTTCAAATGTGCTACTGCTTCTCGATGAGACGAACACAGTGGTGGCCGAAATTTTCAAATCGGACCATAAACAAAGATTCTACAGGGTACGGGGACTAAAATTAACGTTTAAAGTGACCTTGACCTTGACCTATGACCTTGACCTCGGATTTTTTCCAATGTGCTACTGCTTCTCGATGAGACGAACACAGTGGTGGCCGAAATTTTCAAATCGGACCATAAACAAAGATTCTACAGGGTACGGGGACTAAAATTAACGTTTAAAGTGACCTTGACCTTGACCTATGACATTGACCTCGGATTTTTTCAAATGTGCTACTGCTTCTCGATGAGACGAACACAGTGGTGGCCGAAATTTTCAAATCGGACCATAAACAAAGATTCTACAGGGTACGGGGACTAAAATTAACGTTTAAAGTGACCTTGACCTTGACCTATGACATTGACCTCGGATTTTTTCGAATGTGCTACTGCTTCTCGATGAGACAAACACAGTGGTGGCCGAAATTTTCAGATCGGACGATAAACAAAGATTCTACAGGGTACGGGGACTAAAATTAACGTTTAAAGTGACCTTGACCTTGACCTATGACCTTGACCTCGGATTTTTTCAAATGTGCTACTGCTTCTCGATGAGACGAACACAGTGGTGGCCGAAATTTTTAAATCGGACCATAAACAAAGATTCTACAGGGTACGGGGACTAAAATTAACGTTTAAAGTGACCTTGACCTTGACCTATGACCTTGACCTCGGATTTTTTCAAATGTGCTGCTGCTTCACGATGAGACGAACACAGTGGTGGCCGAAATTTTCAGATCGGACGATAAACAAAGATTCTACAGGGTACGGGGACTAAAATTAACGTTTAAAGTGACCTTGACCTTGACCTATGACCTTGACCTCGGATTTTTTCGAATGTACTACTGCTTCTCGATGAGACGAACACAGTGGTGGCCGAAATTTTTAAATCGGACGATAAACAAAGATTCTACAGGGTACGGGGACTAAAATTAACGTTTAAAGTGACCTTGACCTTGACCTATGACGTTGACCTCAGATTTTTTCAAATGTGCTACTGCCTCTCGATGAGACGAACACAGTGGTGGCCGAAATTTTTAAATCGGACCATAAACAAAGATTCTACAGGGTACGGGGACTAAAATTAACGTTTAAAGTGACCTTGACCTTGACCTATGACCTTGACCTCGGATTTTTTCAAATGTGCTACTGCTTCTCGATGAGACGAACACAGTGGTGGCCGAAATTTTCAGATCGGACGATAAACAAAGATTCTACAGGGTACGGGGACTAAAATTAACGTTTAAAGTGACCTTGACCTTGACCTATGACCTTGACCTCGGATTTTTTCGAATGTGCTACTGCTTCTCGATGAGACGAACACAGTGGTGGCCGAAATTTTTAAATCGGACCATAAACAAAGATTCTACAAGGTACGGGGACTAAAATTAACGTTTAAAGTGACCTTGACCTTGACCTATGACCTTGACCTCGGATTTTTTCAAATGAGCTACTGCTTCTTGATGAGACGAACACAGTGGTGGCCGAAATTTTCAAATCGGACCATAAACAAAGATTCTACAGGGTACGGGGACTAAAATTAACGTTTAAAGTGACCTTGACCTTGACCTATGACCTTCACCTCGGATTTTTTCGAATGTGCTACTGCTTCTCGATGAGACGAACACAGTGGTGGCCGAAATTTTCAGATCGGACGATAAACAAAGATTCTACAGGGTACGGGGACTAAAATTAACGTTTAAAGTGACCTTGACCTTGACCTATGACCTTGACCTCGGATTTTTTCGAATGTGCTACTGCTTCTCGATGAGACGAACACAGTGGTGGCCGAAATTTTCAAATCGGACCATAAACAAAGATTCTACAGGGTACGGGGACTAAAATTAACGTTTAAAGTGACCTTGACCTTGACCTATGACCTTGACCTCGGATTTTTTCAAATGTGCTACTGCTTCTCGATGAGACGAACACAGTGGTGGCCGAAATTTTTAAATCGGACCATAAACAAAGATTCTACAGGGTACGGGGACTAAAATTAACGTTTAAAGTGACCTTGACCTTGACCTATGACCTTGACCTCGGATTTCTTTGAATGTGCTACTGCTTCTCGATGAGACGAACACAGTGGTGGCCGAAATTTCCCGATAGCTCCAAAAATGAAGATTTTATAGGGTACGGCGATTTTTAAAGTGACCTTGACCTTGACCTATGACATTGACCTCGGATTTTTTTGAATGTCCTACTGCTTCTGGATGAGACCAACACACTGGTGGTCGAATTTTTCAAATCGGACCATAAACAAAGATTCTACAGGGTACGCAGTATTTTGACCTCTCAAGGTCAAACGGTTTGACCTAGGAAAAAAAGGTCACCATTTTCGAACTCAGCGTGCCATGGGCTATCTGTATGCCAATTTTGAGCGAAATCATTACTCGAATTTGAATCCGAATACGAATACGACGCTAACTTTATGGACATACCGACATGGTCAGTGGTCACAGCAAGACTCATGTGGACAAGGGACCAGCAGATGACATTTCGAAGAGGTATCAGCCCGGTTCCGGCCTAATGATAGTCAAGGAAAAGGGGTGACTTGCAGCCGGAAGGTGAAACAAAGACGCTGACCAAAAGACCATTCTACCGACCGAAGACTGACCGCACGCCGACCGATCGTCGATTGATCCGGCACTTTGATTAACTTTTCCAACAGCCAGCCGACTAACCGACCAGCCAACCATTCATCTGTCGGGCCAACCGACCGCCCGCCGTGGTAGCGGCCAGCGGGTATGAGCACTGGGCAGTGAGACTGTCTGTGTGGGTATACCGGCCTGGCTACCTCCCACAGTCCACCGCGGCTCGGCAGCGGTCTGAGCCGCAGACATCCGTGGGAGGACCTGTTCGCGGTCGGCAGTGCACGCACCAACACCTGCTCACGGATGAATAGAGGCGCACCTGCGCTTCACGGGTTCACCAAGGCACACGCATCGTCACATGCTGCGCGAGCACGATGGAGCACACACGATATCTGCTGAATTACCATAGCAAATGCGAGATCGGAAGGGCATACTAGAGCACACCAGAGCATATCGCAGGACGCACCAGAAAACACCAGTTCCACATCGGAGAATACCAGGTAGCACCAGAGCACACCAGGCTACATCGGAACACACCAGGCTACAACAGAGCACACCGGAGCACATCGAAGCACAGCATAACCATTGTGCTAACTCCCGCGGAGCACGGCCCACCACGCGGGAGGTCCACAGCCCACCACCTCCCGGGCCGGGCGCCGTGATGCGGCACGTAAGACCCACCGTTTAGCCATAGCGAGGTCTGTCGTGCAAACACCGAGCCGGGCGGCGTCGGTCCCGGACCGGCTCGCTCGCCCACTGAGACTGGCAAACGGTGTGGGAGGGCTGCTCGGCGCACCGCCGCGACCCGGCGCGGCGCGACCCACACGACTGGCGTTCATCGGACGACCCACACGACTGGTGGTTCATCGGGCGACCCGCACGGATTTTATCAGCCAGCGATGGTGAATGCCGTTCTGTTTTTGGGAATGGCTCCCAAAGAAAATTATGTGAAGAAGCATTTAAAACTCACGACCAAAACACCTGTGCTCCACCTTTCAACACATATCCCAAAAATATCGGCAAGGCTTTCGTTAAAAGTGCAATACGCCTTTAACATGAATCGGTTATGACTAAAATCATTATCGGGCATGATTACGACGCCTGCTTTCCTTGAAATTAGTCTATGGAAGGAATATCGCTATCGTGCAACATAACATCCGGTGCAGTCTGCCAGAGGCATAACTACACAAACGTTTGTTGTAACACCTGGTTTGCCGCCTAGCCATACCCAATATCACGTTCCGCTTACCGCACTAGTATTTCCGGAAAACCGCCGTAATCTCCCACAACTTAACACTTTCCTCTGACAACACTTACCACAGACAGTCAGTCTTCACCGACGAGTTACTCACGTCGGTACCTTCAAGCATCAACCCAATGCCGACAGGCAGCTCGCCGTTTACCGGCGCGGAGCCATCCGGTCCGGTCACCTCGAGTCGCTCGCACGTCCGGCCAGTCCTCCGACCAGCGGAACCGGCGAACGTGACGCGCATGCTACGTTTCCAACGCGGCTGTCACGTCGCCGCCGCCGTCCGCTCGCCAACACCACGAAATAGCACTTAGACGCCATGTGACGGTTTCTCCACATGTGTCGGCATATTTGAGAGCTGACCTGAATGGCCAACAGTGGGCGAAAGCTTAGACCCGAGCGTATAACGAATTGTAGTGATGTGGAAGCACGAGCTTCAACCACTGCCCTCCATCGATGGATTTCGACAATGCGCTGCCAATGGTGCTGAGCATAGCACCCATACCGGTTGTTTGAGTTCCCATTTCTGCCAATGAACGCCCGACGTTCCGGTTTTTTTACCCGGGCCGGCTGTGCCTCCCGGCCAGTGATCTGGCCTGAGGCCAACTGACGTGGGGTTACAATAACACCCCGCGACAATCGTGCCATACCACGTGTGTGCCATCCTCACCCTCGCGCTCCTGATTTCGTCGCCGTGCGTCTCAGACGCGAAGTAATCGTCCCATCTCGTCAAAGTGACGACAGGTGACGTTCAGGCGTGTGGCGAACACCTGTCGAGGCGACGGACACTACCATCTCATCATGGGTCTCCTTCCGTCGTCAAGACAACACCTGTCGCGGAGAAGACACCCATTTCGTGGCATGATTGATGGGGATTTAATCGACCAGCTGACCGCGACGACTTAGGACGGAAAACTGCGGTGGGAGACATTTGAAAACGGACAGCCGCCCAACCACCTGTGATGAATGAGCTAGAAAATGGACGCAGGACCGGAATCAGGATCACTGCCTGTAACAACTAAATCGTGAGCACGGAACATGAACAGAAATAGGAAACAACGAACAACTGAATCGTGAGAAAGAGCCAATGAGATGACATGGAGACGGGACTAATGCGCAACAGGACAGGCTTGATGTTTGACGAAGTTTACGGTACGATTCGTCTCGAACCAAACGACTTCCAGGCTGTTTAGCAAATTGGCTAGCTGCCACCGGTCACCCGACGACCACCCCGTGACCTGCCCCCTCATTCTCCCCTTTCCGCTCCCCCCCCCCCCCCCCAAATGCCAGAGCATTCAGGGTCACCGCGGTAGGGTCGCCTAGTGCCAAATGTCCTTCCACAAATCCAACAGCTAATTCATCGGTATTTTAGAGGCAAACCACGTGCAGCCGACCGTCATGGCCCCTCTCAGCGCTGCCAAGTTCAACGTCCAGTGACAGTCCATTTCGAGCCAGAACGGAAGCGCCACATTAAGAAGCCACGAGGTGCACTTGGCACGGCGGGAGATGAGTTGCACAACCACCAACTCATTGAGTTGTTATTTCAGACAACACACAGCAGAGTAATGTACATCTACCGTACGAAGACTTTAATTGCATGTTACCATGAGCGATGCCAACCAACGACTAATTACCTGTAGTGCATATGACATAGTCAGTCACAAAGATGAACCATATTGTTCGTGTATTTACAATTCTCAGGTCATCTCTGAAGCCGATGCAAGTGAATACCTTGCAGTGGACTTTTTCGATGCATTTTAGTGATTTTACAGCAGACACTTTGAAGGGGCAGCGTTCACATTCAATCCGAGGTAAGCGCCGCACAAATGTAATCTTTTCCTGTAAATAACCATTCACGTAATCACAGCTTTGCGGAAAGTGACCGCCGACCGGTCATTTGTAGGTGCTGCACAGGCCAAATACAGCCCGACAGCCAAACACCAGATGATAGGCATGAATTGTATGGCCCAAATGTAGTAATATTGGACAGATATGTAGTAAAGAGCCAGTAATCTACGAATATATTAAAAAAAAAACAATTAGAAATGAATAAGCGGACCGGTTTGAATACGTTTTACGTTTCGGAAATAAATACGTTTTTGAAAAAGCGCTGAAGAAGTCTGATAGACAAAACCGGTCCGCTTATTCATTTCTAATTGTTTTTTAATATATTCGTAGACTACTGGCTCTTTATTACATGTATGGCCCAATTTGCACATAATCCGTACAGGATTCGAACAGTGAACACGCGCTTTCAATCCATTTGGATTTGATGCGAGCAAAAATATGCCTTTGGTATCTGTACAAAATCGTATAATAAGCACATGAGCGGCTCCTGGTTCACCATGCAACACGCTTTTTATCCATCCTATAAACTTGCCGGTGAGGGCATACTGGAACGGGACTCCAAAGGCCAATGGAGGCGGCCATCTTGCCGCTTTAGGTTATCAGCGAGAACCTCGTCGGTCTTTAATAAATCACTCAACCCGCCCAAAGACCACCTTCAACACCGAAGTTCTCTGCTGAGGCAGAAAGTATACCTAAACTGAGCTCAAGTAGCTAATTGTCTCGTATAGTTCGGTTTTCTTTATGCCCACCAAACGTCCAAATGACACGGTCATCACTTGTCAGCAGGGTACCCCAGAACAGTCACTCTCGATATAGACAGAACACGGGCACACCAGTGCGGCTGAATTCAGAGGTCTCTCGCGCCCGATAAGGACCACCACAGGACAGGTTTTAGCCGCCTGACCTTGACCCACGTGTACCAACATGATACGCGGTTTGTAAAGACAAACGGACCGTGCCGAAAGCGGCCACCCGAGCGACAAAAGCAAATAGCCAGGGCGTGAAGTGATGCAAGGACGGAGACGTGTGAAGCATCAAAGCATAAAGCCGCTTGCGATCGATGTCTGACGAATACAACTAAAACTGACACAAGCCGATAACTTATCATAGTTCCATGCAAAATATAAGTTGTTCCGTTATCCTTTTAGGTTGCCTATTATATGTAACTGCGGCGCTGGGAAATAACATCCAGGACGCTTAAAAAATATATTTAATTCAAGGTTGACCGGTACCTATTGACGATGCACATTACATATTATTCTGCTTATATGCGTAAAGGGCTGTATTGCATCACAATTCCACGGACCATTCCGTGCTCAACCCGTGCTGAGTTGCATTCTAATTCCCTCCGTCACCGTCAGCAAACCAATGAGCTTATGCAGATCAGTCTCTATCACAGGCTTTGTCACAGCCCTCCGCGCAGGCCCCTTCATCCGAACGTGCCAATGACATCAGTAATGACATCACGCGGTTAAACATCTATCCATCTGGTACGGGCAGAACCTCTCTCATTGGAGAAATTCCTGGATCTCAGACAGCAGCCACCGACTCAGAGCACGAGAGCCGCCCTCCGATCCCTGTCCTCAGCCGTATGGTCTCCCAGACTCCCAGTCCCGTCCAGACGCCGGCCGTCCCTACAAGGCGAGACAGCCCGCCGACAGGGCCGGTCGGCTGGTGACGTCATGAGCCCCCGGGCGGCGGCCACCGCGGCTCCCGTGCCCTCCGCGGCAGTACCGGTATGGGATCGGCAGGGCTGCAGCCGTTGGACGCACGGGAGCACGGTTTAATAAAAATAAAAGCAGAATGTCAACAAAATAAACGAAGATCCAAGCAGGAAAGCCTAGGGGACTGATAGACCTAAAACAATATTTTGCAAATTATTCAATATCACAGGTGTGAGGTGACTCTTGCAATTGTTCCTGCATGCGATCGTTAACCGACAAATATGGCAATGAGAAGTTAACGGATCCTATTTTAAGCTGGCATCCAGCTTTAGGTGGTTCGTTATAGGTAAAATAGATTGATGCGTGTGTAGGACAGCTCGGATTTAAAAAGTAGGTAGGCGTCACCAATGATTCTGAGCAATGGTAGCCTCCCGGAAAGGAAAATAAATCCTAAAACGTCACTATGGTCATAAAAGAGCGTCGAATCACTCCTGTCTCGGTCTTCCTTTCATCGCTGATCGATGCTGGCTGCGACGCCCACCGACCAGACATAAATCTGAGATTCTGAAGCGAGCGGAACCAGAGGGCGGTCAGCCGGTGGACGCGCACGAGGCACGCACTCGCCCACCCTGCGGCACTTTCACTTCCGTTGGGCGCCGCGCTGAGCGCAGGTGAGATCATGTGAGCGAGATGTGTGATGAAAGGCGAGATGTGACAGACGGCGAGATGTGCGATTGAAGGTGAAATGGGTGACAAAAGGTAAGATTGAGAAAATGGGAGGTAAGACGGTGACGACCACAAAGACGAAATGACAAGATGGCATGGGCCACAGACAAAATAAGCGAGCCAAAAGGTCGGAGTTGGTACAAAGGTTCCAACGATCAAAAGGTTGAAACGGTTCCCACAATCATGTGATGACCGGTAGTATAATAGCCATAGTATTATAACCAGTGTTATTTATTACACTATGCCGGTACTCAGCCGTGGGGCTTATAGTGGTCAAAGGGCTAACTAAACAACTTGAACCAACTATGCCTTATTCATGGGCGTTGTTCTCCAGAGGAACCGGTCCATCTTTTAGTCTGACTTCTGAGCACGGGGCTCGAGGGTCCGGCTAAGTACGTGCGTCTGCGTGACTGACAATATGATATGAGGTTGACATCGGCGATCCACTAGCCGTGACACGGTAAATTATTCGGCGCTTTGGGTTTCAGTGACCCGCTGACCCCAGCATCAAGTCTACGTCGGTGGTCAGCTGGTTGATTTATCACGGCAAACAGCCAACGGTAACAACCATCATTTCAAGCATCTTTAGCACTGAATCGACCCGCCAAAAGCCCTTTTAACCGCCAATCGACACAGACGAACGAGATTAACCCGCGCCCCAGTGGCGGTCTCAGCCAACTTCGCCCTATAGTGGGGGGCATATGTTACCACCCACCTCTAACTCTAAAACTAAGAGGGCTAGAAAGACGCGGTAAAAAGCAGTCGATAGCTCTCAATGCGTACATTTCAGTCATTTTTCACCTTAGAGCAATATTGGGGTCACCAGAGGTCATCAAAGGTCAAAATTTGCAAATTGTCATTATATTTTTCAGAAAACATGCCGCTATCTCAGGAGCTATGGTAGCTAGAAAAACGCATGGAAAAGCAATCGATAGCTTTTGAACTCTTCTTTTGAAAAGGTCATAATCAATATTGACCTCAGGTCAACGGTTTAGCCTCCAGAGGGCAAAAACTCCAAAAATAGCTGTTTTTACGAAAAGTGTTTTTCGACAATAACTTTCGACTTCAAACAGCCACGACATTTCTATTGCCAGAATCGTGTTCCCCTCGCCGAGACGCGTCGAATGAACTATAATTTGACCTTGAAAGGTCAACTTGAAAATTTGATTTCAGGTCAAGGTCATGACCTGACCGGAAAAGGTCATGTTGCATATCAGTCGATGCGTCTCAACAAGACAAACACAATGAGACCATCCCCAGCGTTCTATATCTTTCCAATCGCGAGTTATTGGCAAAAAACTGTTTGTAGCCTCAAATGACCTCGGATGACCTTTCTAGAGGCTATCAGCAAAAATGACACCTTGGTCATCACGAGTGGACTAAATCATTGTGATTCCGAAATAATTGGACTGTTCCTATGCGTACACACGGATCTAGAGGCATTTTCATTTTTCTCCATTGACTTGTAATGGAAAGGTCACGTCACTGACCTAACCTTAGGTCACGGATATAAAAAATCCGAGATATACCTACAAATTGTAGGCGCCCATAACAGCATGCAATCCACCAAGTTTAAAACCTTTCTGACAAACACTGCAGCCTGGACATGATTGCAAACTTTTTTAGGCTTTGTCAGTTAACTTGACCTGGTGACCTGACCTGACATGACCTGGGGTCAAAAATTTCACACATTGTCCAAAATTGATGTACCAAAAGCTACCCCAAGCGGGCACCGCGGTTTTTTATTCACACGCAAAAAACGCGACAGGGTGGTAACATATGCCCCCCCCCCCATGGGGCGAAGGTTAACACGCGCAGTGGAAGGGTTGCGAGTACTACGCCCAGTGGAAGGGGGGGGGGCGGATGTCGCCCCCCCTAAGATCTCAGCTCCCACTGGAGCTAGAAAGACGAAATTTGGAGAGTAGGTGGGGGCTATGGGGAACTCTGTTGTGTGTGAATTTCATGACCCTAGGTCAATATCTTCAAGGTCAAATGAGGTCAAATGTGGTCAAATCTGCCATATTAGCGACTTGTTTGCGTTTACACGCCGATAACTCAAAAAGTTACCGGCCGATTTTTTTTATCTTTCACTATATGAAAGAGCAAACATTTGTGGGTATGTATGGTGAATTTCTAGATAATCCAACAATAAATATGGCAGTTAGAAGTCTGATAAGGGTAAGATGTCGCCGGCTGAAGCGGCATCGGCCGACGCGGGAAACGCGGCAATCACAATTTTGTGTTTACACACTCATAACTCAAGTTGTTACCGGCCGATTTTCAAAATTCTTTGACCATATGATTGCCTGTACATTTCTCAGTCTTCTCACCGAATTTGACGCGAATCTAATATAATCAGCGGTAAGGAGCGCGATGTAAAGACGGAACCGTCCCGCCCCGGCACAGTCTACAATTCAGGCGGCGCGTAACGGCTGGCGCCGGCCGCCGCGCCGCCGCGGCGGCAGGATGTTTGACTTTACACCGCTATTACTAGAAAAGTTGTGAACCGATTTTCTTACTTTTTGCACGAGAAGATCCGCAATTCAATTCTGGACAGGTAGCCGAAATTTCACATTGATATTATGCTTGCGGCGCGAGTTATTGGCGAAAAACAGGAGGGGTGGGCGAAATCCGCCCCCCCCCCCCTTCCACTGCGCGTGTTAAAGCACAAAGCTCAGCCTATTCGCCGAGTCTTGAGCACATCAGATGCGTCATAAGTCACCTCTCCAGTCGCCGGACCCGTCCAAATAGGGTCTCTGGCGGCACCGGTCGACGCGTCGGGAGACGGCGTCTGTTTGGTCTAACGGCCGCACCAATGCCTTATCCAGCACGGACAGGGGCGTGCCTCGGATACTGCCCCCCCCCCCTCCCCCCGGCGGAGGGGAGGGCCGTGCCCGAGCACCGGTTGGTCGGGGAGGACACGGTTCCCCGTGGCGGCGAAGGGGGAGGGTGATATCTAGTTCCCAGTTGGGCGGGGAACGGTCTCGGTAGTCGGAACGCTGGCGGGTCGCGGGCCCATCTCAGATTCGGCCAGAGGTGGCTCCACTCAGGTCTGAAGGTCACATTCCAGAAACGGCTGAACGGATTTGATGAGGGGCTAAAATTTGAGTTTCTGGGTCACGCTCGAATCCCGTTCAGGCGAGGAACCACGTGGGTAAAGAGTGTTGACGAAAACTGTCGCGAAATCAAACGGCGAATTCTATTGAGATGTGCATACATAAAACAAACATGTGAGCGAAGTAACACTAAAAAAAAAATCAACATGAAAGCTCTATTCATTTAGTTCTTGTCAGAGTTTATGAATTCCTTAAGACGATGATATAACCCCCCAGTCAAGATGGCCGGAAATGCGTGCGAATGTTCCAGGTGTGGGACGGGTTCCCAATCTCCCATGCCTCAATGGTCCAGGGCGGAAGATCCGCAACAGCGGCAGCGGAGCAGTACATAAGCCCCCAGCTGGCCGGAGCACAATACGGGTCCCTCAGCTTCACAGACGGAGCCATTTGCAGACAATACGAGCTCCTTCCTGAGTCCACCCGACCTTGGACATCGGCCGTGTGAGCAGAAAAACAGCCCACCTCACGCAGCAGGTGACGGAGCACCGTTCATGGCAGCATTGGTAGGAACACAACATTCTGATCCTGATCCGTGCTGGTAATACTCCAAGCAGCATCCCAACTGGAGACACGTGGGCGATTTGTGACAAAACAAACTAGCCGTTTCGATGTCAACGATTTATATTTATATATATTGCCGATTTATATTGCAATTTAGGTACCTACTGTATGATTATCTTTCATTTACGTACACGTAGGGATGGATTAAATGTTACGCGAATGAGACCGCCAACCACGCAAGTGACCCCCTGCACCCGCACCTTACGCCAGTCTCCACCCACCCCACCTGTGGGCACGCGGCGCCTTCCCATCACCCACGCAGTTCGGGGCGCCGCTCCAGCTCCCCTGTCCCTCGACTGCCCCGCGAGGGAACTCACCTGGGGCTGTATCCGTCAGAGGGGTACCATGGCACGCTCCGACGCCGGCGAGGGCTGCCGGCTGTAGCGCGAGGTCTGCGCACCCCCTCCCCTCACAACGCTCACCGATCACTGCCGCGCGGCGTGAGTCTGGACGAGTGCGGGCGGCGAGGGCCATCGACTCCCGCCCGCCCGCGACCTCCGGCCAAACGGACACACTCCGACATCTGACGGTAGCTTCAGGAACTAGAGTCGGCAGCTCTTGTACTCAGGGGCCAGATGTCGTTTTCTGTCGCTTGTTCGCTTCTCGATGAGGTAGGTACGATACTTGGTCACTTGCGCTGTGGTGGACGAAATGGGCGGGTCACACTACCTATTTTGTGTATGTGTAGGCACAGGGACACCTAATACAACCTGCAATGCATCAATTTTTGTTATCGCTTTGCACACAATTTTGACCCCCAGGTCATTTCAGGTCAGGTCACCAGGCCCGTCTTCCTTCGACCCGATGCAGGGTAGGGTGTCTGCTTTTTGATCACGCTCCAGTTTTACCGTGTTGGAAAAAGTACGCGAGTAGCGCCGCAAAACTAACAGCCAAACTAAACCGCATTAAAGGTAGTGTGCCAGCTTTCCTGGACCGTATGGAGTTAATGGCCCAGATAAGGAGAACCGGATTTTTAGAACTTATCAATACCTTCAAAACTCATGGAAACGTCTTAAATTCTTCAAATCTTGAGTACCCCAGTGCGAAATTCGCCCCGACGGGTTGTCGGTCGTACCCCAACCACATTTCACACCACTATGAACAATAAATGCACACACTGAAATCCGCCGATATGCTCATCCAATCAAGTTTCGATAAACCCGTTCATCATCATCTCCTGCGGTTTCGAACACGCCTGTTAGGTGGTGCGGTGGACCGCGCCCAAAGCCAGGGCCCCGGTAACGTGAGGTAGCCGAGTCGGGGCAGCGTGCGCTGACCCAAGCCGGGGCCGCTCGTCCTCCCGGTGTCATGTGATAGCCCGGGGCTGCCCGCGGGGATGCGGTAGACCGCGCCCAAAGCTGCGGCCCCGGCTTGGGTCAGCGCACGCTGCCCCGACTCGGCTACCTCACGTTACCGGGGCCCTGGCTTTGGGCGTGGCTTCTGCTCATACTTTGTGGTGCGGTGGTGGTGCGTCGGGCCGCGCGCTCTGACTTCGGCCAAGAAAAATGCGTCAGCTGATCATTGTCATTTCTGCCACTTGCGTGTGGTGAAATGGGGTCATAACTTAAGAGACGGCTTTTTCATATCAATTATTTTACATAAAATCATATTTCAAACCATAAATAATGTTCGACAGCCAAATAAAAGAAACAATACCAATACAGGCTTACAGTTTAAGGCTCGACATTGTGTTGTCTACGATTAGACAGCTGATAACTCATTCCCGTACGTCGTAACTCTATAATGACCTTTGCTTATTGTCACATGTGCGCCGCATTCGCGATTGTTGCCGACGCCTGTTTGCAGGTCAGCCCACTACAGTTGTTATACATATAGAAAAACCGATAAACTTTTAGGCGAAAAAGGCACTATTCCAGGCCCATTTTTGATTTTCTTTGCGATATTAGGTAAAAACAGAAGCTTCTTATCCTAGGAAAAATAAAATGGGAAATCTTTCAAAGGTGGCACATTACCTTTAATGCTGCATCTGTGTTGAAATAGTGTCCCCAATAGCCCATGTTACCAACTCAAAGGTCTTTTCATCAGGTTGAGACGAGTTGAGCCCCTTTATTTAAAGAAATAAATGCGATAGGTGTTGCTGATCCAACAGCTTATTTCTTAAGGGTTTCGGGCCGTGTTGTATGATCGTATTGGTAACGACACCGTAATTATTAAATTTAAATCGGCATAGGTACCTACCGGATTTAATCTTTGCGTCTTTAACCTTCGCCCCAGTGGGGGGGGGCATATGTTACCACCCTGTCGCGTTTTTTGCGTGTGACTAAAAAACCGCGGCGCGCAGCGCCGCGCCGCTTGGGGTAGCTTTTGGTACATCAATTTTGGACAATGTGTGAAATTTTTGACCCCAGGTCATGTCAGGTCAGGTCACCAGGTCAAGTTAACTGACCAAGCCTAAAAAAGTTTGCAATCATGTCCAGCCTGCAGTGTTTGTCAGAAAGGTTTTAAACTTGGTGGATTGCATGCTGTTATGGGCGCCTACAATTTGTATATCTCGGATTTTTTATATCCGTGACCTAAGGTCAGGTCAGTGGCGTGACCTTTCCATTACAAGTCAATGACGAAAAATGAAAATGCCTCTAGATCCGTGTGTACGCATCGGAACAGTCCAAATATTTCAGAATCACAAAATGATTTAGTCCACTCGTGATGACCAAGGTGTCATTTTTGCTGATAGCCTCTAGACAGGTCATCCGAGGTCACTTGAGGCTACAAACAGTTTTTTGCCAATAACTCGCGATTGGAAAGAGATAGAACGCTGGGGATGGTTTCATTGTGTTTGTCTTGTTGAGACGCATCGACTAATATGCAACATGACCTTTTCCGGTCAGGTCATGACCTTGACCTGAGGTCAAATTTTCAAGTTGACCTTTCAAGTTCAAATTATAGTTCATTCGACGCGTCTCGGCGAGGGGAACACGATTCTGGCCATAGAATTATCGTGGCGTTTTGTAGTCGAAAGTTATTGTCGAAAAACACTTTCCGTAAAAACAGCTATTTTTGGAGTTTTTGCCCTCTGGAGGCTAAACCGTTGACCTGAAGTCAATATTGATAATGACCTTTTCAAAAGAAGAGTTCAAAAGCTATCGTTTGCTCTTCCATGCGTGTTTCTAGCTACCATAGTTCCTGAGATAGCGGCATGTTTTCTGAAAAATATGACAATTGGCAAATTTTGACCTTTGATGACCTCTGGTGACCCCAATATTGCTCTAAGGTGAAAAATGACCGAAATACTTTCAAACGTACGCATTGAGAGCTATCGACTGCTTTTTACCGCGTCTTTCTAGCCCTCTTAGTTTTTGAGTTAGAGGTGGGTGGTAACATATGCCCCCCCCCCCCCACTAGGGCGAAGTTGGCTGAGACCGCCACTGGGGCGTGGGTTAACCCGCGCACCGACGGGGGTCTGCGCCAACTTCGTACCGACGGGGGGGGGGGGGCGGATGACCGCCCCCCCCCCCCCTGAGATCTCGAGAACGAAGCAAGATAGCGACAAGCGGTAAACGGCAAGGGATACGCACGGACAAGGTCTACAATTTTTACTAAGGTCATTTTCAGGTCAGGTCAAAGATGACGTCACAGGGGTCAAAAAAGTCAAAATGGCGGCGCTAGGTATGGAGAGAGTTTTTCTCGAATAACTTTCGAACTAGTCAATATAGGAACAAACTAAGGGCAGCATCGTGATCCTCTCGTCAATCCGCATCGAATGATATATGTTGACCTCGAAAGGTCAAGGTCAAAGGTTGACCTCAGGTCACGTGACCTCGAGGTCATCATGTATATCATTCGATGCGCCTTGACGAGCTGAACACAATGAGACCATCCGCGCGGCTGTATCTTGTTCCTGTACGGAGTTATTGTCAAAAAACCGCTGGTGACCTTTGATGACGTCACGTGACCTTGCAGCTGCCCAACAGCAAAACAGACCTCAAGGTAGTGAAGGTTGATCGTATATGAGGTCATATATGGTTTATGGGGCCATTCCGACCCGTTTTAGTGGTAAAAACAGGGAGTTGATTTTTCCCCCATTGACTTATAATGGGGAGGTCGAGAAATTGACCTGACCTTAGGTCACCGATATCAAAATTCCGAGATATACAAATTGTAGCTACTAATGACCTTATAACATCCTGTGACTTCTAAAGGCCTCCGACATCTACTGTAGCTCTGGCACGGTGACAAAGTTGCAAAAAAGTGACTTGAGGTTGGGTCATTCAAAGTGACCTGGTGACCTGACCTTAAAAGATAGGAGGTTCACACTTGCACACCATGTGTAAAATTGATGAGAGAATAGTCGTACCAACTTTCGCGGCGCTACGCGCCGCGGTTTTCCCGCTATTTGCGAAAAACCTCAGGGGGGGCGGATATCCGCCCCCCCGTCGGTGCGCGGGTTAATCCCCCCCTTTAATTGACGTTATTCCGCCGCTACTGTTTATAAGAACAATTTTCCATTTCCTATAATAACCGATGGTTTCTTTCCAGGCTAATCGGACACGTGAACGCAGAAAAAGCAGTGCCGTGGCACGCGCGGTCGGTCGACATCGCTTGACTTCACGTTCAGTTCTCCTCAACAGTTCACCGATTCCCATAAGCTTATTACGTTTCGGGTCTCAGCACACAGGCAACAGCTGAGTGATAGAGTGTCGGCTATGAAAGCCATAAAAGTGATACAAAGACAGGACTCGATGGGATTGCATCTTTGTTTTAAGCCTTTGAGTGAGGCTTCTGGTGTGCCTCGGGTAGCGAGAGGTCAAGTCGGGTCAGATTTTGATGGTGAATGACATTGTAATGTAGGCCTATCTATAAGCTATGAGTATGAAGGCCCTCATAAAATAAGCGTTTTGACTCTCTCTTCCGTTTGTGCTGACCTATAAATAGCGAAAAACCAGTACCTACCTACTTACTTATTGGCGTGCCTCCAGATTGGCTACGGCTCCGATTCGCAGCAATCTGGTACAGCTCGAGTTGGCTCCGAAAAAAAATGTCCCACCGTCTCAGAGAAAAGGAACGTTCCTAAATGTGTGTAGCCGGAATAAACACGCGGGTAACGAAACTAAAGAATACAATTCAGGACTGCGGGGTTGATGGGTTTTCGGTGACTCCGTCTCCGATTCGGACTCCACCTTGCAAAAGTCGACTCCGAGTCCGACTCCGCACATTTGTCTGTAAAATTCACATTATGACAAAAGAGTGCACTCGTCGGAGATGCTATTATCTCCCTAGTAGAGGTTTATTTGTCGTTAGGTCTACAGTGCAGATATCTTTCACTCCTCTGAGATGTAAAGACAAGAATTTATCTTTGCATCCCTCTAAGATGCAAAGATAAAGTCTTAACCCGCGCACCGACGGGGGTCTGCGCCAACTTAGTACCGACGGGGGGGGGGCGGATGACCGCCCCCCTCCCCCTGAGATCTCGAGAACGAAGCAAGATAGCGACAAGCGGTAAACGGCATCGGATACGCACGGTCAAGATCTACAATTTTTACTAAGGTCATTTTCAGATCAGGTCAAAGATGACGTCACAGGGGTCGAAAAAGTCAAAATGGCGGCGCTGGATATGGAGAGAGTTTTTCTCGAATAACTTTCGAATTAGTCCAGATAGGAACAAACTAAGGGCATCATCGTGATCCTCTCGTCAATCCGCATCGAATGATATATATGTTGACCTCGAAAGGTCAAGGTCAAAGGTTGACCTCAGGTCACGTGACCTCGAGGTCATCATGTATATCATTCGATGCGTCTTGACGAGCTGAACACAATGAGACCATCCACGCGTCTGTATCTTGTTCCTGTACGGAGTTATTGGCCGAAAACCTTTGGTGACCTTTGATGACGTCACATGACCTCACAGCTGCCCAACAGCAAAACAGACCTCAAGGTAGTGAAGGTTGATCGTATATGAAGTCATGTATGGTATATGGGGCCATTCCGACCCGTTTTAGTGGTAAAAACAGGGAGTTGATTTTTCCCCCATTGACTTATAATGGGGAGGTCGCGAAATTGACCTGACCTTAGGTCACCGATATCAAAATTCCGAGATATACAAATTGTAGCTACTAATGACCTAATAACATCCTGCGACTTTCAAAGGCCTCCGACATCTACTGTAGCTCTGGCACGGTGACAAATTTGCAAAAAAGTGACTTGAGGTTGGGTCATTCAAAGTGACCTGGTGACCTGACCTTGAAAGGTAGGAGGTTCAAACTTGCACACCATGTGTAAAATTGATGAGGGAATAGTCATACCAAATTTCGCGGCGCTACGCGCCGCGGTTTTCCCGCTATTCGCGAAAAACCTCAGGGGGGACGGATATCCGCCCCCCCCCCCCGTCGGTGCGCGGGTTAAGGGTTATAGCCAAAAATCAAGTGTTTAGGTGATGATGCGTCAATTTATGGTCGTTTGTGATGAATTTTATCAATTACAAACAAATAACCTTAATTTGTGTGTGTGTTTGGCACAAGTAAATACACTTGAGCATAATATTATAATGAATTATGAATAAATACTGGGCTTCTCACAAAAGTCGGACCAATTTCTTTTGCAGATAGTGGACTGAAAAAAATATTTAAACGAAACAAATGCACGTGAAAAGAAAGCAAATTTTTAGGAGATTTATATGATACCATACTTGTTGAGTTTAAAAAATGAGACTGTGGTCTTAAGACGCAAAAGCAAACTCAAAGAAATTCTACTTTCAGAATAAGTCGGTCGTTTCAACACAACGGAACTTCCGCATTTTTTTTTGGAAAGTGAACACCATCTTGAAATGCTATATTCCACATTGTTGAAAGTTTCTGGGGCGAGGAAATGTTAACTGCTGGTTCAAAGAACATAGCGGCGGCCACAAACCCAATCAAAGAAGCCCGGCGAACGTCGCTCGTGTGAGAGATGCGCTACCCAGGCTGTCAACGGTCAGCGATACCGGATGACGCTGACAATTTTTGGAGTGTCCTGCGGACCACAATGGGCAGCGATCCTGAAGCACTTAAATGCCAATAGTTCCAGCTAGACTAGACGTTTCCACGGCCAATACCGCTAAAGAAAACCGGGAGTGGGTGCAGGAGCGCTCCGGGCAGCGTGTGATCTCGAGGTTTGAGACACATCTGTGACCAGCGAGCTCCCCGGACTTGACCCCATCGGACTTTTTCCTGTAGGACCACCTCAAGTCCCAGGTGTTCCGAAACCACCCAAGAAGTCCCAAAGACCTGAAGGGTGCAGTGAGGTCGGCAGTGTGTTCAGCTGCCACCTTCCGTGTGCCGTGCTGCAACAGAGGCCGCGCTGCGCCGGGCTTAACTTTGCATCGAGCGAAACGGGGGTCATCTCGAACAGGTTCGGCGAGGCTCAGTTAGGCGATCGCCGACGGTCGAAATCCCCTGAAACAAAACATTTTTAACCAGGCTTTCAGGTGATACTTGATTTATTTTTGTAACACTGACACATCCTAAAATATATTAATTATAAATTCATCCGACTTTTGTGAGAAGCCCGGTATCTACATAGAAAGATAGAAGAATCTGTATAGCTCACTCGCGGAACATCGGACATTTTTTCCTCGCGTGAAAAAAAAACCTCGCTCCTTCGTCGCACGGTTTTTCAGTAACCCGCTTGGAATACTGCCTTTATCCTGATCTTCGACTCGGAGCCATGAAGAATCCTCTATTACAGTGGGATCACGCTTGATAAGTCCTCGGATAATAAATCCAGCCGCTTGACTTGACTGGCCACTTGAGCTGTTCACGGATTTTCTCCATAGAAGCCCATTGGCAATCAATCCGCATAATAAATCCAGCTACTCCGCTTGATAAAGCCACCGTGGGAGTTTAGCAGTCAGCAGTCACGTCTTTCCCTTCGAAATGTGACATCCCATCCGCTCCCAATGAGCTACACTGGCGCAACAGTCTGCAGCAGTTGGACTTTCCACAACAGGGGGAGTTCAGGGCTATAAAGAGCGCCATCACCATGCACATCAGAGAAATGTTTCTGCAGCGAAGCACGCAATGCTCGACTGTTTCGTTGGCATGACAGGAGAGTGATCGAGGATGGATGTGTTGAGTTGGCTATCGCAGACGGTAACAGCTTTGTAATGTGCGCTGGTCACTTTCATTGGAATAAATCAGGCAATGAGGAGTGTCAGCCTATCCACTTGATATTGCAGGGGGAACGGAATGTACAGTTGACTACAAAATGATGTTCCACCTTACAATGTATCAGTCTGTGTGATACGGCACAGCCTACCAGTACCATCCCAGGCAACTGAGAACATCATTACGGAGTTAACTGTTGTGCTGTGATACAGACTTTCTCAATGAAAATTACTACTCCGGTTAACAGCGCCACCGCTTTATAAATCCAAAACGTGTTACCGAAATGGACTTATTAAAGGGACCCTCCCACCCTCAAAAATGTTTTTGAATTGGCAAAGTGATGTCGCTCGGTTCAGAAAGAGCAGAATTGAATATCTACCAAATTTCACCGAAAAATATTAACCGGTTTTCAAGTTATTATACTTCTACTTTTGTTTACTTTTTATGATCTCCGCTGTTCCCAGCGACTTTATTTGCAAGCAATAGTTTGGCATCTAAAAGTGCGGCACTTGTTGCGCGCAAAGCAGCATATACCACCGCGTGCTACCAAATGTTAAAGATTTAAAATCGTTAGATCTCCGCTGACGTTACACATTCAGAGGGGGCATTCAAATGCATTAGCCCCTCTGAATCCAAAGTGCTGCAACAATGAAATTAGATATTTTCGACTTGATGCATTTCTCGATGTTGTGAGTGCTCAAATCGGTAAGTGCAAGCCAAGGACTCCATTTTTGGCTACCTCAACTCAAAACTAATGTTAACCAGCGCATGACTGGAGGGGGGGGCTCTACAGAGCCCTCCTCCCGTTTTTCGGCCATATTTTCTAAACCGTTTGACGGATCAACACGAAACTTGCGGTACCCTTAGCGGCATCACTTTGACACCTTGTG
The DNA here is from genome assembly GCF_019059575.1 of Amphibalanus amphitrite. NCBI lineage: Eukaryota > Metazoa > Arthropoda > Thecostraca > Balanomorpha > Balanidae > Amphibalanus > Amphibalanus amphitrite. The sequence continues at coordinate 176,994 of NW_024881963.1, forward strand.
TTAAAATTTAAACTTTCTAGCTAGCATAGGTTGACTGGGAATGACGTCAGAGTGACGTCATGTCGGCCGATTTTGATGCAAAATATTGAATTACGGCAAAGGCTCTCAAGAGCTTACTTTTAAAGCTAGATCCAATTTCTTTGCATCGGTGGACTACAAAAACACGTAGCTATCAAACTGCTATCTCGAATTTTTGAATTTTGAAAATTTTGAAAATATGTTTTTACAATTACAAAAATATAATTTTTGATTTTTTCAAAATGTTTTTGATGTTTCGCAAAAACCGGAATATTTGTGATAGAACACACACTGGTGAACCACTGTAGCAAGGTTTAGCCCTATATCCTCAAAAATAGCCAAGTTATTGGCCTTATTGTCAAAATTTTACAATTATTTATTTTTCAAAATCATTTTTCGTACAGCAATATAAATGGCGCCATCGTGAATGTTCCTGAGCTCAAACGGCATCTGATAGGCACCTTTTTTGTTGAAAAATTTCATTTTCAAAATTTGACCTTTTCTGACCTGAGTGACCTGACCTCTGGTGAATTCAGCTGAAAATAACCTCAAATGACACAGACGACATTATTTTTTTAAATCTACGAGTAAAATGGACCATAAAACATGCGTCACGTGACCGATACATGATATACAATTTTCGTGACCTAGGATGACCTGGCCTTGACCTGAAAATTTTGAAGTAAAAGTTCGGTACCCTCTGGGGATCTACACTGAAAACAAATCGACACAGTGAGGGCATGTTCTGTACTGGTAACACATCAGTCATGTGTTAATCGCACCCACAACACAATAAGGCTGAGTATTTTCACGCTTGGTGGGACCTTCGACACGTTTGATAACACATAAAACAGAATAATGACACACTTTTCTCGTGCCAAGCACGCTGGACGAATGTAATGCATCAGTGTATCGAAATCATGTGTTGTCGGATATGGTAGACGTGTACCCTTACACAAATACACCGTGCCATCCACCAGTGAGCGACCTCTGAACCTTACCTTCAGATGGGGATAATAGAGGGCGTTTTGCTAGCACCAACTTTTAGGTATGCTGGGTTTTTGTAAAAATTTGCCAAAGTGTTTTGAGAAAGGTCAAAATGTTATTAGAAGGATGAAGAATAACCTGTTGCTCATTTCTATCAGAAATAGAAAAAAATAAACCAATATATATTCGGGCGTGGCCCTTCTTCAGCATGCAAAATATCTGTGAGTGATTTGATTCAAAATATTGTATTTTGCCTCATGTGTGTCACAAACGTCTTTCTTGTTTTATTGTGATCTTGTACCACTGAAGAAGGGCCACGCCCGAATATATATTGGTTTATTTTTTCTATTTCTGATAAAATGAGCAACAGGTTATTCTTCATCCTTCTAATAATCTTTTTATATGGGCGAGGATGGATGACATGATTATTATTAATATAACGAGGCTTGAAATGATCTCACGCATGTCAAAGTGTTTTTATTTTAGGCAAAATAAATATCTAAAACAATAAAACAAGCTTTCGGCATTACGCCATCATCAAGTCAAACTTGATGATGGCGTAATGCCGAAAGCTTGTTTTATTGTTTTAGATATTTATTTTGCCTAAAATAAAAACACTTTGACATGCGTGAGATCATTTCAAGCCTCGTTACTTCTAATAATCTTATTAACAATGCTCAGCACAACGTTCAAACACCTGAAAGGTCAAAATGCACAATACAGCCGAGGGAGTCGATACATGATAAATTGTCTAAAGCAATATGCGCTGATTATATCAAGTGCAAGCTGAAGCATAGCTAATTAACGTCTGCTTGGAGGAAGAAACTCCTCGGTCTATATAGGATATATTTGAAAAATCGGTGGCTGAAAAATTTATCCCAGCTGACTGGCACGCCTGGACAACTGCATTACACAGTAGTCCACCAATCGGGGGCATCGTCAGTTGGTGCTCTGAATGAGCTGTCTGCGTGACCTGTTCACCTTTCGGCCCTGAAGCGGAACCGTTCCGGTCCAGCGGCCGACTGGACGCAGTGCCAGGTCATGTATTTGTTTGTTTGTTTGTTTTGTTGGGTTAGGCCCTTTCGGACCAATGGGACCATTTCAGAGCCGGGAGGATGATAGTATATAGGGGGAGACATTGGTCTGGGCAGGCACCCTAGTGAGTCACCGGGGCTGAGCCCGTCCAGAGGACAGGCCACCCAGCCCCAAGTTACTCACTGCACCCGGCTACGGGGAGCGCTCCCTCGGGACCAGCGGTGCCGCTCCAAGGGAGCAGCCCGCATGAGATAAAGTTGCCTGTCCAGCCCGGAGGGGGGTTGCGGCGTGGAGGAGAAGGATTTCAGTATCCTGAGGATAGAAACACGGAACGGTGTGCCAGGTCATGTATGGGTCGGCGGCCTTTTATGGGTCGGCCGGCCGGGTGCTCAGCCCTGACCGTATGGGTCGGCCGGTCGGGTGCTCAGCCCTGACCGCGCCCTGACCGTATGGGTCGGCCGGCCGCGTGCTCAGCCCTGGCCCCTGACCGCGCGCACCCGAGCGCCCGATTCCACTCGGGGCCCGGCTTTGGCAGTCAGCCTGTCCAGTCAAAGTCAAAGCCCCTTCAACTGCGCCCCGGCCAACAAACTACATAGTCACCACGTGTTTCCTTCTTTCACTTGCGATTTGTGTTAAATTTAGTAACACATTCACAGTGTATTAAACATTGAGTAACACATTTACCTTGTATTCTGCAAATGTATTCACACGGGCCTCATGTGTTGAAGACACAATGATATTGTGTTTTAGGACACAACACGACTGGGTTAACACATTTCTAAATTGACACGTCTGCGACGGGTCAAAAAATGCATGATGCAGGGTACACAAGAAAGCCTAGTTACACACTCTGCTTGTGCGTTTTAAGTCGTTTTTTGTGTCATTTTGTATTCAGTGTAAGGCATATATCAAGGAGTGCGTAAACCAATAATGAGCCTGATCGGACTTGTCAGCCGGCAGCCAGAGCCTATATTGTGAACAAGCAAAAATGCCGATAATTTTTACTTTGACCTGACCTGTGACGTCATCAGTTACCTCTAGGTCAATGAAAAAAGGTTTTTCTCGACACTTTCCAGGGCTATCAGACGCCGTTTGAATTTTGACGATCGGCCCAGTGGTTTCGGAGATAGGAGGGGCGGCTGGAGAGCCCCCCCCCCCCCCCAGTCACTCGCGTTATGGAAATGCGTTATGCGCGGGTTAAGGTGGGATGGTCACTTTAAGCGGGTTCTACTGTATCTCGCCTGCATAGACTAGGTACTCCCTATCTAGCATAATTCCTAATCCCTTGCGCATTCCAAGGCTTTGAATGGATTAAAAATCCATCCATAATATGTTAAACGAAAAGCAAGTTCAGACGAAGCCATCGCCTTCTGTTTGTCACGTTCAAAACGGTCACCCAAGATAGCTTCGGCCTTAGCTTTGGCAAAAGCTGCCTTGGAAAGGTAAGCGAACGAAATATTTCCCAGTCAACGGGCGTAGAACACATTTTTGCCATGTAAGACTCCAAATGCGGAGTTTCGGAGTCAACTTAGGTGGCTCCAACCCCGAGTCCGACTCCCGGCAAGCTTGTCGACTCCGACGGACCCCAAATGACTCCGACTACGCAGCCCTGAGAGCCCTGAAATTTATCGAACTGAACATGAATGTACCCTATAAATTGAGGTTGGAACATATATATTTTCGATTATACTGTCTGTTACAGTATATTGTATCCGTTCCTTTGTCATAAATACCGCACATACTACGCAAAAGGCGTTTGACCTTAATTGATTTCGCTTGAGCATTGACCTCTTCCTCTCCCTGCTCTTCCGGAACGGGAGGTGCAGCTTAGTCCATATGTAGGTACGGCTTCGGCAACAAGCAACATTTTTTTGAAGGCTTCGGGCTCAAGCTGTGGCCTCGACTTACAAAATGTACGGCTCTGGCTTCGCATCCCTGCTGTGCGTTGCGCTGCGTCTGGTAAACAATACTTCGCTGAGATGTAAAACTATTTGGCGTGTTATTCCCGTACAACTCCCTGGTATAGGTACTCTTCGCGGCCAACTGTAGAGCATGTGGAGCCACTCTCTAATTTTGACTTGGCCCACCCGTTTGCCTGTGAAGCAAGGTTCAAGGCTATCTGTGAAGCGAGAACAAACAGAAAGGAATGGGAAAGTCCCGGTGACATAAGCAATTACAAACATTCCGAGTGGTGCGGCGAGAGCTTCTGGGATTCCCTCGAGTTCCCCTACCTGCGCAGTTGATGGCGTAGCGCCAGGACAGCTTGGTCCGCAGTCGGACGCATATGATATAGAACGGTGGTATCAGAGAGCAGCACTCTGCCTAGCGCTTCCGTCGCTGATTTGATGTTTCAGTTTATTTCGATGGTTCGGATCTTACTTTTAAATTATGAGAGAAGCCCGTGTGAAACAGCTCATCTCAATGCCGTGAAGACTTGAAAGTAATGGTGCTTCCCGTTCAGCAATTGTGTGCGATCTTTTACACGACTTCTTGTTGATAAGAGGAAAAAATGATGCCCCACTCAGGCCATCAAGGTGCACCCGACCTCGAATGACACCTTGCCGTTGCAATGCATCTTCTGACACACATACCCCGCACAGTCTGCCCATTGTCTAGTGACGATATGAAGGTCACTGGATCCCTCAGCCCGTCCAGACTCACACATCCACAGTGTTAGAGACTGTACGGCCCCAGCACACGAGCGGGACTGTATGGTCGCGCCCGCCCCCGGCGTGGAAAGGCCTTGGTCGTCCACGCGTCTGGGTAACCCGCGTCAGAACGGCCCGCCGTCACTCCAGCGCGAGCACCATGGAGGCGCGGTGGTGGCCACTGGCTCTCATCGCCGCTCTGGCGGCTCTGGCCCGCGTGGATGCCGCCAACCCGGTGTTGGCAATTCCCGAGGACTGCCCGCTGCCCGAGACCACCCGGAATAACATCCTGCGGTACAAGACCAAGGTCGACAAAATACTCCAGGTAAGCGTCGCAACTCAGGGCAAGTGGTGAAGGTGTGGTGCAATGGAGCGTTGTGGGAAGTTAAATCGACTTGCTGTTGCCGCGCTGTCGCATCTCAAAGTGCAGGACTTTTTCAGAATGGTCCATGAACTTTGTGCTTCTTTTATGACCGTTTTATTTCACATGATGTCGAAAGCTCTGAAGATTTGTTGGTGGGCATTATTTTTATTTTTGAATCTACGAGTACCTACCCATGTATGGAGTACTGCGTCGTTATCTGGAGAACGCATACCAACTAACTATTTAAAACGTTCCCCCCTTTTGGCGGCTTTTATAGGTTTATAGGCTATGGCTGGCTTTGACGGTAACCCATATCATATCATATCATATCAACAGACGTGTATTTAGGTAAACCTTTTTTTAATAAATATCTGCTTAGGATGATTATAATCCTGTAGACATTGGACAGTAGAATCTAAACCTAATGTCAAAATAAGAAAAACCGTAGATGTAGAGTAGATGCCTTTAAATCAATCGTAATTACACCATTTTCGATGCATTTTAAGACAAATGAAGTCCGATTTAAAACAGTTGATTTCTGAAATAAAACAATTGACAGGCGGGTTAAAACACGTGACATTCAGCTTAAAACAACTGACATGCTATTTAAAATAAATGACAAGCAAATTAATATAAATGACATGCAATTTAATCATACAATTATAGTTCTTAAAGCTATGTTGAATAATTACGTTTTAGTGCAAATAAAATAAACAAAGTGTTCGACTACATATTTGCAATTGTGACAGTTCGTAGAACTTTAACATATGCTTCATTGGATTAAAATTTCAAAATGACTGATTGGCGTTAGAGCTTCCATACGATGACATTGAATCCTACACTTCACTGTCCTTCTCCGTCTTAACCCGCGTCCCGCTGGGGGTCCTGGACTTCCACGCCCTGCTGGGGAGGGGGGGTGTTTGAACACCCTTCCCCTTGTAACTCGGCTCCTGGGCCACGTAGCGATACGCGGAAGGCAGTGTGCGAGAGAGCGACAAAACAAAATGACGGAACTACTTCAGTCACTTTTTGCTCAAAGGTCAGTCAGGTCACCAGAGGTCATTGAAGGCCAAATGTTGCAGATTTTCAGGCCAAATGTCAACAATTTTTAGAAGCCGACACATAACTCGGGAACCAAGAGAGCTACAGCACCGAGGAAAGGCGCATTTGATAGCCCACTTAACGCTCTCTCTGAATATTTTTCCCATATTTGATCTAACGTCAACGTTCTAGCCTGCATGTGGCAAAAACTGCCAAAATGGACGATTTTGGCGGATTTTTTTTTGCACTTACTTTTGACTCAAGCTTTGCACGAGCTAAACTTTACCTGCATCGTGTTCCTCTCGTCAAGACGCATCGAATGAACTATAAGTTGACCTTGAAACGTCAAATTGAAAAAAATGACCTCAGGCCAAGGTCTTGACCTGACCGGAAAGGGTCATGTTGCGTATCAGCCGATTCGTATGGTGGAGCTTACAAATCTAAGGCGTTTTCATGACTCTAACATGCCTCTATCCAAAGTTATTTGCTAAAACCTGCTAGATACCCTTCGTGACCTGACATGACCTCATGGGCATAAACAGGGGTCACGGGTGCTATGTATTTTTATGTTCATTGGGTCAACTGTCAACGTTACTTGTAAATTGTAATTCGGTGTTTGAAAGTGTTTAGAATGACTTTCGTCCAAAAGAGGCGTCTTTCAATTTTCTCCCTACAAATAATCATGTAGTCGAGCACAACATTTTTGTTCATTTGCAGTAAAACATAATTATTCAGCATAGCTTTACGTACCTATATTTGTATGATTGAATTGCATGTCATTTATATTAATTTGCTTTTCATTTATTTTAAATCGCGTGTCAGTTGTTTTAAGCTGAATGTCACGTGTTTTAACCCGCCTGTCAATTGTTTTAATTCAGAAATCAACTGTTTTAAATTGGACTTCATTTGTCTTAAAGGGACAGTATCATCGAAAAAAAATCCATGTATGGAGCTGATTTTTTTTTTTACTAGCATTTCTTATTTTTCTGAATCAGAAAAAACATAGTTTGAGGACCGAACTCGGTGAAAAATATTGCAACCACATTTCATTTTCATGATTCATTTTCATGAGCGAACCACCACTATACAAGCATGGCCGCTAGTTTGGAAGCATGCAAAATTACTACAGAACTGGCGCAGATAATACATTATTGACGCTACGCTTACGTGGTCGTTCTTCTGATTGAGTTGTCCTTAGGGAGAGGTAGCCTTAGGTATTGCCTATAAAAATATAACGTGACAATTGGAGGGAGTGACAATTGGACGTGACAATTGACAATGGGAGAAAATATCACGTGACAATCACGTGATAAACGTCATACATTGGAGGGAGATTGTGATTCAAGCTGGAGGAATTCCTTTGTTGAGCCGCTAGAATCCGAAGGAAACAGCGGAAATTGCCTACGACTATTTAATGAATTTAACGGTGATGAATAAGTGCGAAAAACGTTTTGGCTTTATAAAATTTGATGAAATGACCAGGGTAAAAGTTTTATTACTGGCGGTCAATTCAAAACGGCGCAAACATTTAAACAGTGAAGATAGTGAAGCACGATTCAAAGTGTGGTACACCTTTCGTACTTTGAGCGGCGATAGCGGGATAACGGTGTGGAGCTTCGAGGATCGGTCTTCAGTTTCCGGACCAGAAAGGTGGGGCCTATGCAATGTCAAATTTCATCAAAATGGTGATACTGTCCCTTTAAAATGCATCGAAAATGGTGTAGATCAAACGTAATTAAATCATATTACAGGTGTGGCATTCATGCTCAATGTTTCAATTATGAAACGGTTTTTATGACGAACATCCACAATTAACTATATAAAGCCGTTTAAGTAACTTTCCCGCATCATCAAGACCCTCGGCTATATGAATGCTGAATAAACACATTTGAACCCTAAATGCACATGAATCATATATGAGAAAAGTTCAGTGGAAGGGCACTTAACCCTTCAATAATAGCAAGCGGAAAATATAAAGCTCTCTGGCACCGTGACATGATGAGAAAGTCGTAGCGGTACGGAACAACATAACAGAAACAACTATTTAGTGGAAAGACGTTGTAAGTCTCCGTTGTCCTCTTCATGTTCAAAAATATGATTTACTTATTGAGTTTTATTTCTCGATTTTGTTTTCATTCCTAATTGCCAATTCTGGTCAGAGTGTTCCAAGAAGCGCAGCTCACAACGGCTTTCATGACAGAATAATTCAGACGTGATGGTTACTGTCTCTGCTAAGTATAGCGGTTTAGCAAGTCGGGGTCACCTTGCACACGACCCTTTCAGCTTTCGACTATTGAGGTAGGTATCTAGTTATTTCACTCCTGCCTGTACCTCTCCTCCCCGCTCGAATAGTGGCATTGTCGTGCAAGGCATTTGGTCATGAATGTGATATTGCGCCTTCTGCACAGCGATGCATGGTAGAATTCGTCAAACCACCGTTCCAAACCGCCTGCCAGCTAACCAAATCACTATAGTGATTTAGTATACTAGTAGTATACTACCCCGCTGCTAGTAGTATACTACTGATTTAGTATACTACCCCGCTAGTATACTAGCGGGGCAAGCTCCATGACTGCGTAAATTACGACTGGCGCAGTTTTCCACCCATTTGGTTGCGTTTTACGCCAAAACAGTTTCATTAAGGAATTGCGGGTGCAATCATAATTCGTAATCTTTTATTTGCTGTGATTTAAATAGTGAATGAAGTAAAACACAGTCCAAGACGAACGAAATCACACAACCGGCGCATAATAACCACGCCCTCCGCTCCTATTAAAACCACCCATTTCTAGATGGTTGTTAGGGTGTATAAAAATACACCTCGATTTAAAACATACTGCCAAGGTTTGTGAAGTCGGCAGCCGTTTAAGAACCGAATGCCGTGTTCGCTAATCCAACAAGCACTGCGAATAAGGCCGCTGAGCTGATCATATTCCATCAGCGCCCATCCCCAGCTCATGTGCTGGAGCGGTAAAGCAGATGCGCCGACTGGTCTCTCGGCACTGACCTTGAGCGGACAGTGCCCTGACGCGGCGGCCCGGCCCTGTATTGTCCTCCGGGCTCAGTGAGTGGGCGGACGGGGGTCGTGGGGAACCGGCGGACCGGGCATGAGTGCGCGAAATCGGAGAGGACGAGACTGCTGATTCATACCTGAGCTGCAGTTCAACTCAGTGAAGTAGGGTGCCTAATGCTGCCTGCGCTGCCTATTGCCCAATACAGCAGCGCAAAATTACCAATTTAAAATTAGTGCAGCACGAAATGATGGGGGACCCGCTTCATGCTTCAGAAGTGGTCAGATAATGTGTTTTTAGATTGAAACTTCTGACGGACGTTTTACAACATACCCATGCTGTCTCAGGTACGGACGGGTGCATTTATTGAGTCCGTTCAAACAAATCATAAAACTAAACATAAAGGTACCTACATGACATTATACCTCTTTATATCCTACGGACGAATACGTTTATAGACAATGTGCAGTTCGCCGACGTACGGCTCTCTATGTATTTAGTGGTTGGTTACCAACATCACAATAATCGATCTGCAGTGATGAATGCGTCTAATGGCTGTTGAAAACCATTGCCGAAGTGTGTGCACAAACTAGTGGTGTCAATTTCAGAAAACGTATGTCCAAAGTCCGTCCAATGTCCAATGCTTACGTCGATTGTCCGTCCAAAAATGTCCAAGCCAGCCATTTGTCCAAAGATGTCCGACACCTACGCAATAGTTTACACTCAACACTGTTATTTAATTTGCTTTTCATGTATCGTTACAAGCTCAAAAGTGTTAATCATATCGAAAGCTGAGCTTTCTAATAGCCATTCAATGTTAAACACGACTACTTTTTAAAAATGTTGAGGTGTAGCAAGCGATCGTCCAAAGTTGTCCAAAGCCTGCTGTCATTGTCCAACCGAATTCCGAATTGGAGATTGGACAAAATCGGAATTCCGAAGATTCAAGTTCCGATTGACACCACTAGCACAAACCCTCTGCTCATTTCTATTGAGTCATTTTACAGGATCTCTGTCATTCAAAGTTATTACACCAAAAGCACATAGGCTAACCAACCACTCTTTTGCTGGAGGGCCGTACACATGCCAACAGCCTGTCCTCAGTCTCCATTGATACAACACAGGCGATCACGTGATAAATGGCCCAGGTGACAGCGCTTCAACACTGCCACGCTGACACAGCACCGGGAGATCACGTGATCCCGGCAGTGTGACATGATCCAGAGCAGCGGTGACGTCAGCTGATGGACATTTTCCGGTAATAAATCGGCGGTTTAAACCGACCAAAGCCGGGGATTGTGGGGTTTACGAAATAACGTATTTCCCATGCAAAACAGTCGTTTGTGGTATCTAACCGTTCAAATGGTAATGGGTTATATTCGATAATAAATTGTTCAGATGTACCTAGACTGATGCCTTGCTTTGTTATTCATTGGCCGTTTACATTTTGCTAACCGTGTTTGTTGGCATTGACCAGAATAGCATCGCACTGGGCAGCATTTTGCAGCTTAACACGCGCAGTGGAAGGGGGGGGCGGATTTCGCCCACCCCTCCTGTTTTTCGCCAATAACTCGCGCCGCAAGCATAATATCAATGTGAAATTTCGGGTACCTGTCCAGAATTGAATTGCGGATCTTCTCATGCAAGAAGTAGGAAAATCGGTTCACAACTTTTCTAGTAATAGCGGTGTAAAGTCAAACATCCTGCCGCCGCGGCGGCGCGGCGGCCGGCGCTAGCCGTTACGCGCCGCCTGAATTGTAGACTGTGCCGGGGCGGGACGGTTCCGTCTTTACATCGCGCTCCTTACCGCTGATTACATTAGATTCGCGTCAAATTCAGTGAGAAGACTGAGAAATGTACAGGCAATCATATGGTCAAAGAATTTTGGAAATCGGCCAGTAACAACTTGAGTTATGAGTGTGTAAACACAAAATTGTGATTGCCGCGTTTCGCGCGTCGGCCGATCCCGCTTCAGCCGGCGACATCGTACCCTTAGCAGGCTTCTAACTGCCATATTTATTGTTGGATTATCTAGAAATTCACCATACGTACTCACAAATGGTTGTTCTTTCGTATAGTGAAAGATTAAAGAAAATCGGCCGGTAACTTTTTGAGTTATCGGCATGTAAACGCAAAAATGTCGCTAATATGGCAGATTTGACCACATTTGACCTCATTTGACCTTGAAGATATTGACCTAGGGTCATGAAATTCACACACAACAGAGTTTTCTATGGCCCCCACCTACCCTCCAAATTTCGTCTTTCTAGCTCCAGTGGGAGCTGAGATCTTAGGGGGGGGCGACATCCGCCCCCCCCCCCTTCCACTGGGCGTAGTACTCGCAACCCTTCCACTGCGCGTGTTAAGCAATGCATCATATACGACGCAACCGAAGGCTTGTGCTCAACAGCTTAAACACTATTCTTTAAGACTGTTTTTCTATTGAAAAACAAACCTGGGTTCTCCCACATTTTTGCAAAAGTTGCCTGAGATATACGAAGTCCCATATGTTATGCCGCCCACACACCCCACGGCCATGGATTACGAGAAGTCTTGCGGAGCAGATTCGATGTTCTCATCTGGCTTCCTGATATCGTCAATCGTCATGGGATTTCCCGACTCGACCAGCTTATGAAATTGACGAGCGAATGCCGACAGTTTAAACGTGACAAGCATCCACAGAGGGATACCAAACAAGTGCCCGTCTTTTTGTACGCCTCACCCTCATAAACTTCCATCCATCCCCCAGTCCCCCCCCAGCCCCCTCCCCAACCCACACTCCTTCCCCCCTCCTCCATCGCCAACACCACCATTCTTCGTTAGACGCGTGACTATCGGACCCCCGGTACTCCACGAACGTTGTCCGTTATACAATGGGGTTATGTGGAAGCCAGTATCTTTGGTAAGTGTGGTCGTAATCGCCCAATATGGTAGCCAGTAGGTATGTAAGTGCTGCACCGTTTTAGCTCGTATTCGGAGTTCGGACTTAGGTTCGTTTTTTCCGACTACTCCAATTATGCGATGGGCAAATGACCCACAAGTGTAGCGTGTGGACCGCAAATTGGGTGTTTGTGTGTCTCTTAGCGAGGACGAACGCTCTACTTAAATACCGGGGAGCCTGAAGACAGGCCTTGTTCAATGTTCATATCGCTTGAGGCTTTGTTCTTCTTAGTATGAGGTATTCCTGCTGTATTCCTATGTCTTGTATTGATTGCTACCTGGCCCGAATAAAAATAACCATTCTATAATAGCCGCAGGAATTCGCCGCGGCCCTTCAGACCGGCTACAACGCACTCGCATGACATGCTTCCCACATAAGTACCTCCGTGTGCCGGATTCAGTCGGGAGTGAAAATCACCGCGCACACAATGGCTGTGAATCGTGACCGGAATATGGCCGTGCCCGGCCCTTTATGTATCTGCTGGCGCGGGCTGACTGGTGTCAGGTGTGTGCATGCCTCAGCGGCCCCCGTTTTCCGGTCTGTCCGCAAGCGCCGCTTCTGGGTGCGAGGGCCCACCGTTTGAGACCGAAGCTAGAAGCTCATGATGACTTTCAACTTACTACTGATTAATTCATGGGATCGCGAAGGCTAGCCAAGGAGTCAGCCCTTCCGCCAAACCAGTTCCACGCCTGTAAGCGGCTCTTTGACATTTCAACTGATATGAAGCGTCAGCGGCTGACCCTTCGACTTTTTTAATTGCTCGAGCGGCTCTTTGGGGCGATAAACAGTCAGTATTTCGCTGGGAATTGCAGTGAAACATGTCAAACTCGAAACTTTTGAGATCGTTTCGCAACATCATTCGATTCAGCGCTTGTTACTCTCGCTGAATTGAGTGACGGACCACCATGGTATCGTTATGACTTGGATACGTGCAGTATGAGCCTTTCTGTCATGTGTGCCCAATAGCCAAGTTTACCAGCCTCCAATGCCTCTTGCCTTCCAGGCTGCGCTGGAGCAGAAGCAGTACCACCACGCCGCCTACAATGGCCTGGAGGACTTTGTGGAGCGGTTCGGAGCCAGGCCGTCCGGCTCTGACGAACTGGAGGACTCCATCGACTTCATGAAGAAAAAGGCGGAGGACGACGGCTTCAGGGTAAGAGATGCGGGTTTTATAATTATTGCTGCTGACATAAGGAAATAGAGGCAACAAACAATTGGCATGGGGATATGAGGATATGAGTTGGCTTTTATTTTCCAAGGCCATAGAACTACGCACTCATCCTTGAACATCACGTCCACAACTGTTTAACTGCTTATGCATCAGACAGCAGGTGGGTAATGTACATGACGCCTGTCGTTAAGCGCTGTTAAACACTGTGCGGTCAGCCGAATGTAGAGAGTGGCTTTTCAGCCGACATAGAAGTGCTGTTTCATTCAATTGCAGTGTATGTAACGATTCTGAAGCACGTTCTTTACTTGATGAAACGAGGAAGTAGACGTGTGCCGATTTGTAAAGCTGGTGCTGTTATCTGTTGCGTGAGGTGGATACAGGTTTCACTTGATGCTGAATCATCGTCCGGGGCAGCGGTTGTATGTAGTGAAACCAGCGTTACCTCTTTCCTTCCGTGCAGAAGAATGCATGAATAGGTATAGTGGCAGACCTCAAAGGCTTCAGCTGTTTGAATGTCTTGATAGAAAGCCATAAAACACAAACAAGTCATGGTCTGTCACTGTCTCTTTGGTAATAAGCCATCTTTTGTCGACAGGTGCACACGGAGGAAGTGATGGTGCCACGCTGGGTCCGCGGGGAGGAGACGCTCATGATGCTCAGTCCTCGCCAGAAGAGCATGTCTATCCTGGGTCTGGGCACCACCATCGGCACCCAGCAGTACCCGGGCGGCGTGCTCAGAGCCGAGGCCGTCGTCTGCGACAGCTTTGAGGAGATGGAGAAACTCGGCGAGGCTAAGGTAGGTATACTTCCCGGTCCACCAACACCTTGCTGTGACAGCTGAGTACATGTTGCAAAAGCTCTCAAATAAGATAAGATAAACATCAAAGAGTTTATTCTCCAAATTCATCCGCTCTTGATGGACAGACACCGTAGTATCACACATCCATCCGCGTTCACTGTTTTCGGGCATTTCAGATCAAGGGCAAGATCATGGTGTTCAACGCGCCGTTCGGAGACCCGATGGACGAGCCGATGAAGCGGTACGGCGCGTCGTACAAGTACCGCACCTCGGGGGCGGACCGGGCCGCCCAGTACGGCGCCGTGGCCGTGCTGGTCCGCTCCCGCACAGACTACAGTCTGTACACGCCGCACGGCGGATCCCAGTACTACGGCAACAGCACGCAGATCCCGGCGGCGGCCATCACAGCCGAGGACGCGCGCATCATCGCCAGACACTATAAGAAAGGTAAACTGCTGCGTTATGGGGTCGGACGAGAGTGGTTTTTTCTCGGTGGAAGGTATAAGTATGGTGGTAGCTAGCTCTGAGGGTAGGCCTTACGCTTCAGACTTAAGGAAGTCTGAACGGAGTAAATAAATACATTTGCCAGCCTTTTTCTGATATGAAAAGGGACAATAGGTAGGTATACTGTCGCTCGCTTATCTGTGTCCCTGTGCGTGCTTTTTTTAGTGACAAGAAGTACTGAGCGACCTGCTGTCAAGACAAGAACGTCAGTTTTCGGGTCCCTTTTTCAATGGGTCTCTTTGTGCGTTTCAGGGAAGACTGTAAAGCTCATGCTGAAGATGTCTGCAGCCAACCTCCCGATGCGGAAATCTCGTAACGTCATCATCGACTACGGTCCTTCGGATTCGACCGAGCTGGTCATGCTGAGCGCGCACATCGACAGCTGGGACGTCGGCGAGGGTGCTATGGACAACGGCGGAGGCGTCTTCGTCAACTACCACGCCGTGAAGTTGCTAAAGGAGCTTGGACTGATGCCGCGTCGCACGATCCGGGTAGTCCTTTGGACTGCCGAAGAGGAGGGCTACTTTGGCGGCAAAGAGTACGTCAAGATGCATGAATTCGACATCAGCAAGATGCAGATTGCCATCGAGAACGACCTGGGCACCTTCCGTCCGGTCGGCCTTCGTGCGAAGGGTTCCGACGAGGCGGCCTGCTTCGTGAAGCACACCGCCTCCCTGCTGGGCGCTATCAACGCCACAGGCGCCTCGGACAGCCCGTCACTGTCGGAGACCCACCTTCTGCACGACAAGGGCGTGCCGGCGGCGGCCATCGACGTGGACCAGAGCCGCTACTTCTGGTACCACCACACCGAGGCCGACACCATGGACGCGCTCGACCCGCACGAGCTGGACCTCTGCGTGGCCACCATGGCTGCGTCGGCGTTCGTCTTCGCCGATGTGCCAGACCGCGTGCCAAGGTAGACCACTCTGTAAGTGTTCGCTTGTTTCTCTAGGTGACGGCCTGCTGCGCTGTGGAAAACGGAGTCGGCTTGGGTTTGTTCAGCCTACCCCTCCTAAGTCGGGTTCACGCGGTATTGGTATTGGTATCTTTTATTTCCAGAGGCATTTGCTAGCATGATTAATAAAGTTCGATATCCCGATATCCGAGAGGAACTGGGTTGTCAATCGCATGTATAGTTGAACTAACAGCAAGTCTTACCAATAATCAAATTGTGATAAATAATTACTGTGCCTACATATCTAGCTCACATACTGGTTTGTTTCTTAGCATCGTTCTTACTAACTTCCTAGCTCACTTTGTGATGCCTAAAAGTGCGTACTAATCCGATTTTCTGCAATCTGCATCCCAATGACTAATTATTTGCTTGTGTGTGTTTTGCGGACAGGTTTACGTTTTTTCGTTTTTTTTGCATTCATGAGGAAGTTTAACATTATTAACCCGCGCCGGGCCGGGGGGGGGTGTTTGAACACCCCCCCCCCTGCGGTTTTTCGCAGATATCTCAAAAACGTCCGCGCCGCCGTTTTTGGCACACCTGTTCGTGCATCTTTTTCGCACATGTTGTGGAAATTTCAGACCCAGGTCACCTTAGGTCAGGTCACCAGGTCACGCCAAGTGACCTCGCCTCAGAAAAAAATAAGAATGCTCGTCATAGCTACACCGATTGATCGATTGCCTTGAAACTTTCAGCGATTGATTAGAGCAACATTATCTATAAAATGTATATCTCGAAATTTTGATATGGTGACCTAAGGTCAGGTCAATTTTGCGACCTCTCCATTATAAGTCAATGGGAGAAAATTGAAAAGCGTCTGTTTTGCACGAACGCTATTCTAGACACTCTCAAACATCGAAATGTAGGTAAAATGGACACACTGAACCGGAAAATGGCAACTGTGACCCCTCGTTATGTCCCCGAGGTCATCTCAGGTCACGAACAGAATCTAACAGTTTTTCGCTAATAACTTCTGATAGAGACGTGCTAGAGCGCTGAAAACGCCTTAGATGTGTTCGGCTCGACGTTGCGGATCGACTGATATGCAATATGACCTTTTCCGGTCAGGTCATGACCTTGACCTGAGGGCAAATTTTCAAGTTGACCTTTCAAGGTCAAATTATAGTTCATTCGACGCGTCTCAACGAGAGAAACACGATGGTGGCAAAAAAAAATGTCGTGGCTCTTTTGAGTCAAAAGTTATTGCCGAAAAAAACGTTTTTCGTAAAAACTGCTATTTTTTGAGTTTTTGCCCTCTGGAGGCTAAACCGTTGACCTGAGGTCAAATCTGAGAACATTACTCAGAAAGGTCTGTAAAAGGGCTATCGAATGCGCTTTACCGCGGCGCTGTAGCTCTATCGGTTCCCGAGATAGCCTTTGGCAGTTTCCAAAATGTTGAAATAGTGGACATTTGACCTTTGGTGACCTCTGGTGACCTGACCTTTGACCTGACCCAAAAAATGACCGAAGTGTTTTCGTCCTTATTTTGGACGTTCTTTCGATTGCCGCTTACCGCGTGTCGCTACGTGGCCCAGGAGCCGAGTTAGAAGGGGGGTGTTCAAACACCCCCCCCCCCCGGCCCGGCGCGGGTTAACGCCGTGATCTTGTCGAACATAAACAGATCCAACACCTCAACAATATTTAGCTTTTTTGTCGCATATCATTATGAATTCGATCAAACTTAATTCGCTAGTTAAAACGGTTTTTTGCTCCTAATGGAGGTTTACTGAGTGATTTGCGTAAAGCTCTCTGCAGAGCCATGATCTGGGATTTATTCAACGTAATCTGACTTGAAACATCAGATTTAAATACTCATAACATATAGCATAAACGTTGGGTATCCCATATACCAAACCCAACACACAACAGTGATGAAAACATTTCCGTTTCCAGTCAGGTGCCCGCGGAGCCGCTGATGGAGCTAAACACAGTCGTTCCGGTCGAACAGTAAGTTCTCACTGAACCGCTGACCAATTTGTATCTTGCTATTGCATCATGCATTCGCGCACGATGACGGAATAGGTACTATAGGTCCAGGCGACCTGTAGCTTTGATGCGGTGAATACCCTTACCCTCGCCACAGCTCGGGCCGAGTGTTCCCCCTCCTCCCACCTAGCGCCACCCCCACTCGAGTTGTGGCAAGGGTGAGGGTACTCACCGCATCCGAACTACAGTTCGCCTGAGCCCTTATCTTGAGACCAATATTACCTATTTACTAAAAATGGCTAGGAACCAGAAGACTGGTGTAAGAAGAATACAAAGAACATGTACGAATCCTTGGGCGTATGTATCTTTTGAACAAAAAGTAAGCAAACACGAGATATTTGCTCCTTATCCACATTTTCGCCAGTTATCTTGTGGCGTTGCGCTATTTTTGTTCATCGGTCCAACTGGTCTTCGATGTCCCAGCTCGTCGAAGAGAATGCACATGCATAGGTATCGCAAGGTAACCATTCGTATTGCTCGTTAGTCTACTTACTTGATGTTTCAGTCTAAACATTTGGATCGGACGATCTGTATTAACCCTCGCCCCGTTGGGGGGGGCATTTTGGCCCCCCCTGTGGTTTTTCCTGAATAGCAAGAAAACGGCGGCGCGCAGCGCCGCCAAATTTTCAGTACCTTCCCGGGCATCAATTTGACACCTTCACACCAAATTTCAAGTCTTAGGTCACCTTAGGTCAGGAGTTATTGAGGTCAAACTGAGGTCATGTTCGAGCAAAAATGAGCAAAAAACATGCAATCTTGAAACGCTCACCAAATCTACAGTTATCAAGCAATTTCAAAGTTCTTTATATGGTCTAGTAGACAAAAGGCGGCGCTACAAAACTGCTATCTCGGATTTTCAAAATTTTGGGTTTTTGACCCCAAAAAAAATCAAAAAATTGATTTTTTTTGAAAAACTAAAAAAAATCCAAAATTTTCCGAATTTCTAAAAAAACGGAAAATATGTGATAGTCCCTGCGCTCTTCTATATACATACCAAATTTCAGATCGATATCTCGTTTTTTGGCCAAGTTATAGCGAAAAAACTGTTCAAAAATGATGACGTCAAATTTTTTAACTCAATTTTTAGCGATTCTAGACCACGTACGGCAAAACAAAGACCACCATTGAACTCCCCGTGACGAGCTGCATCGATTCGATACCCATTTTATGCAAAAATATTAACTTTGAAATTTGACCTAATTTGACCTGACCTTGACCTGACCTTGACCTGACCTTGACCAAAACGTGACCTAAGCTGGCCCCAAAGGCTGCCTGACCCACATAATCGCATTTGTCATGTAAAATGGACCATAAAACATGTATCACACGACACTTTCATATTGTGACCCCCCAGTGACCTGACCTCTGTGACCTGACCTGGTATCAGTGACCTCAAATAGCAAAATATGTGTTTGAAGAACATTTCCCCATCGATGATTTTCAATGAAATGCATTTTACTCGATTTAACAACGCATTTCTTGAAATGCCTGTAAACGGTGAAAATTGGACCTTTGACCTGACCTGTGACGTCATCGGTTTGACCTAGGTCAATAAAATTGGGTCACAAGGTAGTTCCCTGATAGGGCTATCCAACACCATTTGCCGCTTGTCGCTAGGTTGCGTGGTTCTCGAGATCTTAGGGGGGGGGGCCAAAATGCCCCCCCCCCCAACGGGGCGCGTTGCTCGGCAGAGCCCAACGGGGCGCGGGTTAACACCTAAAAATACATTTCGCTTGCTCTGAGGGTTCGCGTTTATTTTGTGATATTTAGGTCAGTATATAACATTTCCATCCCAAGTCGGTCAAATCAGCCGGATGGGTGTCTGACAGAGCGCGTGTGTTCCAGGAATTCGCGTGCTCTGCGGGGCTCGTCGGCGTGTCAGCAGGCCTCTCTGTGGCTGCTGATGTCGCTCGCTGCTCTGGTGACCCCGTTCGCCCGTGGAGCTCCAGCGTCGTAACGCGTGCGTCCGAGCCCGACCGGGTGCTGTCTGTACCTACAGAGTGCCAGTCACGCTGAGTGAGTGTATCCGGGTGCCGCAGACAGCGCCCACAGCGTGGAAGCCCTCTCCGCCGTCGTTTTTTATGAGTGATGTTTTACCCGGTGACTGGACGGCTTCCGTTCCTCACATATGGCACGTCTGGTGGTTGTCATAGCAGGAGAGAGGGAGCGGTTAGTTTTGGAACTGATCAAAGAGACAAAGCGTCAGACTTAATGAATCTCTAGACCGCCCACTCGTGCTCATGTTTACTTCGACGCTGCCAGGGCCTGACGAGTATTAGACGCGAACCTTATACACGATGCCATACGACGTGGTACCTGTACTCTTCTGTTTACCCCATATGCTAGTTAAACGCTAGTTTACAGTTTGGTATGATGGTAGCTTTTTCGTTATTTAGTTTTAGAAGAACGGCACACCGGCTTGTTGGTTTACCGAACGGAAAGTATGCAGCTGCATTTTATTTTACACACATGCCATGTCATACGAATGTATGTATACTATAAACTATCAAAAATCTGCAATACAAATGCAACATCATGGTGCCACATTGTGGCCTATTGTTCAACAGTGACTAGCATCCTTAGCAGCACGTCGGCAGTATTCCAAGCGTGAAGCGATGGATCGTTGCATGCCGTATTTAAAAAGCGACCACAGTTACTAAAAAAATGAGGACGAGCGACGTGGATTTGAGAAATAAGCTTACTCACCTCTCAACGTTACGCGTCAAACGAAATGCCTTCTTATAAGAGCATGTGGGCCCGCCTGCAGGCCATATGAGAGACAAAGCTACAATGCCTTCTCATAAGCATCGGACAAGTTAAAAGGAACCCGAGCGTCAGCTAGCGCTTATCAGCGGTTCGGTCCCCATCTATAGGTTGATGTATTAGATAGCAGATGACGAACATTTTGAACGGCTCACCGACACAGCATATAGCTCCAGGCTTTTATCACTATATCTAGTGCTATCATCAGATCTACTGCTGATATGTCTAGTGCTAAATTAGACTCGCATTCACCTGGACTTTGATGTCACATTTTGAGCTGGATTTGCCAGTAAAAGGGTAGGGTGGAATTCATTGTATATGAAATGTTGCTCTATGCTCTAGTGATGTTTGTAATGGATTGTTTTAATTTATAAAGGTACATTTTATGCATTAGTGGATTGGTACTGGATAGTAACCTGTTCCCTTGTCCAGCTCCGGCTTCAAAAGTTACGTTCAACACAAAAGCAAATGATAGCGAAACACACGGTTGTGCGAGGAAACTAAATTAACCCTCGCATGTGTGCGGCGTTTGCCAGCTTCTAATGTGTAGGGGGGGGGGGTCGGTTGGACCCCCCCTTGCCGTTTGGCCCCTGATCGAGCTAGAGCTTCGCGGAAAAAACGAGCGTGTTGCCCGTGACGAGAGGAAGCCGATGATATCCAATTTTAAGGTCCTAGGTCATTGGGTGACCTTCCAGGTCAGGTCAATGACCCAAAGTCGGGAAAATCGGGACCTGTTAGAAAGTCGTAAAGTGTGGCTGCTAAGGGGGTTTTCATGGTGCTGATCACGAATATCGTGTTAGTTTTGATCACAGATGATGTCTTTAAGCATTTAGACCAGGTCGGGTCAGGTCAGGTCAGGTCAACCAGTAGGCATCGTGACGGGTATTCGTAGTACGTGTCAACCGCCTCTGACAGCTTCGTAACATGTTACGGAGGCACCAAAACTACTTCGTAAATGTTCAAATGGTTGCTAAATTCGAATTCAGCTCCAAAAACTAGCCTAGAAACATGTACAGCTCGAAAAAGTGAACCGAGGTCACCCGAGGTCACCAAAGGTCAATGACCTGACCTGACCTTCAGGTGACCTTGACACCCACCCTAATGCATGGAAGCAACATCAAATCACATGTTTGAACGTTTGAAACCACGAAAAGCTTGCAAACGCGCGGCTAATGCGAGCCGACATACGCAGAATCGCGATTCCGGCCAAACATGGTCTCGGAAAAGAGGTCACAGGTCAAAGGTCATTTGGGTCAGGGTCATGAAATTTTCAGGGTAGGTGTAAAATTGATCAATGTGAGGGTACTGAAAGTTTCGTCGCGATCGGCCGCTTTTTACCCGAGTTATTCGCGAAAAACCATGGGGGGGTCCATCCAACCCCCCCCCCCCTACACATGCGAGGGTTAAATCGTGTATAAGGCCGTTATTTTTACCACTTTCAGCCAGATGCTATCTACGCCGGACTCTCCGTCGCTTAGTCCAAGCACTTAAAACAGAGTGTGCCGTGAGTTTATTAAACAGGTCGGTCACAGCTCGTGGGTGACATTACGGCAACAACCCCTTCAAAACCAGTTGGAGGTGTAGGCGATGAGTCGGACTCCGAAAAAAAAAAAACATTTTCAGTGCTCATACATATACGTTTATTTACACGACACACATGCATAGTCTCATACTTATTCACTTGCGACAAAAATGCATGAGACAATGTGCTCATACGGTAAGCTTCATGTTATCCGAAATGCCTCATGTTATCGATTCACACGGTAAGCTTTGCAATAAATGTCTCATGATACTGCTAATGCGTGGTTCTTGGTTCATCTTTACATGTGTATATTAGTTTGGTATTATGGTAAACACAAAACTCAGTATGTCGTGGCGATGGACGCTCGGAAAGTAATTCACTCGTTCCTTCAAGTGCTGGTCGATACGGGAGGTAGGAACCATTGGTGCAATCCTGTACGTAAGCGTCGTGCGTGACGCATACAAGTTACAACCATAGGCTCTTGCCAGCATGTCACATTACGCGTGCTGCGGCATTGCGTCTAGTAGCGGGTAGAGGAGCGAGTTTGATAGCAGTAAAGCCAACTTTATACGCCACGCCACAACAGTCGGGGGTAGGTTTGGTCAATCGTTGTCATTTTTAGCACATGCTATTTTTGTCACATGTGCTAAAAATGACAACAATTCTGCTATCTTTGACAGCGATGAAGCCGATTTTACTCCTCAGCGAGGAAATCACGATTTTGGAAAGATTAACACCGATTCTGGAAAAGAAGTGCTGCAACCTGGTGCAAGAAGAAGAAGCCAGCTTTAATATGCCCGTTGTTTGTATGATAGTTTGTTTTGTGGCCTGAAGTTGGAACTTGAAGCATCCGAAAATTGAAGCATCCGAAAATGACTGATATCGATCGAAAACATGATGTTCATGAAAAAATAATAATATGTTAAGTTGAGAGAGGAGGCCATTTTATCCAGATGTGGTGGTTTACTTCTCGACATTATTTTGGCTGATGACGGCCGCGCACCATCCGCGTCATTACATGGCGGTCGTCATCAGCAAAAATAATAGTTCAAGAAGTAAACCACCACATCTGGATAAAATGGCCTCCTCTCTCAACTAAGCATATTATCTTTTCATCAAAATTATGTTTTCGATCAATATCGATCATTTTCGGATGCTTCAATTTAAAGTTCCAACCTCAGCCTTCAAAAAAGGCATACTTCAACGTTGGACTACCATACAAACAACGGTTATATTTAAGCTGGTTTCTTCTTCTTGCAACAGGTGGCAGCACTTCCTTTCCAAAATCAGTGCTTGTATTTCCAAAATCGTGATTTCCTCGCTTAGGAGGGAAATCGGCTTCATCTTTGCCAAAAAAAATAGCTGATAGCGGTGTCAATTTTGGCACATGGTCGCCAAAAATGGCATGTGCTAAAAATGACAACGATTGACCAAACCTCCCCCGACTGACAAGCCATCGCGCAACACAATAATGCTGATGCACAAACAAAATAAAGATGACAAATTATGCTGTTCTCAAGGTATCAATTATAAATGAAGGGAGAGGATTGGATGCCTGTACGAATCCTCACCAATATCCGACCTTAGAAATCGGGTGCCGGCTACACAGAAGATGCGCCACACCATTCGACCAAATGTTTGTAGGCTCAGCTTAAAAAAAATGTGGCAGCGTTGGGTCACTTCAGGGCTCCATGCTGAGACGGAGCCAGTCGCATTTTACACAATTGACTCGGGATCTAGGTATCCAGGGAAAAGAGGGTAGAAATCATCACTTATCGGGGCTCTGAAAAAAAATCATTTGGAGGCAGGTCCCGACACCTAGGCACTGTGTCTCGGTGACGGTGCATGCGTCAAAGACCCTTGGCCTGTCGGTCTACAACATTTACGCACCTCCAGCGCGTTGGACAAAAGGCCAGGGCACCCAGGAGCAGGGATTCCAGCCGGACGGATCAGACTGGAGCAACCTGCCGTGGTGTGCGGCGGCTTCAACGCACACAGCCTCAGCTGGACGCCTACCACCCCGAGACAGCCCTCGAAGAGGCCATTGAGGACTGGGCCGTCGATAACGGCATGACCATCCTCAATGACGGTGGGTGCACCAGGCAAAACCCCAGCACCGGCGGAGTCTCTGCACCAGACGTCTCACTGGCTTCCAGGGACCTCCTGCGATCGAGAGACGTCACCTGGGTGACGCAACGAGGAATCGGCTCTGACCATCTGCCGATCCTCGTCACACTGTCTTCGTCTGTGCAACGTCCACGACGGGAAGGCCGAGGCCGGTTCTCCCACCGGAGTGCGGACTGGCCCAAGTTTCGGGAGGAGCTGGACCGGATCACCGCCTGGTCAGCGCGGCCAACCTCCCTGAACGAGGCCGCCAACAGGCTAGCAGCCACTATCCTGTGGGCGGCCAGGGCCAGCATCCCCTTCGGCAATGGCCGAGGACGACGCCCGCCCTTCTGGAATCAAGCTTGCCAGGATGCAACCAACCGACTGGAAGAGGCACGGTAGCTGCATCCCGTAGCCGCTCCCGCGCGGACATTCTGCGCTACCAGGAGGAGCGGGCAGCGGCCGACAAAGTCGTGGACAACGAGAAGACCGCCTTATTCCGTCAAAAGGCGGCAGAACTCAAGCCGGACGGAGACATGTGGCACCTGATCCGCACTATGGACGGCCGGCGACCTCCAGCAAAGCCGGCCGTAGCTATCTCAAGACCGGGCACGGAGAGGGACAGCCAGCGCAACCAACGAGACCAGCCGTCACCGACAAAGAGAAGGCAGAACTCTTTTGTCAGGCCTACGCGCAGGTGTCCCGCCTGCCCAAGGACAAGACCTCAGATCATTCCATCAAGATCGAGGCTAGACGAGCCTCGAGCCAGACGTGCTGCAGCGGCGGTCGTGACGCCTTCTGCTCGCCCTTCTCCCGCAGAGAGCTCCTGCTCGGCATCAGGAAACTGCGGAAGGGACGCAGCCCCGAGGTCAATCAAGTGACCACCGGCATGCTCCACCAACTCAGCCCCTCAGCGGAACGCCACCTGCTGGAGGTGCTGAAGTGGAGCTGGCGCACCGGGGAGGTTCCCGCGTCATGGAGGGCGGTGGATATAGTCGCTATTCCCAAGAAATGGAAATCGCCGAGCGAGACCGGCAGCTACAGACCGATCAGCTTGCACAGCTGTATCGGAAAGCTCGCTGAACGACTCGTGCAGCATCGTCTCCAACACTGGCTCGAGCGCGCCGGAAAGCTGAACCGAAACCAGGCCGGTTTTCGGAGGGGCCATTATACACTGGACCAGCTAGCCCGAGTCACCTAGACCATCTTTGACGGCTTCGAGTCCAAGAAGCCTCAGCGAGCCATCCTCGTCCTCCTGGACTACGCGCGAGGGTACGACCGGGTGTGGCGGGATGCGCTGTACGCTAAGATGCGGCGACTGGGTGTACCGGACTGTGCTACACGCTGGATCAGGGCCCTACTCAGCGACCGGCGCGCTAGAGTGAGATGGGGCACGTCAGCCTCCCGGTAGCGGGTCTTCCAGGGGGGCCTGCCGCAGGGCAGCGTGCTCGTCCCTCTCCTCTGGCTCATCTATTGCAACGACATCGACGACCGACTCCGGGCCGGAGACTCGAGCTCAACAGTCTCCCTCTTCGCGGACGACGTGGCTCTTCTCGCGACGGGTCGCTCTCTGTAGGAGTGTACGGACAGGCTCCAATCGGCCCTGGATGGGCCGGTTGGAGCCTGTCAGCCGGTCAGCCTGTCAGCCTGTTGGAGTCAGCCGCTGGGTGAAGACTTGGAATGTCCAACCCAGTCCATCCAAGTGCGTGATGACCACCTTCACGCTGGACCCCAAGAAGTGCGGCGGCAAGGTCAAGCCCCAGCTCGCTTCTGCGACCATCTGCTAGGCTACGAGGAGACGCCCACCTTCCTCGGCCTGAAGTTGGACTGCCAGCCGACATTTGCCGCCCACAGCGCCGCCCTCAGAGAGAAGATGGCAAAGCGCCGTGCTTGCATATCAGCGATCGCCGGAAGGAGCTACGGAAGCCACTGTAGCACACTCTGCATCGCCTACAAGAGCTACGTGCGCTCCCTCTTCGACTACGGGGCGGTCATCTACTCCACCCATGCGGCACCGGCTGTTCGCGAGCGCCTGGAGGTAGAGCAGCGGAAGTGTGCACGCCTGATTACCGGCTGCATCAAGCTCACGGATAAGGAGACTGGTGGCGGAGGCAGGCCTTCCCCTGCTATCACTCCGTACCAAGGAGCTAGCAGCCGGCGAGTACGCGCGCATAGTCCGTCTACCTCCGGGAGACCCCGCTCGCAAACTACTGAACAAGACACCACCACCGAGACTCCGCTACCGGGCCCTCGAGGCATGGAGGCGCGCGGTGACGTCTGCCGAAGAGGCGGGTCTGCCACCGCCGCCACCGGCAGACGAGGACGCGACCCTCTCATTCAAGCCATGCTTTCGCCGGGTCGGTAGGTGGGTCTGCGACAGGGTGGGCTTGAGCGACCTCCCATTGGAGCCCCTGGCACTCTACCAGGGAGCACCACCCTGGCACCACTGTGGAGACGCCGTCGGTTTCGTGCTGGACCTGCCGCAGCCCACAAGGAGGACAGACCTGCCGGAAAAGAGTAAGGAGGCGGCGTTAGCGGCGCTGGCCCTCGTCCCCGATCCAGACTGTACCATCTGGTCTGACGGATCCGCCAAGGAGGGCACCATCCAAGGCGGCGGTGGAGCGGTCCTGGAGCTCCACCACGAGGGACGCACAATCGAGCGCGTGGCACCGGCCGGTCGAGTGTGCAGCAGTACCTATGAGGGTGGAGCTGGTGGCAATCACGGAGGCTCTGACATGCCTCCATGAGCTACCGGTCCCCTCTAGAGCACTCATCAAGAGAGTGCTGCTCTGCACAGACTCCCGGTCGGGGCTCCAGCTACTTAGCCGCGGCCCGGATGACCAACAGTCGGCCATCGGTCAGCGCGTCTGGGGCCTAATAGACGCGCTGACAGCCACAGGGTCAGCCACATCACCCTGCACTGGGTCCCTGGCCACGCCGACCTCGCCGGCAACGAGGCAGCCGACCCGACTGCCTCGCCAACCAAGCCGCCGCCGACTGCGCTCAAGAGGAGGCCCCGATCGACCTCTCCAGCGCGCGAAAAACCATCCTTCGCTGGACATCGGAGCTGGCCTCCCCACGGGCGCAGCGGCACCCTCACCGAGACCCTACTCCGAGCCACGACGAGCTGGACAGGTGAGGCCAGGCCACCCTGTCCCAGCTTCGCACCGGCTACTGTACACTGGTGCGAGCCAGAGCTCATCGCCTCGGCTTGGTCGAAGACCCGACCTGCCGAGCCTGCGGCGAGGAGGAGGAGGACACGGAGCACCTCCTGACCGGGTGCCCTGCGCATTTGGCGGCGATGGCCGGCTTCTGAGGGCACTGTCCGACCCTGGCGGAAGTGCTCTCGGGGCCGGCCCAACACATCATCGAGTTTCTGAAGAGAGTGGGGTGGGTGCAGGTCGCCACCGACCCGCCCCCGCCGGCCGCGCCCTAGGCGCGGCCCGCGACCGCGCAGAAGAAGAAGAAGGCAGGTCCCGATGGGAATACGGGTGGTCCCGCTGGCATTGTTCACTACTGATCGGTTGAAGCCACTGTTTGGCCGGTTTGAATAAACATGCGAGACAGGAATATTTACACATACTTACACGTCATGAATACCGGATGATTGAATATTACAGACATCAACAGCAGTTATTTATGTATTTATTTATCTATTTATTTATTTATTTATTTATTTATTTATTTATTTGCGCATCGTAGTGGGATCCAACAATCGTTGGCTTTTACCGCCACTGTGTCTGTGTACATGACATTAAAATGATAAAATAGCGCGGCATACGAGCGTAGGGACTCGTACATGCCTACATATCTAATCGTACATACACGATATTCACATCAGCAAAAGATAAAAAGCGTGACGGAAGAAGCTAAAATAGCTAAATATAAAGCATGTAAAAGCGCAGGTGTAAAAGTAAACGGTGGTGGATCTACCTACGCTCGGCCCTCGAGCATCGTCTTCACCTCGGCTTGGAAAGATTCCGGTTTGCTGTTGCGCCGAGTCTCGTTCGGCAGGAGGTTCCACGTACGGAATGCGCGCACAGGCGCAGTCCTCCGCGTGGCCTCTAGCCGGCACCGCTGTAAATGGAGCCTACCGTCGGCAGTCGCGCGAGTGGTCCGCTCGGAGATTTCCGCCCGGGCGCAGACCTGCGATCTTAGAAGGTGCGTCGATGTAATAGATGAGCCTATGTACTAGGACACAATCCCTGTACTCTACAAAGTCGCCGAACGACATCCAGCCCAGCTGTTTACGCAGAGGTGAAAAAAATGTCTACGCTGTCTCCAACTGTATAAGCTGGCATACTGGCTCTGTCTCCAGGCAAATTGTAAACTTTTTTGGCTGAGCAGCACACGAAGCCCTTATCTATACAACCTTTACAATTTTCTGGCTTTGAAAGACAATCAAGTTCTGTTAGATAAAAGGTGAAGTATTTTCAAGAGCTGAAAAAGGATCAAAAAGTGGAAACGTAATATTTTGGATTTTGGAGTTGCTTTTGGGGAAGTGTTCCTTTTATACCTACCTTCAAAAACTTTCTGCCATCTTTCTGCCATCTGGACCCAACAATACCAATTGGAAGACTGGCTGTGTTTATGCTGTGTTCCCATGCTTTTGAACCGCAGTTATCACGAATGCCGCGAACAAATGCGAAGGGTGTATTTGTTTCTGGGATAGACTAATGGCTAGCCTTTATGCTTTAATCGCGAGGTCAACTCAAAACGATTGAACTGATTGAACCATGTGTCAGCCGCACGTAAACTAAGTTTACGTGCGGCTGACACATGGTCAAATTTGCCTTTTAATGTGACAGTACGGATCGCGAAGTTCAGCATTTTGTTGACACGGTGTTGTAAGTGCTGCGTAGGCGGTTATGCATATGAAAAAGGCAGCTGCAAGCTTGAAAGGACTTGGCCAATTTTCATTACTGAGCCGAATGAAATATTTAAAAGAAGTATATTATATAACCTACATGGCGCATAATTTAGGGCGACACTCTCGACTCCCTGATAAAACCTAAAGGTATCTGGTGTTCATGCTAGCATTTAGTTTTGTTCATTATTTTTCGTTAAAGGAATTTCAAAGTGGATGCAATGTACCATGTTATCAAGAATATCAGTATCACGCAATGCTGCAGCCGCAATATCTCTAGTGTAGAAGCATATAAACACGGTGCAGGATTCATCGCTATACTTGGCTTATGTCGCAAGGAATGCCTGACATACACACATATGCACCCCCAGGCATGCATAATAGATAACAGTCGACCTACTGTTATCTGTGGAATCGTCATTACAGCTGTCACCCTGCGTCGTAGCTTCTTTTATCTACAGAAGCTACACCATTACTGAATAATGCAGTAGATAAATAGCATTCCAAATCCTCGCCAATCGTCGTGACGGTTCATTAATATTGCGGTTGTTAGCGGTCGAATCTGGGAACGCCAGTTTCAAGCTATACCTGTAAAAGTAAGACAGCGCACTCGCTGCATGACCCGGCCCGACCGGACTGTTGGAATGTGGGCCCGATTCAGGCAGGCGTTGTCGACACGACGTCGTCCACGCCCTTCTGGCTGGCGGTAACGGCCGACGCGGTGGTGGGCGCCTCCTGGCCGCAGCCGAGCCGGCGTCCCAGCGCCTGCCGGTACGCCGGATGGCTGATGGCGTACGCGAACGGGTCCAGGCAGGCGGCCGTCTTGCACGTGCACGCCGGAATCATGGAGACGAGCGGCGTGACGTAGGCCTTGCCGCCGAACGCCCCCAGGAAGGCCACGGCCGCATACGGCGTCCAGGCGAACAGGTAGAGCGCTGTCAGCATGACGCCCACCTTGGCGACGCGCAGCTCCTGGCGCATGTCGCCGTCATCGCCGGCACGCAGCGACTTGACGTTCATCTGTGCCGACTGGGCGCGCATGGTGCTCTCGTGCGCTGAAACGTGCATAAAGATGCGGATATAGAAGACGGCGATGGACAGCACGGGCAGCACGTACATAGTGAGGAAGATGCCGGCGATGTAGGCGCGCGTGTCCCAAGCGTCAGACAGGAAGTCGATGCCGCACGATGTGAGGAAGCCCTCGGGGGTGAACCGGCTGAACAACTCCAGCAGAGGCAGCACCACCCACGGAGAGATGTACACCCACATGAGCGCGATCAGGCAGAGCGCCCGGCGACACGTCATGCGAAAGTCGACACCCATCGGGTCCGAGATCTTCTTGTAACGGTCGTAGGCGATGAGGGCGTTGGCGCACGACGAACCGGCGCCGGATATGGTACCGATAGTGGCAAACACGGCGCAGCCCACCCAGCCCAGCGCCGGGCCCTGGTGGAAGCTGTTATAGATCATGATGGGTGTCTTCAGCATCATCAGGAAGTCCATGGAGGCCAGGTTGATGATGAACAGGTTGGAAGGCGTGCGAAGTTCCTTTGTCGTGAGGAAGATCCAGAGCACGCTGCCGTTGCCGAGGACGGAGACAATGTGGAAGATGATGTAGAGCATGCCGAGTACGTAGTGGGCCACCGGGTCTGGCGCGCGGAATGACAGCCAATGCTCGTTGACGTGCGTCAGGTAGTCGTCCGGCGTGTTCCATCCCAGCATCCGGACCTCCGAGCTGTGGCCAACGGGACTTGTCAGTCTCACCCCGTCCGGTCCGGGCCTGACTGGACATCGGACGGACAGGAATCAGAATAGGGCAGAAGGAACAATCCACGTTAACAAAAAGCATAACTTACATATAGAGTGAACTCGGTGAAAATGCCTTTAACGCGTAATTTCATTAGGCCGTTGTTGTGCCTCCTCACAACGTAAAAAGGTGCTTGTCCCGATTTCGGTGACACGATAATTGATAGAGTAAGATCATAACATACCGCGCAGCTTGGATTGAAGGGGAAAAGGGGCAGAGGTGGATAGTCACGTTTCACTTTCCAACTATGTGTTGTTTCGAGTTACCCATGTGCCTAACTGGAAGCGAATGCCTAAAAAACTGACGTAGCCCTTACTAGCATCGAGGTGTGAGGCTGTTTTATCTCAGTTCTGAAAGAATTTATCGTATACAAAAGAACTTTTAGGCGTGGCTGCGAAGTCGGAGAAGGAATTGCTCGCAGTCGAAAGTTCTAGCCGAAGTCGGAGTCAGCATTGCGAGAAAAGAAGGAATGGGCTGCAGCGCCAGACCTTACTTTTAGCGTTGCATGCCATTTATAAAGCATAATTGCAATGTAAGGCCTTGGAAAGTGGTACATGCAAGGGATTGTTTCAGGCAAGATGAAAAGATCTCCCACATGAACTTTATATCTAGCAGCTGGAGCCGCAGCTGGAGTCGGAATGGATTTCCGAAATCGTGAGTCTTTGTCAGAGTCGGAATCACCGAAAATCCATCGACGTTGCAGCCCTGCTATTAGTTATACGGGGAATATAAGATAAATTACAAATTTGTCCTTATGCTTTGATCGGTCTATTCGCCCCAGTGCAGTGGGGGGGGGGGGGGCATATGTTACCACCCTGTCGTGTTTTTTTGCGTGTGAATAAAAAACCACGGCCTGTAGCGCCGCGCCGCTTGGGGCAGCTTTTTGTGCATCAATTTTGGACAATTTGTGAAATTTTTGACCCCAGGTCATGTCAGGTCAGGTCACCAGGTCAAGTTAACTAACCAAGCCTAAAAAAGTTTGCAATCATGTCCAGCCTGCAGTGTTTGTCAGAGAGGTTTTGAACTTGGTGGATTGCATGATGTTATGGATGGGCGCCTATAATTTGTATATCTCGGATTTTTTATATCCGTGACCTAAGGTCAGGCCAGTGGCGTGACCTTTCCATTACAAGTCAATGGAGAAAAACGAAAATACCTCTAGATCCGTGTGTACGCATAGGAACAGTCCAAATATTTCAGAATCACAATGATTTGGACCACCCGTGATGACCAAGGTGTCTTTTTTGCCGATAGCCTCTAGAAAGGTCATCCGAGGTCATTTGAGGCTACAAACAGATTTTTGCCAATAACTCTCGATTGGAAAGAGATAGAACGCTGGGGATGGCCTCATTGTGTTTGTCTTGCCGAGACGCATCGACTAATATGCAACATGACCTTTTCCGGTCAGGTCATGACCTTGACCTGAGGTCAAATTTTCAAGTTGACCTTTCAAGGTCAAATCATAGTTCATTCGACGCGTCTCGGCGAGAGGAACACGATTCTGGCAATAGAAATGTCGTGGCTTTTTTAGTCGAAAGTTATTGTCGAAAAACACTTTTCGTAAAAACAGCCATTTTTCGAGCTTTTGCCCTCTGGAGGCTAAGCCGTTGACCTACGGTCATTTTTGATAATAACCTTATCAAAAGAAGAGTTCAAAAGCTATCGATTGCTTCTCCATGCGTTTTTCTAGCTATCATAGTTTTTGAGATAACGGCATGTCTTCTGAAAAATATAATGACAATTCGCAAATTTTGACCTTTGACGACCTCTGCTGACCCCAATATTGCTCTAAGATGAAAAATGACTGAAATGCTTTCAAGCGTACGCATTGAGACTGAGCTATCGACTGCTTTTTACCGCGTCTTTCTAGCCCTTTTAGTTTTTTAGTTAGAGGTGGGTGGTAACATATGCCCCCCCCCCCCCCCCCCTCCCACTAGAGCGAAGTTGAGACCGCCACTGGTGCGCGGGTTAAATCCACTGACCGGCATATAATTAAAAGGCGGTAAAGGGAACATTGGCGGTAGCTATACATATTGCATAAGTTTTCATTGTAGCTAACAACAATTGGTAGGCATACCTACTTAATTTGGTTAGATTTATGGTGGTGACGACATACGAACCAGCTTGATGTCGGAAATTTCATATAAGAATTAACTAGATGTCATTCAGAGAAGACGTTGGCAAGTTTGATTAACTCGGGCACATACATATTTATCTATGCTCACTGAAAGGCTTCTCTAGGTATGACTAAGGGATAAACCACACCACTATTCATTCATGGAACTTTGAGCAGCCTCTACGACTTTTGACATTGGCCTCTATTGTATCTATCAGTTTCTGATGATCGCTCGGTATTGGTTATGCGTGCATGCAAACACAACACTCGGCGGGGGCTCAGCAGGTCAGCAGTTCAGACAATACCTATTCACATACCTATGTCCATCTATGTCCTATATATATATATATACCCATTTATAATGTATTTCTATTTAAACCTATATATAAGATATTCACATAACTATTCACATACCTGAGAGGAAGATGGGTGGGCAGCGTGCTCTCGTTGAGGCCGTCCATTGTCGGGCTGGAGGTCTAGCCGAGCGTTTCCGAGCAGAGCACAGGTGCGACTCATTGTGTGTGCTGCGAGTCTCTTACTTAAGTTATTCCCGGCCGCCGTGGGTATAGGGCTTCATCTTTTGGTACGGCTTCGTGCTTGTCCACAGTGATACGCCGAAAGCCAATGCCGATTTAATGGAATCGGATTATTCCCACGATAAGTAGACACGAAGGAGCATAACAAGCTTAACGCGTTAAAATAAGACAAATTCTATGGAATGGTCTTAGGTTTGAGTTCAACACACACAGAAGAGGGAATCCGTCACACCTTAACCCTATTCCGGGCGGGCTCTGAAAGGTTCGATTCTGGGCGGGGGGCCTTTTCGGCCCCCCTTCAGATCTCAAAAACTACACATCGCAGCGACAAACGGCAAACGGCGTTTGATAAGTCGTTTAAAGATCTACAACTTTTACAGAAAACATTTTCAGGTCAGGTCAATATTGAGGTCACCAGAGGTCATCAACGATAAAATGGTTTGGAATTAGTTACCTATATAACTTTTAAACTAAGACACATAGAGACATAAAATTAATACATTTTTTGTTGCTCTCATCGAGGCGATTCGAAATAAGTATGCGATGACCTTCACAGGTCAATTTGAAATTTGACCCGAGGTCAAGGTCAGGTCATTCATCAATGAGGTTGTGGGGTATGGTCATGCTGCATATCAAACGACGCGCCTTGACCAGGCGAGCAGTTTGGTACCACTTACAAGTCTTTAGCACCATCATGTCGTGATTTATTGACAGAAAAACGATTTATGACGTCACATGACCTCAGATGACCTTTCCCGGTCCCCCTGTCAATTAGCGGCACCAAGATCATCACCGATGAGATAATCTTCCATAATACTGAAAGGATTGGGTTGTTTTGACTCGTTTACACGAAGCAGGAGGCGTTTCAATATTTTCCCGTAGGCTTGCAATGTAAAGGTCATGAGTCTGGCCTGACCTCAGGTCACAGATATAAAAGTTCTGAGATATACAAATCGCACATACTGGTACCTTAACTAAAACCTGAAGAGAAGAAATTGATCCCTCAAAAACTCTAGCTCTGGCGTGATTGCAAACTTTTCTGAGGTGGGGTCACCAAACCGCCTCTGGTGACCTGACCTGACCTGACCCGGCAACTTTTTTTGTCAAAATGTGCACAATGAATGTTCAGAAAAAGTCACCGAGTATGAGTTTTCAGTCTTGCGGCGTTTGGCAATGGCACAAGAAAAACCTGAAGGGGGGCCTTAAAGCCCCCCCCCCCGCCCGGAATAGGGTTAACCCGCGCGGGCCCGGGGGGACAATATTTACCCCCCCCCCCCCTGACAAATATTTGCGATAGCTCCTGAGCGCTTTGCGGAGGAGGCACCAAACTTTCATTACCCTTTCCCCCATCAATTTCACATCTCCTGGAATAAAAAGTTTGGACCCAGCCCCATTGATGACGTCACAGGGCCGATTTTCATAGACCCTTGCACGACAAATTTCGACGTCACAGACGTGAACTTCAAACAGCTGCCAAGAATAGAGTCTTAGAGCTAGAGACAATTTTTTAGCACGGTTGTGTAGCATATGAGTTGGGTAAAAATATAAATGGTGATCTGAGGTCAGAGATCAGGTCAGCGACTCCGAGCTGGAATTTTACTTTTTCGGAAATAACTTCAACAAAAATGGCCGTAGAGCTAAGGCAGTGGTACCAACGCATTCAGTGGAATAGCCTTTAGCAAGGACACTCTTGCCCAACCTTGACCTTTGGGCAGCCTTTTATCGTAACATAAATCACAAATAGGTGCATGATATCCTTCAGAATATTTCAAAACATTTTGGAAATTAGTGTACAAGATATACGAAAAAGTGCAAAGTTTGAGGTCAATTTTGAGCATGATCTTGACCTTGACCTGGGGGTTTGTGCACATCTCCATTTTCCTCAGATTCTCTTCTGTGAGTTCCCACCCGTTTTAACCTGTTTCATGCATTCTGCCGTCCTCTGGAGCACTTAGTTTAAGGTCACTACACATGTGCCGTCTTTTGCCTTTGACCTTGACCTCTGACCTTGAAATTTGACCTAAGGTAAAAATGTTTAGATGCTTTGGAATCGACTCATAGAGACCTTTCGTTTGGTACCATTTTTGTTTCCGTGGCTCCTATATTTACGGAGTTAGACAGGGGGGGGGGGGTAAATATTGTCCCCCGGGCTGAGGTGGTTGGGATTCCCCCGGGCCCGGCCGGGTTAACACTATAAGTGGCAGGATACTGGATACCCCTATTAGTGCCAGGGCGGGGGGCCGAGGGGGGGGGGGGTCGTAATCGGCTCTCACCAGGGATCTCGAGATCTATCGAAGCGGCTTCTAAAATTCGATCGCCAATCAAAAACTCTCTTCTTAACCCGCGCGGGGCTGGGGGGGGGGGTAAATTTTACCCCCCCCTCGCGAATTTTTGCAATATCTCAAAAACGGCGGCGCGCAGCGCCGCCAAACTTTCAGTACCTTTTCTTACATCAATTTGACACGTTCCCTGAAAATTTGAGCGAAATCCGTCGGAAAATTTTTGAGAAATTGACGTTTTAGTGACGTCATGTTCGCCATTTTCGCCTCAAAAACGGCAAAAGTTCAAACGCCGCTAACATCTTCATTTTTAAAGGAATCAAGACGTAACAAAAAAGGATATACGTAATTCTACTTTGTCTATCAAATGGCTATCTCGGTTTTTTGAAAATTTTGGATTTTGGCCCAAATTTTTCCAAAAAACTGACTTTTTTGGGAAAATAGCTATAAAATCCAAAATTTTGAGTGTATCAAAAAAACCGGAATATATGTCAGAGAAGTGGTCTATGTGTACCTACATACCAAGTTTTAGAAGAATCGGTTCAAAAATGTGGGAGTTATTCAAAATTGTATGACGTCACGACACACAAAAATTTTGAAAAATGACTTTTTTGGAAGTTCTAGACCTCGTACGGAAACAAAAATAGCACCATTCGACTCTCCGTGAAAAACTGCATCAGATAGACACCTTTTTAGGCCTTAGCAACCAACTTCAAAATTTGACCTCACTTGACCTGACCTTGACCTGACCTCGACCTGAAATTCATCCAGAGGTGGTCCATATCACTTATTGAGTGTGCCTATTGAATTCTATGAGTAAAATCACCCATAAAACATGTGTCGCACATGCCCTTTTCCATATTTTGTTTTTGGTGACCTTATCTGACCTGACCTGACCTTGACCTTGACCTCTGAATGATATTGTATGCAACGAATATTGTCTTGGTAGCCTAAGAACACGTTTTGGGCGATCAGTCTCAGTCCATGACTCCATTCTTCGGCAACTACGGTGCAAGGCCGATACTGTAGGAACTTGCAATTTGTACCCTTGACCTGACCTTGACCTTGACCTCAAACTTAAAATTAAGTACATGTTTTTAGTTGTTCGTGATGAGATCTTTCGATTGGCGTTTGAATTTTTCAAATCGGACCATTAGTTCGGGAGATAACAGGGGGGGTAAAATTTACCCCCCCAGCCCCGCGCGTTCGGCTGGAGACCCCAGCCGCGCGGGTTAAACTACCAACTAAAAAAATCGCAGGTGCCACTCGTAGTTATGTACTTACATACGATCGATTACGAGTTGATCGGTAGGAACTCTTTATCCACCGGTCAGGTACGTAAGTAAGTACATACATACATACGCACTGACAGCAGCCGCCTGGTATACTGGTAGACTGTGCCGCTCGACTTCAGTGCTACGCGGTAAAGCCTATCCACGCTGCTAGACACCAGCCCGTGTCGCCAGATGTTTTTCATCCCCGGTTCCATGATCGCTTTCATTCCGAGAAAAGTTGGCAGGTTTGGGTGCTGGTGAATTCGGATCATGACGAATCCCATGAAGAAGCTTGGCCGTAGGCCGACAACCCACACCGGAGACAAACGCGAAACAGACAAACGCGACAAGCGTCAACAAACAAACGAGACAAACGCAAAACAAACGCTAGCACAAAGAGCATCAATCGCAGTGGCCAAGAATAACGCTGTTTCTGTGCTGGCCATGGCTAGGCCAGCAGCGGCCAGCAGACCGGGACCGTCGCCGCCGCCGTGTGCGGCTTTTTCCAGCGTCTAGCGTGTAGAGGGGGGGGGGGGGGTCGGTTGGACCCCCTCCGAGATAGTGCTTCGCAGAAAAAACGAGTGTGTTGCTCGTGATGGGAGGAAGCCGATGATACCCAAGTTTAAGGACCTAGGTCATTGGTTCACCTTCCAGATCAGGTCAATGGCCCAAAGGTCGGGAAAATTGTGACCTGCTAAAGCTTCGTAAAGTGAAGCTGTATTTGTTTTTCGGGTTGCTGATCACTATTTCTTGTTAGTTGTGATCACTTCATGCATTTAGGCCAAGTCGGGTCAGGTCAGGTCAGATCAACCAGTAGGCGTCCTGCCGCCTAT
Source organism: Amphibalanus amphitrite (assembly GCF_019059575.1). Classification (NCBI taxonomy): domain Eukaryota; kingdom Metazoa; phylum Arthropoda; class Thecostraca; order Balanomorpha; family Balanidae; genus Amphibalanus; species Amphibalanus amphitrite. Next base: position 214,554 of record NW_024881963.1, read on the forward strand.
CCATAGTAGGTGTCAACTTCCAATGCGGCGGCGTAACATGTTACAAAGGCACTAAAACTAAATACTTTGTAAATGTTCAAATGGTTCCTTAATTCGAAATCAGCCCAAAAAATAACATCATAGAAACATGTAAAACTCCAAGAAGTGAGCAGAGGGACGAGGTCATGAAAGGTCAATGACCTGACCTGACCTTCCGGTGACCTTGACACCCACCGTAATGCATGGGACGAACATCATTCACATGTTTAGACGTTTCCAATCACAAAAAGACTGGAAACGCGCGGATAATGTGAGCTGACACGCTGAATCGCGATTCCGGGCAAAAATGGTCTCGAGGAATAGGTCACAGGTCAACGGTCGTTCAGGGTCAGGGTCATGCAATTTTTAGGGTAGGTGTAAAATTGATTAACCCGCGCCCCAGTGGCGGTCTCAGCCAACTTCGCCCTAGTGAGGGGGGGCATGTGTTACCACCCACCTCTAACTCAAAAACTAAGAGGGCTAGAAGGACGCGGTAAAAAGCAGTCGATAGCTCTCAATGCGTACGTTTGAAAGTATTTCAGTCATTTTTCATCTTAGAGCAATATTGGGGTCACCAGAGGTCATCAAAGGTCAAAATTTGCCAATTGACATTATATTTTTCAGAAAACATGCCGTTATCTCAGGAACTATGGTAGCTAGAAAAACGCATGGAAAAGCAATCGATAGCTTTTGAACTCATCTTTTGATAAGGTCATTATCAATATTGACCTCAGGTCAACGGTTTAGCCTCCAGAGGGCAAAAACTCCAAAAATAGCTGTTTTTACGAAAAGTGTTTTTCGACAATAACTTTCGACTACAAAAAGCCACGACATTTCTATTGCCAGAATAGTGTTCCTCTCGCCGAGACGCGTGGAATGAACTACAATTTGACCTTGAAAAGTCAACTTGAAAATTTGACCTCAGGTCAAGGTCATGACCTGACCGGAAAAGGTCATGTTGCATATCAGTCGATGCGTCTCAACAAGACAAACACAATGAGACCATCCCCTGCGTTCTATCTCTTTCCAATCGCGAGTTATTGGCAAAAATCTGTTTGTAGCCTCAAATGACCTCGGATGACCTTTCCAAAGGCTATCAGCAAAAATGACACCTTGGTCATCACAAGTGGTCCAAATCATTGTGATTCTGAAATATTTGGACTGTTCCTATGCGTACACACGGATCTAGAGGCATTTTCATTTTTCTCCATTGACTTGTAATGGAAAGGTCACGCCACTGATCTGACCTTAGGTCACGGATATAAAAAATCCGAGATATACAAATTATAGGCGCCCATAACAGCATGCAATCCACCAAATGCAATCCAATCCACCTTTCTGACAAACACTGCAGGCTGGACATGATTGCAAACTTTTTTAGGCTTGGTCAATTAACTTGACCTGGTGACCTGACCTGACATGACCTGGGGTAAAAAATGTCACACATTGTCCAAAATTGATATGCCAAAAGCCATCCCAAGCGGCGCGGTGCTACGCGCCGCGGTTTTTTATTCACACGCAAAAAACGCGACAGGGTGGTAACATATGCCCCCCCCCCCCCCCCCCACACTGCAACTGGGGCGAAGGTTAACTCGAGAGTACTAAAAGTTTCGTCGCGATCGTCCGGTTTTGCGCGAGTTATTCGCGAAAAACCGAAGGGGTCCACCCGACCCCCCTTACACATGTGAGGGGCATGTGTAGTAAGTAAGGGGCCAAGCAAGCTTGCTTCGCTACTCGGTTCAAGCGCAACGAGATGTACTTATGAGAGTTTGTGTATGCGTGCTGTTCTAAACCTTGTACCTACATATAGTCTAAATATAAGTAAGCTAGTATAAGCGACCGCGGCCATGTCCATCCAGTGACATTACCCGTGGGCTTCAACGGCTGCCACACAACAGCAGTCAGCAAAAACTGTTTTGCTTTCTGGAAGAACTCACCGATTCACCGAAGCAGAACGCTTGCATAACGGCAGTTACATAAAAAGCAATCCCTTGATCTTCTAGCTCCGACGGTGTCAGTGCACGGCTTCTTAACCCCTTGTTCTCTTTGGGCGGGGCACCGACACGGCTTCCTCCACAACACCTCCAAAAACCACCACTGGGACGACCCGGAACCGTCACTGGGGCGACCCGGAACCACCGCTGGAACCATTACAGGGAACCACAACTGGAATCGCTAGGACGAATCGGAACCGCCGCTGCAACCATCACCACTGGGACTAGGACGGGTCAGGACCATGCTGCAAGGACCACCCTTTGCGACCCGTAGACATCGTTCCTGCGGACTCAAACATGTGCCCGTCTATGTGACCACCAACGGAAAGCCTAGACGTCGCTGTTTTTTTTTTTATAGGTAACATAAAACATAACGTAATAGGCAGGTAGCAGACATGCGCATGTATCCTAGAAATGGATCTCAAAGGAAATGATAAGTTAGGATCTATGATCCTAATAGATCCCATGTGAAACATTTCGTGGATCTATGAGATTCTGAAGAATAATCAAGTGCAGTGATCAAATCAATGATCCGAGTGGATCCTACCATACACTGGCGGATCCACGCTTGCGTTTGGGGGGGGGGGGAAGGCAACTCATGCAGGAGCCAAACCTAGGGTACCCCCAAATCCTGTTTTCTCATCGGATTTAGGCCACCAATTTTTCGTCACAGCCCTGACACTATGAATTTTTTGTAAACTAAAAAGAAAAATATATAAATGGTAGCCCACCCGACCCATGCCTTTATATTACTTTGTAAACACTTACCATTGCTTTTGTCGACCAGTTAACCCGCTTCGAGTCAGTGCTTGGGTCCCTTTGCGGGCCGGGAGGTGGTAAAACACCCCCTGTCTAACTCGGCTCCTGGGCCACGCACTGATTGAACTATGTTTCATTATCGCTTGGGGGAGGGGGCAAACGGGCCACTTTAGGCCTCTGGGAAGGGGGCATGGCCCTAAATGCCCCCTCCCTGGATCCGCCAGTGTAAGAGACCATTGGAGCTGCAGTTGGGTACCTCAGACGTCAGGGTACGCCCTCAGATGTATAGGACTCGCGTGGAGACCTCTTATGCTATAGTGGACTGAAAGGACCCAAAGGAGCCCGTCTAGGGCTCCCGGAGATAGACGTGGGCCCTCAGGAGCCCGCCAGAGCCCCCAATGAGGGGTAAGTGAGGGATACCAAGTGCCTGCAACTGCATATTGCATAAGCCATAACGCCTTTACAAATCAATATATTATGTATCAGTGGCAGATCCAAGGGGGGCCACATGGGTCATGACCCCCCTTGGTGCCCGGGGGCACCACAGGCCTGTCAGGGGCACCACCGGCCTAGCAGGGATACCACCAGCCCGCCAGGGGCACCACAGGCCTAGCAAGGGCACCACGGGCCTGTGAGGGGCCCCACAGGCTTGTCAGGGGCACCCCAGGTCTGTCAGAGACACCAGAGACCTGTCAAGGGCACCACCGGCCTCGCAGGGGCACCATGGGCCTGTCAGGGGCACCAGAGGCCTAGCAGGGGTACCACAGGCCTTACAGGGGCACCACCGGCCTTGCAGGGGCACCTTGGGCCTGTCAGGGGCACCACAGTCCTGTCAGGGCCCAGGGGCACCAGCGGCCTAGCAGGGGCACCACAGGCCTGCCAGGGGCACCACCGGTCTAGCAGGGGCACCACCGACCTCGCAGGGGCACCATGGGCCTGTCAGGGGCCCCACCGGCCTCGCAGGGGCACCACCGGCTCGCAGGCATCACGGCATCACGCAGGGGCACCTTGAGCCTGTCGGAGGCATCACGGGCCTGTTGGGGGCACTTTAGGCTTGTCAGGGGAGTCCTGTCAGGTCCCAGGGGCATCAGCAGCCTAGCAGGGGCACCCTAGGCCCGCCAGAGGCACCACAGGCCTGCCAGGGTCCAGGGGCACCACAGGCCTAGCAAGGGCACCACGGACCTGTCAGGGGCACCTCAGGCTCCCGTGCCCCCCCCCCCCCCCCTGGATCCGCCAGTGATGCCACACCACGCGAAACACCGCCAACTACCAGCTGCCGCGCCATAAACACGTGCCAACAACAGTCTTTTTTGAAGGTCAACTCCGCTCGCGCAACTTTTGACCGACCCTCACTGCTACCATATTTGACATTGCTTCCATATTATTCTGTGGAAAGCTTTACTTCACCAAGTGGCTAAAAACCTCCATCAAGGTATATTTTCTTAGCAATTTTTCTGACGTTTTGGGGGGGGCCAAACAGGCCACTTTAGGCCTTTGGGGGGGCCATGGCCCTAAATGCCCCCCCCCTGGATCCGCCAGTGCTACCATATAGGTACAACCTGTGAAGCCAGGTTTCCATGTGGCATAATACAAATAAGTGCCACAATAAAGTAGAGGTTTATTTGTCATTGGGTCTACAATGCAGGGATGTTTCTATCTCGCACTGCTCTGAGATGCAAAGATAAAAATGCGATATTTTTGCATCCCTCTGAGATGCAAAGATAAAGTCTCGAAGGTTCATAGTAAAAAAATCAAGTGCTCAAGTAATGATGCGTTATTACCCGAACCATCTTTTTATGGTGTTTGTGTATGAAATTTAAAAACAAACTACTCTGAACCTGATTTTCAAAGGTGAAAAAAAATTGAATATAATACATAGGGGAGAGTACCCTAATTGCGCCCGCGAGATAAATGCGCCCTCCCAAACTCCAGAAAAATTGGCACACCATAAGTAGGTACCTAGCAGTGGTTGCAAAAGTTACCCACCTCGATCATACTTCCTTTTCCGGTGGAACCTTGGCAGAGGTAAGGCAGCATGAGCTTAAGTAACGATTTTGTTTAGATGTTGGGATTTCTTAGTGAAAAAAACATTCTTCAAAGCTGTAGAATAAGGTTTAGTGAATGTTTGGACACATGTATGTACTGCTAATTTTCGGACAGATGGTTAATTTCGAATGATTTGAGCACCTCCATGCAAGAGATCTGATTGTGGCTGCGGTGAATAGGGACGCCATGTTCTGTCACACCACTACGTTTTTTCAAATGCGACCGGGGTAAATGCGCCACACCCGGGCTAATGTTAATGAAATGGGTAACATTAATAATGATGGCTAATGTTCGAAAGGCTTAGCAGATGACAAAACCACAAGCAATTTGAGGTCACTGTGCACTTCTAATAAAATTTCTAAAAAACAGATGGTAAATTAACCCGCGCGGGGCTGGGGGGGTAAATTTTACCCCCCTTGCGAATTTTTGCAATATCTCAAAAACGGCGGCGCGCAGCGCCGCCAAACTTTCAGTACCTTTTCTTACATCAATTTGACACGTTCCCCCCTGAAAATTTGAGCGAAATCCGTCGGAAAAATTTGAGAAATTGACGTTTTAGTGACGTCATGTTCGCCATTTTCGCCTCAAAAACGGCAAAATTTCAAACGCCGCTAACATCTTCAATTTTAAAGGAATCAAGACGTAACAAAAAAGGTTATACGTAATTCTCTCTTGTCTATCAAATGGCTATCTCGGTTTTTTGAAAAGTTTTGATTTTGGCCCAAAATTTTCCAAAAAACTGACTTTTTTAGGAAAATAATTATAAAATCCAAAATTTTGAGTGTATAAAAAAACGGAATACATGTCAGAGAAGTGGTCTATGTGCACCTACATACCAATTTTTAGAAGAATCGGTTCAAAAATGTGGGAGTTACTAAAAATTTTATGACGTCACGACACACAAAAATTTTGAAAAATGATTTTTTTGGAAGTTCTAGACCTCGTACGTAAACAAAAATAGCACCATTCGATTCGCCGTGAAAAACTGCATCAGATAGACACCTTTTTAGGCCTTAACAACCAACTACAAAATTTGACCTCACTTGACCTGACCTTGACCTGACCTCGACCTGAAATTCATCCAGAGGTGGTCCGTATCACTTATTGAGTGTGCCTATTGAATTAAATGAGTAAAATGACCCATAAAACATGTGTTGCACATGCCCTTTTCTATATTTTGTTTTTTGGTGACCTGACCTGACCTGACCTTGACCTTGACCTCTGAATGATATTGTATGCAACGAATATTGTCTTGGTAGCCTAAGAACACGTTTTGGGCAATCAGTCTCAGTCCATGACTCCATTCTTCGGCAACTACGGTGCAAGGCCGATACTGTAGAAACTTGCAATTTGTACCCTTGACCTGACCTTGACCTTGACCTCAAACTTTAAATTAAGTACATGTTTTTAGTTTTTCTTGATGAGATCTTTCGATTGGCGTTTGAATTTTCCAAATCGGACTATTAGTTCGGGAGATAACAGGGGGGGGGGTAAAATTTACCCCCCCCCCCCCAGCCCCACGCGTTCGGCTAGAGACCCCAGCCCCGCGCGGGTTAATGAAATAATGACACATCATACAACGCATTACCTACTTACCACTCTTATCTTTACAGCCCATAGCTAATGCATGTATTTGCGGTGGGCGGGCGCGCGGGCCGACGGCCACAGCGGGGGTTCGTTGGTGCATCCCTCTGCTGTTCCTGAACGAAGCGCCCTAGCGCCTCGCGACAAAAACCAGCGGATTGCTCTTGACAAGATTTCGTGAGTGAGCATATTGCTTTTGACTTAAGGTCAATATTTGACCTACTTATAGCAGGTCAAAGTCAAACGGGTGTCGAAATTGCAATCCGCGGTGAAAGTGTAGCGAGGGGATTTAGAGAAAGAAGACATGAATAGAGGAAAGAAAAAGAAGAATGTTACTGCTTCTTTGCGGTTGATCCAGCACCGCGGTCCTCTGAATTCAGTTGGTTGTAGAAGAACAGATAACAATTTGCTGCTGTAATGAACTCGATAGTAGAGCTGGGAGAGAAGGGGAGCTTGAGCGTCTTGGAAAAGATCCCGAGAGAGATCTAGAGAGAGATCCAGATAGTGATAAGATCCACCTGAGAGAGAGATGTAGATATCGATCCACCTTGCATACAAATACATCTGATGGAAGATGCTTTTTGATTTAGAGGCTTGATGATTCTGTTCGTTGTATAGACCATGATGCACGAGATGCTTCTTCACTGCTCGGATTAGGGATAGAGGGATCCGATCAGCTGGGTTTGCGGCACAGTTGGGCAGGTGAAGGACAGGGCATTCGAAGTCCCGATGACCACTGCCAAACATATGGGTGGTAATTAAATTGATTAATTGAATGTGATCATTCGTCCAGTCACCCATTCCTATATCACTGGCCTCCCCATTACGAAAATTGCCCACTTAGTTCGTATTAGCGTTGCTAGCTTAGTTGCCCTCGAGAATCATTAGCTCAACTGCCCAACCTGAGTTCTGCTTAACTCCTATCGGCCTTATCCTAAGATGTATCCTTCATCATTCTTACGCTCATTTACACAAAACATTTGCCCTCCATTCACTCACCCCAATCGATTTAGCAGCCCCGAAATTCCCTCCGATAGTGTTAGGTGTCTGGCTGACGACGATCTCCCCGGCGAGATAAATGTCTCCTTCCGAAATCCATTTGCATGCTCCGCTAACCGGCGACAAAGATACTTATCGCAGGGCCGTCCAGAATAAATATGTACAAATATCCATCCTACTAATCTATGGGATTCCCACACGTCCGATAGACTTATGGTACACACATACACGATTTACATCCGACTTATCTCTCTATCCGGGAGAGATTACCTATGCCCTCTTCCGGTCCGCGTGTAACACCTCCGTTCACGACCCAGGGACCCCCGTTCATATCCTGGAACTCTCCTCAGGAACTCTCCTTAAACCCTGGGATTTACTTTCAAGGCCTTACGTGTCCTGGAGTACATCGTTACCTCCCCTGAGGCTGTCCAGTACCGATTAAGGTACCCTTACAAAATAAGTATGAGGACTTATTCGGGACACTACAGCTTGCCTTATCCGCCCTTTGGGTGACTCACCCCTGACCTTCGGCTTCTTACCTTTGGCATAGCTCCAACTTACTCTCCGACTGCACTGTACCAGTCTTCTCCTTTCCTCTGCCATAGAAACCTCTCACTGCCTCGTTACCCAGTATTACCTAAGCGGGAAATTAACAGTGGCCGGTACCACTGGCGGAAAACGTGCATATGCCCTGCGTACGTGACGGTGTGTCCCTCTTATTATTCCGGTCTGGACGTGGGTTTAGAGTAGTGCATCTGTGTCTCATACAGTCATGCTGGTAAACGTTACGCCATAGGAGACGGGCAAACAAGCCGTCTGTGCTTCACAATGCCCTGTGCCAATATTGGTGGAGTAATCATTGGCGCTAACTCGCAAGAACGCGAAGAAACGCATTATTTATCCAAACCAAATCGTAATCTCAAGTCCTAACTGCTGCTGTACGCGTGAACCTAATCATCAGTTCTCGTATACAACCCTAGCAGACCTTGAACCGCTCTTGATTTAATCAGATGATCTAGAACCAATTAGTACGCACGGATCTGTCGTCTGGTTGTGACCGCCGTATCATAGTAAATTACTGAGTGCTCAAACGGAAATGAGTCCTTGAAACTCGCTCGATAGTTTCTGGTGGCAGTTTCTGATGGACTACTAGTTACCTATACAATTTATCTTTATAGAATGCCAGAATATTGTCATACGGATACGGATCGCTAGCTTTTCAGAGGAAATCTAATTTAAATCACCCTATCAACAGTAAACAATGCACATTAAACGAACTGCAGTCTAGATATTACATAGCATGTCGTATTTATAATTATGCAGTAACTGTTTACGTTCTTATCCCGTGGCAACTTCCACAACTAACCATGTTCCTATACCTACGATGACCTTCACCTACCGCACGCGCCCAATTACGGTTAGCCCACTGCCCTACTGTGGCCGCTGCTCCACTCCCGACGCTGCTCTCGTGTGCCATCTAGCGGCGCACGGTCCCGCGTCGCGAACGATGATTACCGCGACGCCGGCCGGCGCCGCGTCGACAGTCGACAGTTGTCAAGGCCGCGCCGCGATGGGCGCGTCATCACTCGCGGTGCAGTACTGGTGTGTGCGGTCTCTCCGGGCCGGGTAGATTCAACGAATGTGTCAGTGAGTGTGAATCTGGTAAAATATCGCTGCAATATCTCCCTGTTCGACATCTCATCAGCTCCATTCCACGTAAGTTTTTTCTATTAAATTCCTGTCCCCTTTAATCGTTCCCCAACAAAAATGGTCCTTTCTAGTATTTATTCTACAGAAGCACAGCGATCGGTACCTATATTAGTCGCATATTAGTTCTAACCACAAACAATTCTACAGCTACCTGTTACACGACATTTCGCAATTTCACTGACGGTAAGTACAAGGACCATCTAAAGTCGCAAAGTGTCAAACCGTCGACCTCAAACCACTACTCTCAACTCTGCACCTAAGTAACAGAAGAAATTCCGCCGTAAGCTCAAGCATTCGTATCTGTCGAAAATCATAACTCATAGCCATATTCATAGATCGATTGCATGAATCAGTCGCCACCTTAAAATAGTACATTCCTTTTCAACCGTATTTACCTGTTCTACAATTGATTTCGACTTCGCAATTAATTCCTACAGTCATATTACCAATGATTTCGCAATGCAACTTTTAGTGAGTACAGCACGAATCTAAACCCTTAATTTCACAAACGTTCCAACCTCAAATTGCGCCTGGCCACCGCCGATAATAAATCAAACGAACCAGTTTGACCAAAGACAAAGACGTTTCAACGCTGTTACGCATCCGGTCATCGATTTCAGCGTTCGTGACACTGAGCTGCTTATTCAAATTTTAGCATCCCGTTCTCGACCTAATCGCGATGTATCCCGCACTCCAACTGACAATAACGTATTTACTGGCGGCTCTGACATGACTTCGAAATTAAGATCCTAATGTGCTACTAGGGTGTCTGGACCAATAAGTTCAAAGTAATTTAAGTTTTCCAATTCCAATTGAGAGTGCATTTTATGGCAACCAAAAATGTTTGGCAGTCGTCACGGGCACGGCAAGCTGGGCAGAGGGGGGGGGGCAAGGATCAGGGATAGAGCAGACTTTTCAACAGCACTCACATTCTGGAGTTCCTCTGCGCTCGAACTGAAGAGACTTCTCGCGGGTGACCCCGGACTGACGGCGGCTCCCAGATGGCGTCTCCGGCTCCGGCTGCAGACTGTGACTCTCGGCTGCTCGACTGTGTCTCTCTCTCTGGTTGGGTGGTGCACCCTTTTATAGCTTGGGGGGAGGGGGTGACTGCCACGCCCTTGCGCCGTCATCTTCCTCTGCCTTCCTCTTGTGGGTGGGCCCGTAAGATGGCGCCCTCTGTCCTGTTTAGTCACCTTGCTCCTCTGTGTCTGCAATTTTTGGCCGTCGAATCGTCTTCGTGTTGAGTGCTTTATCATCTTAGTAGTCGCTGGCATAAACCAATCCCCGAAAGGTTGGTGATTTTCGAGTTTTAATTTTGATTCTTCAATTTCACTTTATTCAAACTTTTGTTTCCTTCCGTTTCGTCTGCCGGCAACGCCCCTTGTGACGTCACTCTTGCTCCACCCACTGACGTCATCTTGGTTGGGAGGGTCTGTAGAACAGCGCCTTCTGTCCGCGGTGGGGACGTCCTGAACTACGTTTGTTTCGGACAACAGCGCTTTCTGTCCGCAGTGGAGACGTCCTGAACTACGTCTGTTTCGGAGGCTGTTTGCTAAGTTTAGCAGATTCCGTTGCAGCGAGACGCACTGTTGTGCTACCATGGCTACGTGAGACCCAATGTGCTACGTGCCTTAAGCCTGCGCGTGGTCTCACAGTGTGCCGACGTTTGCTTGTAGCTTCAGCTGCTTTGTAATGACTACCAATGACTCATCCTGATGTGACTGTCTTCAGAGGTGCTTGTCTTAATTGGAGTTTAATGGCGGCCCATTCTGTGCGGACAGTGAGAAATGATTGGGGAGGGTGGACCTAGGGACGGGTGGGAGGAGGGAGGGAATAATGACAAGGGAGGGAAGCGTGCGGCAGCGCTCTGCTCAGCTGCGCGTCACCGGGCCGGCCGTGCCGAAAAGATACTACGTTAGATGGTCAAGATGTAGCGTGCTACAAAAGCAATCATATCATATCATCATATCATATATGTACTTAGGAAAACATCCATAAAATGGGTTTTCAGCGTTCCACGTCATATAACACAAGTAAAAGCAGTTAACCTATCAATCCACATTTGCATCACCCTTTAAAAGGCATCTGCGATACACTTTTTAAAGACAGGAAGAGAAGACGCGTTTCTCGCACTCAGCGGTAGCCCATTCCATGCAATCCGCCCACCCGCCGCCCACCGAGACACCCGACCGCGCCGGACAAAAACCTCAATAGCGCCGGTCTGCCCTGTGCTAGCGCCTTTATTCTTTCATGTTGTGGCTCAGAAATGATTGGGGAAGGTTAAGAAGGCATAGTAGACTAACGGACACACACTGTGTAAACTGCCGTACTGTAAGTGAAACAAATTGTCGGCATCAGCACGGCGGTCGGACAGCGGTGCGACTACCTGGTCCGGCTGCCCAGTGGCCGGATCTACTGGCGGAACCGGCGCTATCTGCGACCCCAGAGATCCCGCATCTCGGAGGGCGCCGCCACAACCGCACCCGGGCGCCGGCAGAAACACGTTTCGAGCTCGGCAGACGGCACTCAACGGCACGGAGGAGACCGCCGCCGACAAACGGCACCACCGGTGCTGCGGAATAGCGCCGACGACCCCATCAGCTCAGTGCACTGTGGAACGGGTGGAACGGGCCATTGTCGCCGTCCGGCCCGACTGACTGTGCGCTGGGCGGACCAGACATACGATATTACCACACTAAGTTAAGACTAAGTAGGCAAAAGGAAATGAGCAATTTAGGAGCTACGCCTCCCATTCTCTTGTCATACATAATTGACTTCAGAACCATTATTTTACGCTCGTACACATTTTAGCGTGTGCGACTGCGACACAATTGTGGCGAATAATGTGTAACGGGCGAGTAATGTGAATAATGTTGTAACAGAGCCCGTGACGACGACTGGTGGATAGGCGGCGGTTCCAGTCGACGGTTGTAGAGATTAGTGTATGCGAGGAAGGAGCGGAGCACGAGTAATCTCTTTATGTATCTGTTGAGTTCACTCGCCCACGCACCTGCATCGAGTCTTTGCCAGCTGCCATGTAACACAACAGGATATTAATGATTCCCTTCTTTTTATTAATAATATAGGTTCCCGCACGCAGACGATTCACGCCGACAACTGACAACTACCGAATCGGCAGCTGACAGCAACATAGGTAATTGATGGTATCTACTATCTAGGCAGTCGGATCCAACCCCGGCATTGGTTGGCCGCTAGCGGAGCTGCTCCGTGGCCCCACCCACCCCACTGAACTACCGAGACAGTCCCGACCACTGCCGTCCAGGTCCTGCGACGGCAGGGAGCCCAGTTCGACGCTCGCATCAACCATGTCTTTAGCGGTTCGTGGAAATATTCCGGTCCTGCTTCTCCTCATACTGGGGACGGCTCTCACGAGGACGGAGGCCAGGTACGCTAGCGGCGCGCATCGGTCAGGTCTCAAGCTGTTGATAGAACCTCTGGAGGAGCATCAGGCGGCCTCTGAAACACAGTGCCTGGTGCTGTGCGGCGCACTGGCCGGCTGTGTGGCGCTCAACTCAGGCACCATCTCCGATGGGATCAACTGCCAGCTGCTCGGTCAGCGCGCCTGCGATGGCCTGTCGCTGGTCGCCGACGCCGCCGTCAACTACTATGACGTGTACGACGACCGTCAGAACCTGACCGCTGAGACCCAGACGCCGTTCTGGAACGACCCCGGCTGTGCGCGGGACGGATACTGCGCGACGGAGTGTGCGGCGGAGGCGGCCGGGGATTTCTGCACGGGGGACGCTCACTGCCGCACCCATCCGAAACCACCCAGTGTCTACGGGTGTTCGAACAGCACCTGTCAGCCGTCTGCGGACTTCTGGGAGATGCGGCCCGGGGTGGCGCTGCCCCGCTGGCAGATCTGGAGGCTGGACCCGTTCGACTGGACTTGGAAACAGCTGAAGGCGGACACGTGCTCGCTGGATATTTCCGTAAAGCTCGGCATCAATGCAAAATCCCGCATTGAAGTCGCATGGATCCTGGGACATGCCAATCCTGGGACACGACTGTTCTTAACCCGGCAGTTGCTGGGGTATTTCGCCACCCACCGTTTGCTGGGCACATTGCTCCAACAGACGGTAAATAACTTGTGAAAATAACTATCTCCAATTTTAGTGTTTTCTGAACCAAAATTTTGCGAGGAATCCGATGGTGTGGTCCCTGAAATCTGAAAAATTTCCATTTTGGAGATAGCACCTATTTTTTGAAAAGTAAATATTCGTCATGCACAAAAGTCAAATAAATTGAAAATATAATGAGTGAATATTTATACTAACACTAGAATGTATCGAACATGAATTAGTGATATATTTTAGCTGAGATGATACTATATCTGCTCATACATGTACATGAATTAGTACATTAACCCTCGTCGGCCGAGAAGGGGTGGGGCGGATGCCGCTTCATAGGGGTTTTTCGCGATAGCTCAAAACACGCTGAGGGAAAACAGCTGAAACTTGGCATACCTAATATTTTATTCAAGCTGGATCTTTTGACACCAACTGCGTTTTCAGGTCAGGTCAGGTCACTGACCTATGACGTCATAAATGAACCTCTGCACGGTCCTCAGAAGTTGCAACTTTGCAACGCCCTCAGTGCCAGAGGAACTTTCACAGGAAGATGAAACTTACAGGACGTAGTATCCTTTAGAGGTCTCACAAATTGTATATCTCAGATTTTTCCCAAATGCCACATGAGGTCAGTTCGGTCACGTGACCTCACCATAATAAGTCAATGGAGGGAAATATGAAAACTGTTATTTTGACGCCGGAAATTGTCTAAAAACTGTCCCAAGCACATGAAATCGTGGTTTCATGCACTCTTTGTAAGGTCCGATCATGAAACCACGATTTCATGTGCTTGGGATAGTTTTAGATCATTTCCGGCGCCAAAATAACAGTTTCAATATTTCCCCCATTGACTTATAATGGTGAGGTCACGTGACCGACCTGACCTCATGTGACATTTAGGTTAAATCCGAGATAAACAAGTTGTGAGACCTCAGAAGGATACTACGTCCTGTAACTTTCATCTTCCTGTGAAAGTTCCTCTGGCACTGAGGGCGTTGCAAAGTTGCAACATCTGAGGACTTCGCAGAGGTTTATTTATGACGTCATAGGTCAGTGACCTGACCTGACCTGAAAACGCAGTTGAGGTCAAAAGATCCAGTTTGATTAAAAGATTAGGTATACCAAGTTTCAGCTGTCTACCCTAAGCGAGTTTTAAGCTATCGCGAAAAGCCCTATGAGGCGGCACCCGCCCCACCCCTTCTCGGCCGACGAGGGTTAATGTACTAGTTCATGTACATGTATGCGCAGATATAGTATCATCTCAGCTAAAATATATCTCTAATTCCTGTTCGACACATTCTAGTGTTGTTACAAAAATTAACTCAATATATTTTCAATTTATTTGACTATTATGCCTGACGAATATTTATTTTTCAAAAAATAGGTGCTATCTCCAAAATGGAAATTTTTCGGATCTCGGGGACCACACCATCGGATTCCTTGCAAAATGTTGGTCCAGAAAACACTAAAATTGGAGATAGGTATTTTCAAAAGTTATTTACCGTCTTTTGGGGCAATGTGTGGGGGGGGGGGGCGTTAAACGCCCCCAGCCGATAACTCGAGAACCAATAGGCGCAGCGAAACGCATGAGGCGGCAAACGAATGAACGCGACGAGACGCTTCAAATGAGTACTTTAAAGTTGAATTTTGAGGTCACAGGTCAGGTCAAGGTCAGGTCAAACACCTGAAATCGGGCTTTCAGTAGCATGGACTTCAGGACTTCGCAATGGGCGCCTCTCGTCATAAACTCTGTCAAAACGGTGCACAATCCATCATATAAGGCCTACAAGAGTGTCAGCTTCATTCAGGGGTCAGTCAAGCATAGGTCAGGGTCAAGGTCAGGTCAACCGGGCAGGCACATATCCCCGAAAATAAAAACTGATATTCGCAGCCTGTGACACATGTTTTATGGGTAATTTGGGGCGTAGAACACGATGGTGACATTCATTTTATCATATGTGTACGTGTTTGGCTAAAAAAGTTCAATTTAAGAAATTCATGTATCATGGTCGTGAAGTAGTCACGAGAAATTGCCAAGATTCAGTTCAAGATTTTGGAAAATGCGGAACGATAATCAATAATCGAAGATAGCCATTTGATTGTTCATGGTATTGGCAGTCTAATGGCGTTTACGGCATGTCTATATGTCTATTCTGTGATTTTATATGATTTTTTGAACATATGCCGTTTTTGGTCGAAAACTCAGAAATCATGACGTCACTAAAACCTCGATATCTCAAAAATTTTCCGACCGATTTTTTTTTGAAACTTTGTCACAATAAACTTCAATCAAGTCCTTACAGGTACCCAAAATTTGGCGCACCTGCGGCGCGCCGTTTTTATGCTATGGCCCGGCGAAAAAGTGGGGGCGTTTAACGCCCCCCCCCCCCCAGCAACTCGCGGGTTAAGCTTCACGAGCGAACTCACAGATCTCAGCTACAAGGACAGTAATGGAAACTTACACGAGCTATCGATGGGAGTCAACACGATGGGCATGGTGAACAGCGACACCTACAGCCCTTTGAAGATCTCCTGGTGCGGTGGAAACATGGCCATCGGTCCCGCCAGCAACCCCACGCTGGTCACGGGTTCCGCTAGCGTCAGTCAGCCGCTCGACTTCATTGGGGTGCACAGCGGGAACAACGCCGACTCATGGATGACGGTGGACTCTGGTGTAGCCGACCCGTGGCTGTTCGAAGAGGCCGGCACCGTCGCCGACGTCGTCATGACCGTTTCCTCTTACGGCTATGTATACCGCCGGATCAACGCCACCAATGAAGTCACCGTCAAGTACGACTGCAAAACGCTGCTGAACTGCAACGTCAGACTGCGCGGCAACTCTAACCGGGTGCTGAATATCGTCATCGGTGCACAAGACAACACAGGAGTTTCGCTCCTTTACCAGGGCGACATTGACCTTTGGAGTGGATTTGTTAACACCGGCCCAATTACCAGCGAAACGGAGTTCAACACGTTCACTGTGCACTACAACAGTGCAGTGGCTCCGTCACCGTGCACCGCAACGATGCCACAACTCCGATCTACTCTGTCACGGCTCCGCACCCCATGCCTGAAATCACGCTGATCGGCATTGGCGGCTGGGACGGCAACATGACCATCCGCGCCGCCCGCTACGACCCGGCCTGGAGGACCGACACCTCATCTCATCTCATCTCATATATTTAACACATTCATTCGAAACAAACAATCAGTGTCGCCTCGATTGGCGCAAAAGTGCCGGAGCACTTAACTCGGGGCGCCTGGCTGAACGAGGGGCGCGGCTACAGCAACGGCGACGAGCCACCGCCGGAGCCTTAGATAGCTGAACTGCCGGATACCATTTCATGGGAGATGAAAGCCCGCGACTGGTACCCAATACACCCATTGCCCTGCACGTAGAATAGTGCTTTTATGCACTTTTTAAACATTTTGCACATGTTTTGCGTTCGATATTCATGGTAAACTTTGCCCTAGCTTAAAGTAATGATTAGAAACCCGCGTGATAAGGCGACAGCGGTCTCCAAAAATATACTTTTCGCCCGAAGTTTCATGCCTACCTACAGAGACAAGCCTCCCGTTTCTCAATGTTGCTGATGCGTAACTTATTACAGTTCCAATTGTTGGCTTTCTTCTTTGATATGTACTGATAGACGCCAGTGCAATAAATTTTAGCGGAGCGTGGCCAGCGCAACTTTTCTCTCGAGTCACGTTATCTACGCCTGCCTACACTGAAAACAATTTCACCCAAAACTGGCGAGTAAACCGGTGCCTCGCGGGTACCTCTATACGCAACCATTTTTAACCACCCTCCCAGGAGTCAATTTAGGACATAACACTTCCGCAATTCACTCTGGAGAGTAGTAACCCTCCACGACTATTCGCGCACCAGTGGCTCGCGACCCCTCCATCGAAAGGTATTCATCGACGCCTACCTGGCAGCAGCGCCCCACAAACCCCTAGGAGAGGGGGTTACCCTCCGCGCCTACCCTACGCCGACCAAGTCACGAGGGCAAAAAAAAACTCCCACGGTTGACCATATTTGCGGGAAAATATATATATCATGGCAATCTCACACCTAGAAAACATCGGTGTGAAAGTTTCACATCGGTGGGAAAGGTCAAATCGAATTCCCATAGAAATTTCGACATGACCCAGTCACCGGCAGTCGTACAGACCGCCCGGAATCAAGAAGATGTGTCGCCACTGCTTTCGTGACCTGAGGCCAGTTTTACCAAAAAATACCAGCCGGCCGCCGAAATAAAATATCCAGCCGAAAAAATAGACGCCACACAGCCACGAGTTTCACCAACAAAAAATTCCAGCCGACTTCGGACGGAAATTATTTGTCGCCGGTAGTCAGCTGATATTCTGTTACGATATCAAATTACGATATGTCAAGGAGGTTAATAAATCATTTAAAGCATGTTTTCAATCAAATTGAAGCGTGATTTCTAATGCAAATGCTATATACATTTCGAAATATTATTATTGTAAATTATTACATTATTTTCAAGAGTAATAACAACAAAGTAGAGCATTATAAACTTTCATATCTATATTAACATTCTGGTGCCCAGCAAAAGCCAATACAATACAAAACTACCAAATTGTAAACGTAGGTACGTCATTCATAAAGGTGACTTAAGGAAGCTTGCATTTAAGGCAAATTTAAGATGGATCTTTTTTCCTGTCAGCCTATTATATTAATTTTTACAATACCTTCAACTTGCTATGTACCTTTTTGTCTGTTTTTAGTCGCACCTTGTAGAAAATCATCGTGTAGACCGAGAACGCAATGTGTGGACCTCCAGCTATGAGGTGGGGACTAGATGGGACCCACTCCAGTGGCAGCGGAACACCTTCAATTAAGGGGCACTGCCGACTTTTGGTCCCATTCTTTCCATGCAACGCCCATAGGGCTAATATTAAAATGTCAAAATCAAAGGGGGGCACGGTGCCCCGGTGCCCTACCCGTTCCGCCGCCTATGAGTCCCGCTCCCGACAGATCCGGGAGCCGCACCTCTTTCCTAGCTTTCAAAAGAGCGGCAAAGAAGCGGTCAACATTGCTCCCATAGACGCCACCTGAAGCTGGACGGACGACGGACAGTTCCGCTGCCGAGCGATTGAACCGCGGTGCTACGAGGCGGCTTCGCGTGCACTGCATTAGCACCTTCTAGCGGGAGTAAGAGGGCTAACGAACTCGCCAAGGCCTATATAAAGCATTGTGCCAGGGCGAGTGTCTTACCTTAGGAAAATACCTACCCAGATTAACTGCTGCACCGCGGTCATTGCAGCGCTGAGGGTGGTCGCTCGCTCCGCTTCGGCGAGGTGGAGGTCAGACTGCCCGGCTAGGTGGTTTTAGCCGATATGCAGGCCCCGTTTGCCGGGCCCGGTCGAGAAGAAGGAACGCCACACAGCAAAGAATATTCGCTCCGGGCCCGCTACACTGGTCCAGCTCGTAAGTCGTAACAAATTAACAATACCTGCGCTAGCGTCGTCGACCGTCGTTCGACTGCGCCCAGTACCGCTCAGTGGAGAGTCCTGCCGAACTCCTCCGCGTGTGCCGAGATCATTCGTTGCGCGCGGACACAATCGTCCGACGGAGACCGCTCTGCATTATGATCGGGTGGTCACCACCTTGGTCGCCGGCTTTCACACCCAGCCGAGCCGTCTGGCTACGCCCCAAATGATCGTCTAAGCCTTTCGAATGGTTTGTAACTCGGGTCTAATATCGAAATGTTTGGGAGTTAGGACATGTTAAATCCGTGTTCATGAACAAATATACATTATGCAACTAAAACGCTTTAAACTTTTCTAGGCTGATGACCAGGCATACACCTATTCATTGCAATATTTCTAAAATGTAAATAAATCATGAGCAATGAGCATAAAAAACAACAGCGATCCACTAGAAGCTAGTGTGGAAATCCACTGACGTAGGTCGCCTCGTACTGGCGCAGCTCGTAGCTCGTCCAGCAGCGGCAGCGTCTCCCGCACCCGGCCGCCCGCCTTGCCCGCCTGCACCATCAGCCGCTGGAAATGGCTGCGCTGCCGCTCCAACATTAGCTTGACCGCCTGGCCGGCCCGGCAGATGCGCGCCGTCCGACGCACGCAATGTACGTCTTCAACAGCGCCGGGATGTCGTACGACACGACCGCGTCCACGGCGTCCACGTCAATACCGCGCGCTATAGCCGCGAGCACACCAGCGCGGCCATCTCAGCTAGCGCGCGCCGCCGCTGGCACGCCGGCACTACCCCACAGAACTCAGTCACGCGCGCGCCCAGCCCAGCACAGACAGCGGTAGCTCCAGCTGGTGCGCCACCTCGTTCCAGTTGACCAACACGAGCGAGCGTCGCCAGTCGGGCTGTCGGAGCAAATGGTGCATCAGCAGCGGCTTCAGCGGCTGCGGCGCCACCACGTTGAACGACTCGCTCAGCTCGGCCGGCGTGGTGAACCTGCCGACGAACTGACCGGGCAGTGCGACGGCGGCGGCCGCCGTGCCGGCCACCAGCAGTCGCGGCTGGAACAGCGACATTCGCTCCAGCTTCTCCCGCCTCCGGGTTCTGTGACAGGGTGGCCAAGAACGACAGCTTCTGCAGCGGCAGGTGAGGCGCGCAGACGGCGGCGGCCGTCAGCCGGCCGGCGATGCAGGGCGGCGGGCCGTGGCCGCCGCCACCCGCTCCACCGCTTTCAGCCAGCCCGTCTCGGCCATCTCGATCACCCGGTCGGCTTCGTCGATCACCAGGTAGCGCAGGTGCGCTAGCGAGAAGCCCTCGGCGCTGGTTATGTGATCCATCAGCCAGCCGGGAGTGCTCACCACGATCAGCCAGGGAGACCGGGCCGCGCGGCCCCACCGCCACCAGTTGGCGCCCCCTCGTGCCACTGTGTCTCCACCCAGCAGCCGGACGCAGAGCGGCGTGTCGGCGTCGTACTGGCGGAACACGGCGGGCACCTGAGCGGGCAGCGCCTGTGTGGGTAGCACAGCTAGCGCGCGCACCCGGCGGCCGGCGCACCGCGGCGCCGCGCCTGCACCAGCGGCAGCACGAACGCCAGCGTCTTACCGCGGCCGGCCGGCGCCGAGACGCAGAGGTCGGCCGGTGGTAGCGGCGACTCTGCGGCCGCCAGCAGCTCGGGCAGCACGGTCACCTGCACCAGGAACACCCGTTCGATGCCCTCGGCGGCCAGCCGGGCGCGCAGCTAGGGGCAGAGCGCCGGCAGATTGGCCGGCGCCGGCCGCCGGTCGCCAATCGGCTGCGGGTGCGCCAGCCAGTCGGGCAGCGCACGCGGTGCACGGCCTGTCGGCTCGAGCGCTCCACCTCGTCCAGCACGATGAAGTTGTCAGCGGCGGCGTCTCCGTCCGACTCGGAGGTGTCCTCACTGTCGTTATTGGCGACGGCGGCTGTCGCTGTGCGCTCAGTCAGGTCGGCCATCACAGCAACACTCGCCGATGATTGGCGTCATCGAAACCGTCGGACGACAGTGGATTCACCACCGTTTTTGCAGCAGAAACTGGAAAAACCTCAGCTATAAACAAGGAAAAACCTCACAACATGCCACAGCCTGCAATTGTGTATATTGTCATTATATTTTTCACATGACAGAAAATATTGGCTGCTTTTTTCTAGGAACTGGCTTGAAAAACATAAGCTAAAATCAAGCTCAGTGAATTATTATTGTATTTCAACATGAGACTGGTAAAAATATTTGTCACTGTCAACATGACCGGTGTAACGGACGGGCTGCATGAACATTTCGGCGCATGATCTGAAAACTCTGTGTGCGAAAATTTCAGCGCTGAGGTGAACAAATAACATTTTGGCCACAATTTGCCTGGTGCCACAATTTTGCAAAACTCACTCACAATACTTACAGCCAGTTTTATTTAACATGATCCCTGCATGACTCATGCATGCAAGATACACATGCATTAAATATCAGCACAGTGCACACACACCAGTTATGGATTCATTTACATTTTACAACATTTCTATTATTTTCTTTTCCTTCAATATTGGCAGCATGACTTGCTGAGTTCAGTGGCACAATCATATGACAGCAAGTTTGTTCGGGTTCGCAACCATGCAAACTTTGCACGTTTTGCTTCAAAAACAAGCCTTTATACATTTCTTTCATGCCATTCAATTTTTTTCATTTATTGTCATTTATCTTGAAAATCTTGCCATTTTGGTCTTAGCAATGTCAATGCACCTTCCCTATTCCGCACAGCTCAAGTAAGTTCCACCCAAAAGAAGAAGTGGTACCTAACAGTAGCTGGCGCCTTGCAATGTCAAATGTAGCTGAATATGTGAAAACAGTGACATATTTATTCAAAATCTTGAGTCCAATGAGCCTACCCTCTCTTCCTCTCCTTCCAGCATTTCTTCAAGCACCTTCAATTTTCGAAAATGACCTTCCATCATTATTTTCCACTTCCGTGCGAGCAATGAACTTGTAAGCTGACCACTAGTTAATGCGCTATCATCTTGCTGTTGTGTGCTTGTAGCAAAAAGACAATATAAAACGACAAAATCAACACCACCACACCAAACACCCGTCTTGTTGGTTCCTTTTGGTCCTGCCTGGTGACAAAAGGCTCTTTCTTTATGCAATATCATCAGTATTCCTCTTCTAATCTTGAAGCCCAGATGCTTTCCAAATTGGCCATGAATGATACTAAATCATTATATCAACTGGGAAGCGCAAATCACGATAATTAGTAACAAATGAGGCCAATTGTTCCTACACGACATCGAAAAAATAGACGGGGTCGCCTGTCTATTTTTTGGAGCTGTTTTTCTACATATAATGGCGCAGATAAACACTCCATTAATGCCGCATTTGCCATTGGGAAATAGGAGAGTTTCAAGGGAGAAACATATCAACACTACAAGAACAGAACGAGACAATCATACAACACCTAGAGGAAGTGAAAAATGCTGAAAAAAGGAAAATAGAGGCAGGAGGAACACATGCAGACGTGGTAAAAAAGACATATGAGAAGATCATTGACACACTTGGGGCCAAGCTGGACACCCTGCCAAAGGCAGACAAGCTAGTGGATTTAGAGACTAAGGTGGTAGAAAAGATTAAAGAACAACAAAAGGTCATCAGAGATAACTCAGAGGGCATTAAAAGGGTGATCCAAAGCAAAGATATGGAAGATAGAGTCACAAACGTGCTGTTACATAACCTCCCAGAGAGCGAGGCAGAGAAGAGTGAAGACAGAAGAAATGATGACACCAAAAAGTTCAAAGAGATCGCAGAGGCACTAGGGGTGCGGAACCCCGATGTCTTGAAAATCATTCGACTGAGACAAAAAATTGAAGCTGACACGAGCAACGCACCAGAACAAGAAGGGGGAAAAAACCCAAATGAGAAAAGGCCGGGGAGAACAAGGCCAAGAATGCTGTTAATCAAGCTGAGCAACAGAGAACATGTGGATGCCCTCTACAACAGGAGATTCGACCTGAAAAGTAGAGGCATCGAAAATATCTATATTTCAAAAGATCTACCCCCAGAAGAACGGGAAAAACAGCGAAAACTGCGAGAGGAATGGAACAGGAAAGGCCGTGAAACACATGTCATCTCACGTGGAAGAGTGATTGAAAGGAAGGGAAACAGACAAGCAAAGTAAGAAAGAAAGAAGAAAGCTGCCATACCCGAGACAAGGATACCCAGCAGAAAATTCTAACCTGTCATCTTTTAAATATTCAAGGACTGACGAATGCTAAGCAGATGGAGCTTCAGGACCTTGTCTGCCAGCAAGGAGTGTTACTTTGTCTGACAGAGACTCAACAAAAGTACGACAAAGTTGACTGGTCAGAAGATATCTGTAAAATGGAAAGAAGGAGAAACATGAATGAGAAAAAAGGAGGTGGCCTCCTCATAGCATTTAAAAAGAGGAATTGGATTTCAATCCAGCAGCTAGAAACTATAAGTCAAGACATACTGCATGCGATGGTGAAAGTGTGCGACATCATAGTGCATGTTGTACTAGTCTATTTCTCCATACCAAAGTCTAGTGAGGATAAAGCGAGAAACACCATTATGCGAAAGGAAATAGAATCAATAATAGACAAGACAGAAGAGAGTGGTGAAGCTACTATGGTGCTGGGAGATTTTAATGGGCATATTGACATGCTAGGACAACAAAAGGAAGATGAAAATGGCCGTATAGTCCTTGAATGGATAAACAACTACAATATGCAACTTTTAAACCTAGATCCTGCTTGCAGGGGCAAATACACATGGTCAAGAAATGAGCAGAAAAGTGCTATTGACTTTGTTCTTGTAAACAAAAAGTGTTACAGCTATTATCAAGATATGAATATTGATGAAGAACAATCAGTCACAGACATATCAGACCACAACATCATAACAGTGACACTGAAGGTCAATAAAGCAAATGTAAACTATAGAAAAAGCAAAATCACAACCAGAGAATACATGAAAACTGATGAGAAGTCACTACAAAAGTTCTTAGCTGAAATGAACAAACAGTTGCTGATTAAGCAAATAAAAAGATTTGAGGAATTGAATAAAATGATGAAGGAGGTGGCTGACAAAACTCTGAAGGCTACATACAAGAGACGAGTGCTAGATGAAGAAAGAATTAAAGAGCCTCCATGGATTACAGAAGAGATTAGAGAAGAAGTTAAAAAGAGGAAAGAACTCAATCGTAAACGGAGAAAGGCTAAGAAACAACAAGAAAGTGACGCACTGTATGAGGAATACAAACTCCAAAAACAGAAGGTGAAGCTGCTGGTGAAAAAGGCTATTACAGCATCTGAAAAGAAGATAACATACGAAATAAGAATGAACAGGAACAGAAGCAAAAAGATGTGGGAAAATATAGACAAGCTGAGAAAGAAAGAAAGAAAAGGCACTGAAACTCATCTATTTAACGAAACTGGCTCACAGCTCTCTGTCAGCGAGGAAAAGCAAGAACTGGTGAACTACTGGAGAGGAGTCTACCAACAACACGCCAATGATATGACAAAAGAATGGAGCGAAGAGGCACAAAAAACCTACAAACAAGAACTAGAACAGGCTCAGATACAGATGGACTGGAGAAAAAGTGAGGCTGACCATATAGACATGGCCTTCCATATGCCAAACACCATTGAGCCCATGGAGAAACCAGATATTGACAGCAAAACGGTGACAGAGCTGCTGAGAGGATTGAAAACCAGAACAGCACCAGGACCAGATGGTTTAAGAAACGAGCTCTACCAGCAACTTGCAAATAGCCCAGCAGGCGTGGATACCATAAAAGCATGCATCAAAGGAGAGTTGACTGCTAATAACAAGCCAGAGACCTGGAAAAGATCACTTACAAAAATGATCCCAAAGATTTCCAAACCCACGGCAAAGCAATTACGACCGATTGCTCTAACAGACGCTTCCTACAAGATATATATGAGTGTTATCAGAAACAAGATAGAAGAACACCTGAGAGTGAACAAGGAGACCATGGAAATCCAAGCTGGCTTCACAGACAAAGGGCGTGTAGAAGACAATCTTTTCCTGCTACAATACTGCGTAGAGCAATCATACAAGAGAAAGAAACCACTGATCGTAACAGCCATTGATTATGCAAAGGCCTTTGACTCAGTGAGAAGAAGCAAGGTAATAGACATAATGAAAAAGTACAAGGTCCACCCAGAGGTGATCAGTTCAGTAGTAACCATATACGGGGAAGATAGAACGATCATCAGCTTGAACAACGACAACGAACAGAGCATAGATATAACCAGCGGAATCAGACAAGGTTGCACCGGAAGTACCACTCTGTTCAAGTTGGTAACATACGAAATAGCAAAAGAGCTGATTACAACCAGAATGGGGTACAATGACCGAAACATCTACCTCCCTCTTCTGCTGTTTGCCGATGATGGCTTGCTACTCTCACAGTCCGAAAGAGAGACAGAGATGATGATTAAAGTTCTAACCCAGGCAAGTGAAAAATGTGGACTAAGAATTAACAAACAGAAAAGTGTCATACTGATTTTCCAAGAAGGAGCGCAAGAGACGCGAGAAATCGGAGGCATTCCGGTCGGAGAGCAGACGAGGTATCTTGGAGTGCAAATCGTCAACAAAAAGGACATGTTTATCGAACAGAAAAGGCAAACAATTCAAAAGGCACAGAAGCTGGCCAGTATGACATACGGAATAACGAGTAAAAGTTGTAACAAGCTAATGATCGGAAAGACATATTGGAAGAGTGTCGCACTGCCGTCAATACTGTATGGAACCAACGTAGTAACTCTTACAGAGACCGAGATCATGAAACTGCAAATAATAGAAAATGGGGTGTACCGACAAATCCTGGGGGCACCAAGATACGCACCAAACTGTACGCTTAGAGGAGAAACAGGCTCCTCCCTAATGAAATCTCGGATTTTGAAGGGACGTCTGCAGTATGTAAGAGGAGTGCTTCAAGGCCGAAACGATCTGCTTAAAAGGGTCCTGAGCATCGAAATGGAGAAAAAGACAAGTAAATGGTCAAAATCTACAGAGAAATGCCTCCAGTCCACGAAGATGTCGCTAAATGCTTTGTCAACCAAAACCAAAGAGGACGTCAACAAACTCATCAAGACCTGGGACGCCGAGCAGTGGGACCTCGAAGTCAGAGACAAAACGAGTCTGGGGATTTACAGAGCTGGCAAGAAGCGAGTGCAGGAAGACCCTATATATGACAACACTGCAGCCTCGGTCATTCTTTACAGAGCAAGAAGCAATGCACTACCACTAGGAGAAAGGAACCGTCACAAAAACGAGACGACGACATGCAGCCTCTGTGAAGAAGACGACGAGGACCTCGCCCACTTTGTACTCCACTGCAAGAAACTGACGGACAAGCGGATGAAAATTCCCCCGCTGCAGCGCCCATATAAAGAAGAAGAGCATGAGACACTGACGGAATTCCTGTTCAACATGAACCAGGATGACGAGGAGATGGAAAGAAGGAAGGAGTGGCTGTACCAACTATGGCGAACCAGACAGAAGATAATGGTCGAAAAAGCAAGGATGACAGCTGGCACACTCCTTCCTGTATCCACTCCCAGTACCCCAGACCATGCCTAGACAAACCCGAAACCCAGGGGTTCTCAAGGGGTGCCGATGCTAAGGCGATACCCCGAAGACTTCATCATCATCATCACTCGTTGGCTATTTTTCTGGCTGATATTTTTTCACGCCGGCGGATATTTTTTCGCCTGGTTGGTGAAACTCGTCGGCTGGTTTTTGACAGAAAAATTGCGCCGGGCTGCTATTTTTCTGTTGGTAAAACTGGCCTCTGTATAAGAATCAAAATGGTATCACTTGGTAGTTTCGGAAGAAAAAGCGTTGCCAATCGTCCCGTGATGAATATTGCAGAGATTTTAAGGATGTACCCTAACAATTGTACTTTCGCCCCCACTTGAAAACCGCCAAACAATGTGCCAATATATCATTGGTTTTAAAAAAAAGTTAAAAAATTGTTGTAATTCAAAACTGTATGAGACAGCGCCATCTAGTTGTAACAGTAGATCCATGATCCAACTCCTTCAGGGCAGGTTATGTCAGGGAGACACCGGTTGGTCACATGACTCGGAAACAAAAATCAGCTGATAGAGTGGCGGAATCGCCGTAATCAAACACGAATAATTCCGGACGATAGAGCGGCAGTATAGGAGTTTTCTTCACAACAGGCAAACATTGCAATGTTTTATCATTTTATGATCAAGAAACGTTCATAAACCATATATTTCTTCGATGATTACTGCCGCAACCGACGCGCACACATCGTAGCCAGCGCATAAAGCTGTGCTTTGCGATATTAAATGTAAAGAAAAACATTCTATATCTTGCTTCAACCTTCTACTTACGCTTTTATAATTACGACAGCGACACCATACGGCCTATCGACGCTATGCAACTCCATTGAGTGTCCGGCCGCACTCTTCCGAGTGTGCCGAGATCAGAGGCGGACCATCCGCGGCACGTCCAGCTGCACTGCCCGGTCGCTGGGAGGGCGACACCTAGCGCCGCTCTGGCCGCTCGCTTCCGCGCACAACTAAGCTACCTGGCTACGCCTGTGGGAGGGGAGGAGGAAAATCAACAACAGTCTGATGAGCCAATGGAGTCTGCGAGCCGCGCCAATCAGCGCCCTTCCGCGCGCAGACGGGAGCTAGAGCTATTCATCTCCTTTCCTGTTTTCGCTGGTCCGCCAGTCACCAGCACCGTTCCGTACTCTCGATCGTAGCCATTCAGCCGTGTTGTCCTATACGACAACAGTCAGCAGCCTCGGATCGCGCCAGTCGGCCGCCAGAGAATCTATATTATCTATTTGCCGTACAGCATTGCAAGCGTTACAGTGTTTGCAGCCGGGTGTAATCAGTACTTGACACATTTATGTTTTGTATCACAAAATTTAAAAATTCATTGAAATATATTCACTTTAATTTGCATACAGCTTTTGATTCTTGACGCGGATTGTTAGCCCTTGCTACATCAAACAGCCAACATCCATATTTCTGTTTCCAGAGCTGCAGTGCTGGACACCGAAAGTACATTATGTTCTAATAATTCAATCCAAAGGTGATTTCACGACAAACTTCTAGGTTCCAGAGCAAGTATTTTCTCGCCAGAAGCGCGCGATTGATTGCAGCTGGCGCGCTCACGATAACTAATATCGCGCTCGCCAAAACCTGCCGGTTACAGCCACTCACACCTTACTTCCAACCTCCGTCCCATTTATCACTTATTAGCATATCGAGACAGAATGAGACTACGACATAATCGTCAAATTACATAACACAAATTGCGGGACGTCATCGGAGAGCCCGTTAAAATACCAAACCCCAATCTCGGCCAACACCGTTGGGACGGGGCGGGGGGGGGGGGGCGGGAAGGGCTTGAAGCTGGGGGACGTATCGGCGTATCCTTCATAGACACGGGTGTTTCGCAATGCTGGAGCGCCGAGCCGAATTCGTCTCAATCGCCACACTAACACAGCAGCGCTGCGTAGCGCGCTGCAGTACGCTGCCGTGAAACAGGGCCCAGGAGTCGGATGGTCTCGGCGGCGGCGGCAGCGGTGACGGCGCTTGTCACCGTGGAGCCGTTGAACGACGCCGTCAGCTCGAGCACCGGCGACTAGTGACCTGTAACAGAGCGAGTCGCGTCACGTCACGTCGTCACCTTTCAGTCGCGACGGCCGTTATATAAACAGTTACTGAGAACATCACGTACCAGCCACGGCGACCGTCACATTACAGTCACGGTGATCATCACACAGCAGTCACGGCGACCGTCACAGGTCACGACGGTCATCAAATACCAGCCACGGCGAGTATGACTCATAGTCACAACGTCTTCTGTCGCACATTCAGTCATAATTACAGTACATTAGCCTGTGCATAAACATCTCATCCAAGAAGTACAAGCCCGATTATTACCCGCGTGGGGCTGCGGTTTGGTGGCGTGCGGCGACCGGCCCGACGGTTCAACGCCGGTGCTTACAGCGGGTCGATCCTGACCAGTTCAACTGGCAGCTCACCGACACGGACTGGACAGTAGTGATGTCAAATACGGAAAATCGGAATACCGATACCAAACCAAGTACCAACCAAAACCACGGGAAAATACCGAAACCAAACCAACTTGCGAAAATGAGGGAAATACCAACTTTTTACCGATTTCTTAGCCTCTTATACATTAGTGAGGGCTTATGATACCAACAAAATACCAAACACATTACGATTGAAATACCAAATACCAAGTTGGTATCGGTTTGGTATCGGTATACCAATTAAAGTTGGTATCCGATTGACATCTCTACTGGACAGCTGTGTTAAAGCAGCAGAGACCTACGGAGAAGTGGGAGGAATTTCGCAGGATTTTCCTATCACAACTCGACACAGTGGCACAGGCGTCCACAACTCGACACAGTGGTGACCAAGGCGCAGCTGCGCCCCCCCCCCCCCCCGGTTCACACAATTACTGACCTGGAGATAATGTGATGGTTTCTGGACAATGTGGCTTGATACTGGCCACCACACTCTGCAACTTCCTGCCAGGTGACGTCCTTCAGCTGGATCGAACCGCTGTCTTCAGAAACGCCAACAGTAACGAGCCTGTTGAAAGATAACATGCTCAGAACTAAAAAACCACAAAGCATACAATGGAAACGACTAAGCTGGCCACAGGCACGGTACACAACGGCGGTCTTTTATGCTAAGAAAGTTCCATCGCCACAAAAGATTGCAAATGGCTATGTTATAAAAAAAAAACTCAGATATCACATATCTAGTCTGATAATGGATACCTGGCGGCCTGGCCGCACGTCATGTGGATGGCAGCATGGCTTGAGCTGTGTGCTTTGGCATTTCCATGGTGAGATCGGGCCCCATGCATGGCGCTGGTGTTTCGTCTGCATGTGCATGTCTGCATCTACTGATCTGGGGTCCAGTTTCCAAGATCTCTTGAGCGTGCTGGGCTGCTAAGTTAAAAGGTATATTACACTACGCATTCACGATGGTCCACAGTGATAAAATTGTGGTAAATGGATTTTCTCCTCAGTCCTCTTATTCCAACCCTTATTTCTCACTGCCGTTTGGCTGAGGCACCTTCAGGCTTGATGCAGAACAAGAATGCCCATGTCGTGTGGCACACCTTTGATGAGCATCTGTCCCAGCCAGCATCTGTTAGCAGTGGCATGCACAGTGGCAGAGGGCTGTGCATTAGCACACCCCTCTGTCAAGCTGACTTGGCTCAGAAACTAGCAGGAGGTTGAGTGTGCATACTACGATGGGTAGCTGCTCATCTATGTGGCTCTGTGACACAGGATCAGCCTGAGAGAGAACAAAGCCAGTCAAGGCAGTAATGGGATGTTGCCAGACTGGCAAAATAGTAAGTACTATGCCACAAGTTACAAAATCAATTTAAAGTTGTGTTGGTTTGGGCTCTTTCAAGTTTTGGCCCAAAAAGACTACAGAGTTGGAGGAATGATAGGAATTAGGGGGAGCTATTGGTATGGGCAAGCACCCTGGTACAAGTCATTGGGGCTGAGCCCATCCAGTGGACAGGGCACCCAGCCCCTGATGGCTGACACTGCACCTGGCTCCGTGTATGCTCCTAGGGGAGCTTCCCACATGGGATGAAAGTGTCTGCCCAGCCCAGAACAGGGGGTTGAGGCATAGAGAAGGATTTCTGGTATTCATATAGCAGGCATCTCACATGCTGCCACCCATTTGTGAAGTCGCTAGACTCTCCAGTTCTTGAGACATTTACACAAAATTCGCTTTTAAATCTAATCAAATGCCTACCTAGTCTAACAGAACAAAACATTATCTAACCTGACCTAACCTTACCTACTAAACTACAACCTACGGTTTATGGTAAAGCTGGCGTCACCGTCAGTTGGTAGGGTGTAGGGTATAGGTTAGTATGTTAATAGCCAATAGGTAAGGTTAGGTAAGGTTAGATTGTTTTTAAATTTCAGCTTCCTTTTATCTACACATTTACTGGCTAGCGCTGAAGGTGACTCCAGCTTTATTGACACCCCGTCAAGTCCGTCACCAGGGTGGTGTTTCACCGGTGATAGCAGCACGCTGCTATTCTGCTGACGTCACACTTGTGGTTGTGTTGGAGCAATGTGAATGGGGCTTGTTGATGTCTCCATGGAAACCTAATTTGACACATGTAATAGCAGCGTGCTGCTATCACTATCACCGGTGAAACACCACCCAGGCCAAACTCGCACCACGCTACACTAAATCTGCGCTGCACCAAGCCAAATCCGCAACGCACCAAACCCACACCAGATGAACAACCCCACGATGACAACATCTCGTCGAAATTGCCATGCTTCGTCAACTGGCCGTTGGGGTAGAGCAGACTACATACTTGGTAGGATAATTACCACAACCACAAGACAAATCAAACAAAACATCAACTACCTTTGGCCTTGGCCTAGTTACCTTTTACCTATTTTGATTTGAATCTCAACTGAACCACAGAATTCAGAAAAGGATCTAAAACACAAAATCACCGAGCCTGGTGCTCCCACAGGCAAAATCTCAGGAAAAAAGTAAATTTTAAAAACAAGGTACCAAACCAACACCTACCTTCCATTATTTATAGTCACAGTGCCTTTCATCTTTACCTAACAAAATCAAATCAAATAACAGACCCCATTATAGAGTTCAGTGTAACAGACAAAACAAATAACATAACCGATGACAAAATACAAATTAAAACAAAGGTGTTCTCCATCAGCAAACGAAATGCCGTTCAACCAATCGAATGCAAAGACATGCGTCTGCTAGCGACAGAGGTATATTAGCAGCATTTACAGTACAGTGGACAAAGCACAACTGAGGGTGGTCTGCGGTTTTCAATACCGAAATTCGTAAACTTCCCAAGTTCATCTTGTTTTATGACCCATATCAAAAGATAGAGAATTCTTTTATGTTAATTATTAAGCTTGAACCAGACACCGACATTGTCTTGTTTTTTAGTAATATTCCATTAATTGTCATAGTGTTACCTTCAGCAGAATGGAAGATCATTCATTCTAGACCAAAAAATATACCTTACATCTTCGAAACTGCAATGAGATATGCAGACTTTTAAAGGAAATTGAATTCTCATTTTGATATAGACGTTTTAAGAGCATATGCCTAACAAGTTTACCAAATAGAGATGTTTTTGTTCAGGAGTAATCAGTTCCAAAAAATATAAGATCGAGATTCGTAAATACATTTCTAAAATTTCCCAAGATCATAGCGCTTCAACATTTTGATAGGTAGTAGCGTTAACAATTTTGTAAATTTTGGTAAATGTTTTAGACACCGACATAGTCTAGTTTTGGAAAAATATTACATTTAGTGGAACAGGGTGACCAAGGACAACAATGGCGGTGGTGCATTCAACATCAACTAAATGCAGTTTCCAACGCTTAAAAAGCAACAAAACTGACATAATCTGAAAGAAAAATTAACTTTTATATTTATTGACCATGATTGAAGCCCCACATCACTGAAATTACTCGACAATTCAGGGTAGAGCATTGGCAGGTCCGGTAGGCTGAACAGCTCAGAACCATGATAATTTCGAAATTGAATGAAAGAGTGTCGGCCTTTGATATTACTTTTTGTCCTTCAATTTTAATTTTTGATTGTGAAAAATTAATTTGGTCCATGAGCAATCTTTGCGTTTTAAGATATATAATTTTTGAAATGGCGGGGATAGCCAACAATTTATTTTCGTTAATGCTTCACAGGTTCATACATGGCGTGCTCTGTGATCATAAATCAAAAATATATATACAAATCATAAAACTCATCGAAATTTGTTGCTTAGTTCTCTTTTTTAGACTTGAAAGGTCAGCTGAAAATAGTGGTCAAAATACCTTAGTGTTGTAATTTCGAACCGGTTTTACCTAGTTCTCTATATACCGTGGGTTATGTAAAGGTTCGCCATCCACGGATACGCGTTTACGATACCTCGAGTAGTTCCAACTCTTTCAGTGAGGGCTGTGCCAATGACTCGACACCCGCGGGGACAATATCCGTTGCTGGGTAGCTACCTTACTGCAGACTGTGGGTACAGTGCATATTTACGAGTACTAAGGCAGGCAAGTCTGCTTACCCTCTAGCTAGAATCTGGACATGGCGAGTTAATACACATATACCACCCGCAGAGCAACGCGTAATTCGCCAGCTTCGGGTGAAATTGTTTTCAGTGTATGTCATGCGTCGTCCATGCCGATTGCCGACCGCTCCGCCGGGTCGAGGTCAGGGCGACTTCAGACCTGGATACTGTGGATAGCCGGGTCACAATCGGTCCATCCACTCTGCTGACGCGAGTTGCAGAGTGTGCGAGCTGCCTGCACTATTTGTGCAAGCTCAGTCAAGCTTGTAGCAACTTGCCAAGTGCCGCGCTCTTGACCCACATTTATCCACGTCAATACAATTGTGGAAAATGGATATTACAATTTACAATAACTAGAGGTACAGGTTTACGCGATAACTGTATGTTTTGATTTATGTTATGTTACGGGTGCATTAGTTTGGGTGATTGACTTGTATTTTAAGATGTATTATTTGGATAGATTTGGGTAGATGTTTTTAATTAAACTGTAAGGGTTGGTGATAGGTGCGGGGTGTTCAAGTGTTTTGTATGGTAGTACCCTACCCTACCCTACCCTACCCTACCCCTACCCTACCCTACCCTACCCTACCCTACCCTAACCTACTCTACACTACCCTACACTACCCTACCCTACCCTACACTACCCTACCCTACCCTACACTACCCTACCCTACCCTACCCTACCCTACACTACCCTACCCCTACCCCTACACTACCCTACCCTACCCTAACCTACACTACCCTACCCTACCCTACCCTACCCTACCCTACAATTCCCTACCCTACCCTACCCTACCCTACCCTACCCTACAATCCCCTACCCTACCCTACCCTTCCCTACCCCTACACTACCCTACCCTACCCCTACACTACCCTACCCTACCCCTACACTACCCTACCCTACCCTACCCCTACCCTACCCTACCCTACCCTACCCTACCCTACTCCTATACACTAACCTATACCCTACCCTACCCTACCCTACCCCTACCCCTAACCTACCCTACCAACCCTACCCTACCCCTACCCTACCCTACCCCTACCCTACCCTACTCTTACACTAACCTACCCTACCCTACCCTACCCTACCCTACCCTACCCTACCCTACCCCTACACTACCCTACCCTTACCCTACCCTACTCTACCCTACCCTACACTACCCTACCCTACCCTACCCTACTCCTATACACTAACCTATACCCTACCCTACCCTACCCCTACCCTACCCCTACCCCTAACCTACCCTACCATACCCTACCCTACCCTACCCTACCCTACCCTACCCTGCCCTACCCTACCCTACCCTACCCTACCCCTACACTATCCTAACCTACCCTACCCTACCCTACCCTACCCTACCCCTACCCCTACCCTACCCTACCCTACTCTACCCTTACACTACCCTACCCTACCCTACCCTACCCTACTACTACCCCTACCCTACCCTACCCTACCCTACCCTACCCTACCCTACCCTACACTACCACCGACAGTCCAAGTTTCAGCTAAATCGGCCCAGAAACGGCTGAGATATTGCAAACACAAATTTATCGTATTTACTGGCGAATCCCCTTGGCGAGGGGTGCCCGGCGCCGGTATTCGTTGTCAAAGGTCAATGACCTTCCGGCTCTGATTATTTCCAGTCAGTTTTTAAAGGATGATGAAGATGATTAGCCAGATGCTCATTATTTAGGATCAAAATTGATAGAATAGTTGTATTACGTTTCACCCACGGGGCTTCTTCGGATACATATAGGTAAATTCAACAAATAGAACACAGAGATGCAGGCCAAGCTCAGACACAAATCATGCGCATGCAATAAATATCGTGA
This sequence comes from Amphibalanus amphitrite, assembly GCF_019059575.1. Taxonomy (NCBI): domain Eukaryota; kingdom Metazoa; phylum Arthropoda; class Thecostraca; order Balanomorpha; family Balanidae; genus Amphibalanus; species Amphibalanus amphitrite. The sequence goes on from NW_024881963.1 coordinate 249,225, forward strand.
AAGGATTAACAGATATCTTGAGATTTAGACGAATAATAATTTTAAGATCGACCCCTAAGTGCGTACTGCGCGCTATTATTTGTCTTTGTTAATAAATACGTATACCTATTTAGCAGTCGACAACACAATACGTACTACGCGAATTACGCTATCATTCCATCTCAGAATTCGTACTACGCGCACACTAATACATACACATCATTCTAAATCACAGCTAACAATGACCTATAATACCCAATCATAATCTGTGTTCGGCGGTACAGCATATCTACAGGCGCTGCCTACTGGAGCCATCTGTTAGACCCGAAAGGAACTACTGCTACTATGTAGGTATCGGTGTCATATAACGCTACCAACAGAACAAGCCAAGGAACAAGCGCTAATGTGCATATGATGATGTGTAGGGAACTGGATGGAGTAAGCGCCATGATGATGTGTTTTTGTTAAGTGCTGGTTTTTTGTTTCTTATCTCAATTGATTCAGTTATTAAAAGGTTCGCTTCGTCCTTGCATCTATGAAGAATAGAAATTTCGAAGTCAGTGTTCATCGGTTGTGCTGTGGGGTGTGCTGTCAGTATATGATCACCTAGGTCAGTACCTTTCCTTTTGTTCCTAGCGTCTCCCAAGTGTTCCATAAATCTAGTCCTCACCATGCGTCTAGTTTTCCCAATGTATGTATCTCCACACATTTTACATTTAATCTCATACACAACGTTTTTGGTATGGCATCTACCTTTGAGGCCACCCTCACACGTACTGCAAGTCTTACGACACCCCCTGGGACAATCAGGGGGTTGCAGTGCAGACGAGGTCAGTTGATTTGAGAGTGTAGGTCCGCTTTTCCACGCAACTCGAATATCCAAATCTGAGGACTTCACTGCTGCGTTGACTTTACGTGTGAGGGTTTCAAGGGAATCAAGGGAATGTGAGGGAATCAATTGAGATAAGAAACAAAAAACCAGCACTTAACAAAAACACATCATCATGGCGCTTACTCCATCCAGTTCCCTACACATCATCATATGCACATTAGCGCTTGTTCCTTGGCTTGTTCTGTTGGTAGCGTTATATGACACCGATACCTACATAGTAGCAGTAGTTCCTTTCGGGTCTAACAGATGGCTCCAGTAGGCAGCGCCTGTAGATATGCTGTACCGCCGAACACAGATTATGATTGGGTATTATAGGTCATTGTTAGCTGTGATTTAGAATGATGTGTATGTATTAGTGTGCGCGTAGTACGAATTCTGAGATGGAATGATAGCGTAATTCGCGTAGTACGTATTGTGTTGTCGACTGCTAAATAGGTATACGTATTTATTAACAAAGACAAATAATAGCGCGCAGTACGCACTTAGGGGTCGATCTTAAAATTATTATTCGTCTAAATCTCAAGATATCTGTTAATCCTTTCACGATATTTATTGCATGCGCATGATTTGTGTCTGAGCTTGGCCTGCATCTCTGTGTTCTATTTGTTGAATTTACCTATATGTATCCGAAGAAGCCCCGTGGGTGAAACGTAATACAACTATTCTATCAATTTTGATCCTAAATAATGAGCATCTGGCTAATCATCTTCATCATCATATGTAACACAATGCTCAGTACTAGCATCTCCATCCTCAAAAAAGTTTTTAAAGGGACCCTCCCACCTTAACATTAGTTTTGAGTTGAGATAGCCAAGTTTGCTGCCAGGCTCAGAAACCACCATTTATCCTGGTCGCAACCCCCGCAGCTTTATGGTGTTCAAGAAATTTCTTCCCTTTACTTGCAGGGTGGGACCAGCGTGGTCCCTATCTCTTAACCATTACGGGAATCTGATGACGTCATCAGGCTTTCGAAGGTCCGTTAAATGTTTGACTAAAACGTTTTGTAGCACGCGGTGGAATATGCTGCGTTGCGCGCAACAAATGCCGCACTTTTAAATAAAGTCGCTAGGAACAGCGGAGATCCCAAAAAGTAAACAAAAGTAAAAGTCTAAAATCTTGAAAACCGGTGAATATTTTTCGGTGAAATTTGGTAGATATTCGTTTTCGCTCTTTCTGAACCGAGCGACATCACTTTCATGCCAATTCATAAACTTTTTTGAAGGTGGGAGGGTCCCTTTAAGCGAACAACTGAGCCTAAAGCACGTGCCCTCTGCTCGGCGCCGGTCGCGGCCCTATCACGTGCACACCGCTGAACCCACACCCTCGAAAATTTAATACGACAAATGAGTGCACGCGCTCGACTTGTAGCGAAAGTTTCAGCCCCGTAGCCCTTACCGTTCCCGAGCAATAGCCTGTTTTTGCCAATTCTAATGCTAACCCTATGGCGCACATGAGCACGCGCCACGGGCACACCCCCGGCCACATCGTGCCCAAAATTTAATACGACCTGTTGAATGACGTGACCCACGAGTCGTGAAAATTTCACCCTCGTGCGTCAATCGACGGCGCCGTAATAAGCCTTTTAGGGAGTAACCCCGACGGCGTGGGCGGACTTTTTAGGATTTATAATATAGACTAGAGGTACAGGTTTACGCGATAACTGTATGTTTTGAGTTATGTTATGTTACGGGTGCATTCGTTTGGGTGATTGACTTGTATTTTTAGCTGTATTATTTGGGTAGATTTGGGTAGCTGTTTTTAATTTAACTGTAAGGGATGGTGGTAGTTGCGGAGTGTTCAAGTGTTTTGTATGTTGGGCCCTTTTTGAACACAACCCTACCCCTACCTACCCTACCCTACTACCCTACCCTACTCTACCCTACCCTACCCTACCCTACCCTACCCTACCCTACCCTACCCTACTATCCTACCCTACCCTACTACCCTACCTTACCCTACCCTTCCCTACCCAACCTAACTCTACCCTACCATACCCTACCCTACTACCCTACCCTACCCTACCCTACCCTATCCTACCCTACCCTAGTCCCTACCCTACCCTACCCTACCCCTACCCTACCCTACCCTACCCCTACCCTACCCTACCCTACCTGCCCTATTCTACCCTACCCTACCCTACCCTACCATACTATCCTACCCTACTACCCTACCTTACCCTACCCTACCCTACCCTACCTAACTCTACCCTACCCTACCCTACTCTACCCTACCATACCCTACCCTACCCTACTCTACCCTACCATACCCTACCCTACTACCCTACCATACTATACCCTACCCTACCCTATCCTCTACCCTACCCTACCCTACCCTACCCTACCCTACCCTACCCTACCCTACCCTACCCTACCCTACCCTACCCTACCCTACCCTACCCATACCCCTACCCCTACCCTACCCTACACTACCCTACCATACCCTACTCCCTACCATACCCTACTACCCTACCCTACCCTACCCTACCCTACCCTACACTACCACCGACAGTCCAAGTTTCAGCTAAATCGGCCCAGAAACGGCTGAGATGTTGCAAAAACAAATTAATTGTATTTACTGGCGAATCCCCTAGGCGAGCGGTGCCGTGTGTCGGACTTCGTTGTCAAAGGTCAATGACCTCCCGGCATTGTTTCCACTCAGTTTTTTAAGCGAACAACTGAGCCTAAAGCACGTGCCCTCTGCTCGGCGCCGGTCGCGGCCCTACCACGTGCACACCGCTGAACCCACACCCTCGAAAATTAAATACGACAAATGAGTGCACGCGCTCGACTTGGCGTGAAAATTTCAGCCCCGTAACTATACCGTTTCCGAGCAATAGTCTGTTGCCGATTCTAGTGTAAACCCTATGGCACACCACGTGAGCACGCGCCACGGGCGCACCCCCGGCCGCATCGTGCCCAAAATTTAATACGACCTGTTGAATGACGTGACCCACGAGCCGTGAAAATTTCACCCTCCTGCGTCAATCGACGGCGCCGCAATAAGCCTTTTTGGGCGTAACCCCGACGGCGGACTTTTTAGGATTTATAATATAGACAGAGGTACAGGTTTACGCGATAACTGTATGTTTTGATTTATGTTATGTTACGGGTGCATTAGTTTGGGTGATTGACTTGTATTTTAAGATGTATTATTTGGATAGATTTGGGTAGCTGTTTTTAATTAAACTGTAAGGGTTGGTGATAGGTGCGGGGTGTTCAAGTGTTTTGTATGGTAGTACCCTACCCTACCCTACCCTACCCTACCCTACCCTACCCTACCCTACCCTACCCTACCCTACCCCTACACTACCCTACCCTACCCTAACCTACCCTACACTACCCTACACTACCCTACCCTACACTACCCTACCATACCCTACCCTACCCTACCCTAACCTACCCTACACTACCCTACCCTACCCCTATCCCTACACTACCCTACCCTACCCCTATCCCTACACTACCCTACCCTACCCTACCCTAACCTACACTACCCTACCCTACCCTACCCTACCCTACAATCCCCTACCCTACCCTACCCTACCCTACCCTAAAAATCCCCTACCCTACCCTACCCTACCCTACCCTACCCTACCCCTACACTACCCTACCCTACCCCTACCCTACCCTACCCTACCCCTACACTACCCTACCCTACCCTACCCCCCTACCCTACCCTACCCTACGCTACCCTACAATCTCCTACCCTACCCTACCCTACAATCCCCTACCCTACCCTACCCTACCCTACCCCACCCTACCCTACCCTACCTTTACACTACCCTACCCTACCCTACCCTTACACTACCCTACCCTACCCTACCCTACCCTTACACTACCCTACCCTACCCTACCCTTACACTACCCTACCCTACCCTACCCTACCCTACCCTACCCCTACCCTACAATCCCCTACCCTACCCTACCCTACCCTACCCTACCCTACCCTTACACTACCCTACCCTACCCTACCCTACCCTACCCCTACCCTACCCCTACCCTACCATACCCTACCCCTACACTACCCTACCCTACCCTACCCTACCCTACACTACCACCGACAGTCCAAGTTTCAGCTAAATCGGCCCAGAAACGGCTGAAATATTGCAAAAACAAATTAATTGTATTTACTGGCGAATCCCCTTGGCGAGCGGTGCCTTGTGTCGGCCTTCGTTGTCAAAGGTCAACGACCTGCCGGCTCTGATGCTAGTTTTTTAAGCGAACAACTGAGCCTAAAGCACGTGCCCTCTGCTCGGCGCCGGTCGCGGCCCCATCACGTGCACACCGCTGAACCCACCCCCTCAAGAATTTAATACGACAAATGAGTGCACGCGATCGACTTACAGCGAAAATTTCACCCCCGTAGCCCTAACCGTTCCCGAGCAATAGCCTGTTTTTGCCGATTCTAATGCTAACCCTATGGCGCACATGAGCACGCGCCACGGGCGCACCCCCGGCCGCATCGTGCCCAAAATTTAATACGACCTGTTGATTGACGTGACCCACGAGTCGTCAAAATTTCACCCTCGTGCGACAATCGACGGCGCCTTAATAAGCCTTTTTGGGAGTAACCCCGACGGCGGCGTGGGCGTGGGCGGACTTTTTAAGATTTATAATAGTAGACTAGAGGTACAGGTTTACGCGATAACTGTATGTTTTGATTTATGTTATGTTACGGGTGCATTAGTTTGGGTGATTGACTTGTATTTTAAGATGTATTATTTGGATAGATTTGGGTAGCTGTTTTTAATTAAACTGTAAGGGTTGGTGATAGGTGCCATAGAGATCTTATATACATAGAGATGACATGCACTTAAAATCGTGGCGATTCAGTGGGTCTTTTTAAGCAACTTATTTTCAGCCAGTAGCGTGCCAATATGGCTGAGGCATTGTTAGTCTGAAGAAATTATTACGTAGCGAGCGAAGCAAGCGTAGTCTTTCGTAGATTAACGGAAATTGCTGAGTATGAGCGGCCGGCCGGCCGTGGTTACGCTTTTGCGAGGCTTATATCTCAGCAACCACTTGACCGATTTACATTCGATGATTTTTCTAGGGTAGCTTCATTCCTTCTACCAAGTATTGGACTATTCTCGATGCATATGGGTGACCGCTTATGCACGTGCCACGTGCAAAACGAAGAGGTGTCAGTTTTGCAATTGTTGCAATATCTTGGTAACTACTTGGCCGATTGCGCTGAAAGTTGGTATGTAGGTAGGCACTCACTAGGCAATGCATATCCATGTGCCACAGTTGGGGTGCTGCTGCACGTGCGCACGTGCAGGGGTCGATTCCAGATCTCGAGAACGGCTGAACTGATTGTGCTGAAATTTGGTACATGGTTAGCGACCAGTTAGTAGGGTGCCGTGCAAAAGTCAGTTGTGACCCATTTTGCACGTGTGCACGTGCAGGGTGCCGCTTCCAGATCTCGAGAACGGCTAGGCCGATTGCGCTCAAATTTGGCACATCGCTAGGGACCGGTTAGTAGGGTGCAGTGCACAAGTTAGTTGGAAGTGTCCCTTGCAAATTCGCTTGTCCAAGGCCCACCCTCTCGCTCGCTCCGTTGGTCGCCCCAAAAGGCGTTTTACTGGTTAAAAATATTGCTGTTCTTTCCTGGCTGATTTCATTCCTGAGGTAAGCAATGAAATTTGTAGCATGATTTCATTTTGTGTTTTTATTTAATTCCTTAAAAGCTCGCCTAAAAACATTCTCTCTCATTCAGGCTCTCATCAACCCGGCAGGCGGTGGACCTCCCGGCCACCTTCCGCGCGGTGGGGGGGGGGGCATTTTTTTGCCCCTCCCGTATTTCCGAAACTACTAGACGGATCCGTAACATTCAAACGATGTTCGATAGCCCTGTCAAATTTGTCGACGGAACTCCAATTTCATTGACCTCGGGGTCACCGATGACGTCACAGGTCAGGTCAAAGATAAAATGTTTCGCGTACGTTAAAAATAGGGCGTACGTTGCCTAGTATATATGTTGCTATTAGAGGTCACTGATAATACCATGTCAGGTCACAGGTCAGGTCACCAAGGGTCAGCACATGAACCAACTTTACTATTTACTAGGGTTGTGCGATGCATGTTTTATGGCCCCCCTGACATGGTCCCCCCCCCAAAAAAAAGGTTACAGGTCTAAGGTCATTTGGGTCAGGTTCATGGAATTTTCAGGGTAGGTTCCTTGAGATTTGGTCAAGTTTGGCGCTTTCGGTCAACCGTCGTGAAAACGGCTGTTCTGAACCTTTCTGAGCACGGTGCAAGCTCAAATATACATATGCTGCATGTTCCCATTCAATGATACATTAACCCTCGCCGGACCTATTGGTTTTCCACATACGCGCCGGCCGTGGGGGGGGGGGGGGGCTTGGTTGGTACGATTTCCCTCGCCGTTTCGCCCCTGATGAAGCTAGAGCGTCGCGGAAAAAACAAGCGTGTGCGCCGTTACAAGACGCAGGGACTGGTACCCGATTTTAAGGTCTCATGAGGTCAGGTCAAGTGACCAAGGGCCAGGCTTCATTTTTTCATAACTTCGCAACAAAAACGGTCGGAGAGCCGCGATTTTGGCATCATCGTGTTCGCCTCGCTCAGGCGCGTCGAATGGTATACTTTTTGTTCGGGTGAGGTCAACTTGAGGTGTTGACCTCGGGTCAAGGGCAGGTCAGCTCCCCCAGATCACGAAGCTGGTTGAAAGAGGTCATGTTACATATTACTCGAATCGGCAGGTCTTCCTGAGTTTATTGGTGGCTTTCCCGACTCGCTAACTCAATTTGATGGGGAGTTATTGATGAAAAACTCTAATGACCCAAGTATATAACTGCAATGAAAACCGTAAGCCTCATGCTAATAATTATATTCAAAATAGGGCCAAGAAAATAAGACATGTTGGCCAAACTGACAAACTGACTTTTGTCAAACCGTCTTACGGTTTTCATTGCAGTTATATATGTAATCATGAGCCTCAAAACCGCGCTTTCTTTAATCAATGACCCAAGTGACCATAAATGACGCCACGCAATGTCAACAATGCAAAAGTGAAGCATCGGACCTTGCAAGGCGTGCAAGAAATCACGATTCCATGTGCTGGAGACAGTTTGAGATAGTTCTCGGCGCTAACATAGCAGTTTTCATTTTTCTCCATTGACTTATGCCTAATGGTGATGTCACGTGGCCGACCTGACCTCATGAGATTTTTAGGGAAAATCCGAGATATATGTACAAGTTGTGAGACATCTGGATGATACTACATCCTGTAAGTTTCATCTCCCTGTGAAAGTTCCTCTGGCACTGACGGCGTTGCGAAGTTGCGACATCTGATGACTGTGCAGAGGTTCACTTATGACGTCACAGGTCAGTGACCTGACCTGACCTGAAAATGCAGTTGTTGTCACAAGATGCGGCTTGGATCAAAGGTCAGGTATGCCAAGTTTCAGCTCTCTATCGCCTGCGTGTTCGGAGCTATCGTGAAAAACCCTATAGGGAGGCGGCACCCGCCTCCCCCCCCCCCCCCCCCGTCGGACGGCGAGGGTTAATGATACATGCAGTACCTCTACCTGATACGAGCATAAGGTTAAAACATGCCTAATTTCATTTCAATAATAACGCTCGAAAGCGTCACAGCTAGACAAAAAAGAAAAACTGTACTTAAAAATAAGCGGATGTGAACACAATCTCCTTGACCGAATCCTTACAAAATGCAAGTCACGGGCCATGGCACCCCAGAAAACCTTGCTTAAAAAGACCCACTGAATCGCCACGAAATCAAGTGCTTTAACATAGGCGTGTCATCTCTATGTATATAAGATCTCTATGATAGGTGCGGGGTGTTCAAGTGTTTTGTATGGTAGTACCCTACCCTACCCTACCCTACCCTACCCTACCCTACCCTACCCTACCCCTACACTACCCTACCCTACCCTAACCTACCCTACACTACCCTACACTACCCTACCCTACACTACCCTACCATACCCTACCCTACCCTACCCTAACCTACCCTACACTACCCTACCCTACCCCTATCCCTACACTACCCTACCCTACCCCTATCCCTACACTACCCTACCCTACCCTACCCTAACCTACACTACCCTACCCTACCCTACCCTACCCTACAATCCCCTACCCTACCCTACCCTACCCTACCCTAAAAATCCCCTACCCTACCCTACCCTACCCTACCCTACCCTACCCCTACACTACCCTACCCTACCCCTACCCTACCCTACCCTACCCCTACACTACCCTACCCTACCCTACCCCTACCCTACCCTACCCTACGCTACCCTACAATCCCCTACCCTACCCTACCCTACAATCCCCTACCCTACCCTACCCTACCCTACCCCACCCTACCCTACCCTACCTTTACACTACCCTACCCTACCCTACCCTTACACTACCCTACCCTACCCTACCCTACCCTTACACTACCCTACCCTACCCTACCCTTACACTACCCTACCCTACCCTACCCTACCCTACCCTACCCCTACCCTACAATCCCCTACCCTACCCTACCCTACCCTACCCTACCCTACCCTTACACTACCCTACCCTACCCTACCCTACCCTACCCCTACCCTACCCCTACCCTACCATACCCTACCCCTACACTACCCTACCCTACCCTACCCTACCCTACACTACCACCGACAGTCCAAGTTTCAGCTAAATCGGCCCAGAAACGGCTGAAATATTGCAAAAACAAATTAATTGTATTTACTGGCGAATCCCCTTGGCGAGCGGTGCCTTGTGTCGGCCTTCGTTGTCAAAGGTCAACGACCTGCCGGCTCTGATGCTAGTTTTTTAAGCGAACAACTGAGCCTAAAGCACGTGCCCTCTGCTCGGCGCCGGTCGCGGCCCCATCACGTGCACACCGCTGAACCCACCCCCTCAAGAATTTAATACGACAAATGAGTGCACGCGATCGACTTACAGCGAAAATTTCACCCCCGTAGCCCTAACCGTTCCCGAGCAATAGCCTGTTTTTGCCGATTCTAATGCTAACCCTATGGCGCACATGAGCACGCGCCACGGGCGCACCCCCGGCCGCATCGTGCCCAAAATTTAATACGACCTGTTGATTGACGTGACCCACGAGTCGTCAAAATTTCACCCTCGTGCGACAATCGACGGCGCCTTAATAAGCCTTTTTGGGAGTAACCCCGACGGCGGCGTGGGCGTGGGCGGACTTTTTAAGATTTATAATAGTAGATTGCAAGTGACCATCTCACTCTAACATTAATTTTGAGTTGAGAGAGCCAAATTGGGATCCCTGGCTCGCATTAGGTACCTTCCTTCCGGTTTGGGTGCTCACAACATCGAGAACTGCCTTAACCCTCGCCCGCACATGCCATTTTGCCATCTTAGAACGCACATGGGGGGGGGGGTTGCCACCCCGCCCCCGCGCCATTTCGTTCCTGTTGGAGATAGAGCTTAGCGGTAAAGACCAAAAAGATTCTTTGGGAAGAGACAAATCCAATGATACCCAGTTTTACCTTCTCAGGAGGTCAGTCATTGACCTTCCAGGTCAGGTCAAACTAAAAAATGTTGCTGTTTTGGGTCACCGTTGGATATCAAGTGCGCTGCTTATCATATAGCGATGACGATGCCGTTTTCTGGTGCCAAGCCAGCTAGAACCTCTTTGTCACACTACCCGACCAGGTTTTTGCTGCTGAGGTCATTTCAGGTCAAGTTAGGTCAAGGTCAATTATATGTGTTTGTATGTCTGTGTGTGTCAGTGTGTATACTGATGTGTGCACCGATTGTTTATGTGTCCATATTACATGAAATCATGATCTGAGAAGCTTTTACCAAAAATGCAGTCAAAAAACTTCACAAAAAGTAAATTTCGCTTGCCCAAAACGCAATTATCTTAGATGACCTAGGTTGACCTTGACCTTGACCTTGACATCTGTACATCGTCGAACAACATGTTCCATGATAGGTGGGAGGTAAGACTGGCAAAAAAGGCCGAAATCAAGGTGTCAAAAGCTCACAAGGCCCGTAGCCAACGCAAGATGTTGAGAATTGGCCATTTGGGTCATGACACGACCTGAAAAACAAGGTCATATCTCCGAAACCAAAAACCACAGAAACTTGTGGTCAGTGGACATCAAGAAAGGATAGAGGAGCGGCTATACGAAAAATCAGCCTCCTAGCTCTAAAAATGTTGAGTGCAGAGCAGAAAGACTACCTGGGGGGGTGGCAACCACCCCAGGTACGCCCCATGTGCGGGCGAGGGTTAAATCGGAAATATTTTATTAAATTTATTTCAAAGCCTGCAGGCTGCAGCACTCGAATTCAGAGGTATTTGAATGCCCCATCTGACTTTGTGACATCAGCGCAGAGCTAGCGATTTTTAACTCTTATGCTAAAAACCTTGGTAAAAGCGTGTTTCCTTTTTCCAACCAAAGAAAGGCATTACCCAGATATGCTTCTTTCTAACCAAACCAAAACAAAACAAACCTAACTTATTGCCCCCCCCCCCTTGCTGGCGGCTGCGATCACCATTGAGCGCATTTAGGTATTGAGTGATACTAAATTATCTGTCAGTGCTGGTTATATTGGAAAGCGCATCAATTATTTTTACATTTTTATCAAAAATGACTATTTTCTTTGTAAAATATCACTGGAGATCACCCTAAAACATTTTCGAAAAACGTAGCAAAGTCATCCCGCTAGGTAGTCACCCCCGTTTACGGTATACCGAAGTTTCGTGCAACTTTGGCCACCAATGGCAACTTTAGCCCACTCCTGGAAAAATATTTGATTTGCTGTAGCTTTTTACACTTACCTAGAGCCAGAAATTCATTTTGATGCCACACTATGTCGTCCACTTTAACTTCGCCTCAGTGGGGGGGGGGGGTATATGTTACCATCCGGCCGCGTTTTTTTTTTGCGTGTGAGTAAAAATCCGCGGCGCGTATACGCGCCGCGGATTTTACTCCGCGGAGTAGGCCAGTCCGCGGACTCCAAGCGCCACGCCGCTTGGAGTACCTATCTTTCTGTACATCAATTTTTGACAATGTGTGAAATTTTTGACCCCAGGTCATGTCAGGTCAGGTCACCAGGTCAAGTTAATTGGCCAAGCCTAAAAAAGTTTGCAGTCATGTCCAGCCTGCAGCGTTTGTAAGAGAGGTTTCACTCTCGGTGGATTGCATGATGTTATGGGCACCTATAATTTGTATATCTCGGAATTTTTATATCCGTTACCTGAGGTCAGGACAGTGGCGTGACCTTTCCATTATAACCCAGCCAGCCTTCCCAAGTGGGGCCCACATGGGCCCCAAGTGGGCACCAAACTGGGACCCATCTGGGCTGCCCACCTTAGACCCAGATGGGAATGTCATGGGCGTCCAACTGGGTCCCATCTGGGCACCCCAGACGGGGCCCATGTGGGACCCATCTGGGGCCCGTATTAAGCCCGCATATGGGCTTTCCCAGTTGGGACCCACATGGGCAGCCCAAGTGGGGCCCATATGGGACCCAGCTGGGATATATGTATATTGTAACATATGTAACATACATATGTTAACATATGTTAACATATGTAACATATGTTACAGGGAGTATGCGATTTCAGTTAGTTTGCAACGACCCTAGGGTGGTTGTAACCTCCCTGAACGATCAGTTTGTTTGCAACGACCCTAGGGACGTTGCAAAATAACTGCTCGTTCCGGGACGTTGTAACGAAACTAGGGTCGTTGCAACCTCCCTAGTTAGTATGCGACGAACCTAGGGTTGTTACAAAATAACTAGGGAGTTTAATAAGTCATCGAGTCTCGTTTCACAGGAGGGCCGTCAACAATCTTGTCCAATGAAAATATTGTTCAATCGAGCTCATTTAAAAAGAAAAGGAGAACAAAATTTGAACATTCAGCTCAGGAGTATTTCACGACGGCCATCTAGTACACATTTTGTGCAGGTTAGGTGCACATTTGGTGCAGATTTGTTCAACTTAGATGGGCATTCGCCAGGAAGCCCTTTGTAAAAACGGCTATTATCCGCTCGTTTCCAGTCTTCTTGTGATTGTAAACGTTCAAACATGTGAAATGATGGTGGTCCCATACATTATGGTGGGTGTCAAGGTCACGTGGAGGTCAGGTCAAGGTCATTGACCTTTGATGACCTTAGTTCACTTCTTCTTGCTTCATATATTTTTAGGCTAGTTTTTTAGCTGATTTCGAATTTAGCACCCATTTGAACAGTTACGAAGTAATCTTGGCGCCTTCGGGCTTCGTACCATGTCACGAAGCTGTCAGTGGTGGTTGACATCTACTATGGACAGCTAGCAAGGCGCCTACTGGTTGACCTGACCTGACCTGACCCGACCTGGCCTAAAAACACCAAGACATCATCGGTGATCAAAGCTAACATAAAATTCGTGATCAGCGCCCCGAAAAACCTCGTAACAACCTAACTCTCCAAAGTTTTAACAGGTCCCGATTTTCCAGACATTTGAGTCACTGACCTGACTTGGAACTGGAAGGTCAACCAATAACTTAGCCCCGCCCTGTGCGTTTGCGGCTAGCAAAACACCAATAAGAGCGAGAGTTGACCCCGCAGGACCTGTTGGTTTTCTACATACGCGCCTGCCGGGGGAGGGTTGGTACGACCCCCTCGTCGTTTTTCGCCCCTGATGGAGTTAGAGCGTCGCGGAAAAAACGAGCGTGTGTGCCGTTAGGAGACACAGCAACTAGTACCCGATTTTAAGGTCTCAGGTCAACCGGTGACCTCTGAGGTCAGGTCAAGTGACTCAAGACAAGGGTTCGGTTTTTGATTAATAGCTTCTTTAAAAAAAACAGTCGCAGAGTGCGATTTTAGCATCAACGTGTTCGCCTTGCTCAGGCGCGTCGAATGGTATACTTTTTGTTCGGGTGAGGTCAACTTGAGGTGTTGACCTCGGGTCAAGGTCAGGTCAGAGACCCCTAGGTCGCGAAATTGGTAAAAGGAGGTCATGTTGCATATTATTCGATTCGACAGGTCTTCCTCAGTCCATTGGTGGCTTAACCGACTCGTTAGCTCAGTTTGATCGGGAGTTATTGACGAAAAGCTCGTATGACCCTAGTGACGTCATAAATGACGCCATGCAACGTCAGCAATGCAAAATTGAAGTATCTAACCTTGCAAGGAGTGCTTGAAATCACGATCTGTGTGCTTGAGATAGTTTGAGATTGTTCCCGGCGCCAGAATAGCAGTTTTTATGTTTCTCAATTGACTTATAGGTAGTGGTGAGGTCACGTGACCGACCCCTCATGTGATCTTTAGGAAAGATCCTAGAGGTACAAGTTGTGAGACTTCTAGAAGATGCACGTACTGTAAGTTTCATCCCCCTGTAAAAGCTCCTCTGGGACTGAGGGCGTTGCGAAGTTGCGGCATCTGAGGACCGTCCACTTATGACGTCATATGTCAGTAACCTGACCTGACCTGAAAATCTGATTGGTGTCACAAGATCCGGCTTGAGTCAAAGGTCACGAATGCCTAGTTTCAGCTCTCTGTTGCTGGCGTGTTCGGAGCTATCGCGAAAAAAAACTAGGGGGGGGGGGTGAGGATTGAGCTTGGCTGGGTTGGGTAAGTTTGGGTCAAGCAGGGGCGTAGGATCCTATACAGTTAGGGGGGCTTCAGCCCCCCCAACTGGCTGGTCAGCCCCCCCAACTTGCCAGTCAGCCCCCCCCAACATTTTAAAATATGGACAAATCAAAGAAAGCTCAACTTGGCAAGGTTAAATGGTACTATTTTGGGGAGTAGTAAAGCAGGCGTCACACTTCTTTTTGCAACCAAGGAGAGACGCTGTAGGTTAGGCTGTAGGTTGTAGGTTGTAGGTTTTAGGTGGTAGGTTTTAGGTTGTAGGTTGCAGGTTTTTGGTTGTAGGTTGTAGGTGAAGTTAGGTCAGGTTTGGTTAGGTTTGGTTTGGTTTGGTCTGATTAGAAAGCATCTCTGGAGTCTGGGTATAGCGCCTCTCTGCTTTACGACTACCCAATTTTGGCCTTAAAACTAACTGGGGGCCTTGAAAATGTGCATTGCAATGGAGGGAGTAAATTTAATTTATAAAATGACTTTCGAGTCATAAAAAATACATACTAGCAAAACAAAACCAGGAAGGTACACATTAAAAATCAACTGTGGTTCTAGCAAGCCGGAGGCCGAAGGCCCTTTGCAGAGATGAGGTCCTCTGTAGAGAGGAGGCGGCCCCCTGTAAAGACTAGAGAGGAGGCCCTCTGAAGAAAGGATGCCCTCTGAAAGGGATAGACCCTCAGTAGAGAGAAGTCCTCTGTAGAGAGGAGGCCTTCTGTAGTTGAGCTAGGCCCTGTGAAAAGAGGAGGCCCACAGTACAGCGGTGGTCCTCTGTAGAGAGGAGGCCCCTCTGTGTTTTTTTTCAAATTATTGTACGCACAGGTCAATACGAGATCGTGACTGTAATTACACCAACCGTGTCAAATTGAATCGGAATTCATATGTGTACTAGAGTGTGAAGGAACTCCGGCTTGTAAGTTGTACTACCATGCTAAAAGAGTTGTAAAATGTGTGATTTGGAGCTTTGTTTTGACAAATGCTTTTGCAAATTTTCTCGGCGCTCCGCGCCTCCGATTCTTACACCAATCAATAAGAAAGATCGTGACTATAATAACACCAACAATGTCAAATTGAATCAAAATTCATATGTGTACTGTTAAGGAACTCCGGCTTGTACTAGCATGCTAAAAGGGTCATAAAATTTGTGTTTTAGAGCTGTGTTTTGACAAATGTTTTTTTTTTGCAAATTTTCGCCGGGTTTCGTGCCGCCGATTCATAAACAGGTATTAATAAGAGAGATCGCTACTGTATGCTTCTAATGCATTAGGCTAAAAGTGCGGTAACAATATCAACTTCTGGGTTTTTAAGTCGGTCGATACGTCCCCCCCCCCCCCCCAGTGAGAAATCCGTGGCGACGCACTTGTATAGGTGAATTTAACTAAAACTACTGAGCCGAGTGACTTATAACGATAAAACTTCATCTTGAAACGACGAAGACAAAATGCCTTTTGATCTCGACATACTCGCTCCCCCTCCTCCGGTCGTCAGAATTCATCCATCAGACCCGGCAAGTCGGCCGACCTGTAACACCCCCCCCCCCACAAAAACGTTCGCCTAGATGCTCCTTGCCCTCTGTAGAGAGGAGGCCCCCTGTAGAGACGAGGTCTCCCGGGATCCTCCGCCCCCCTGGCCAAATCCTAGGTACGTGCCTGCAATTGTTTCTTGCATTTTGGGAGTATTCGTGTGGCTACATGACCTACAACGTTAAAAAATAAAATTATGCTTCCAATAATATGCAGAATGCAGGGGTTTTGCGAAATACTACAACAGAAATTGTTCTGTGACGGTCCTGCAGCTTTACCGATCACGATCGCCTACTTTGTCGATACCGGTATCGTGGCCCTAGAGGTAGTCGAGGTGGTCCCTGAAACAGCCAAAAGGGAGCCATTAAACAGTCTACAATCTTTAGGTACACAAAAACTTGACTCTTCCGAAATGAAGTGGGTGATTGGTGAAAAATGAGTACCTAGATTTCAGGAAAGTTATTTAGGAAAGTACCTCTAAGGAGCCCCTTAAACAGTTTGCCGAACTAGGGGATAGGAATCTAAATATTGAATCAATCAATAAATTGAATCTCTCATCAGCCTTAACCCGCGCCCCGTTGGGGTCTGCCGAGCAACGCGCCCTGCTGGGGGGGGGACAATTTGACCCCCTCCCCCCTAAGATCTCGAGAACCACGCAACCTAGCGACAAGCAGCAAACAGGTTTAGATAGCCCCAACAGGGAACTCTTCTTGTGACCCAATTTCATTGAAATAGGTCAAACCGATGACGTCACAGGTCAGGTCAAATGTCGAATTTTCACCGTTTACAGGCATTTCAAGAAATGCGTTGTAAAATCGAGTAAAGTGCATTTCATTGAAAATCATCGATGGGGTATTGTTTGTCAAACACATATTTTGCTATTTAATGTCACTGATACCAGGTCAGGTCACAGAGGTCAGGTCACTGAGGGTCACAATATGAAAATATCATGTGATGCATGTTTTCTGGTCCATTTTATATGCCAAATGCGATTTTGTGGGTCAGGTGGCCTTTGGGGTCAGTTTAGATGATGTTCTGGTCAAGGTCAGGTCAAGGTCAGGTCAAATAAGGTCAAATTTCAAAGTTGATATTTTTGCATAAAATGGGTATCTATTCGATGCAGCTCGTCACGGGGAGTTCAATGGTGATCTTTTTTTGCGCTACGTGCTCTAGAATTGCCAAAAAATGAGTTCAAAAATTCGACGTCATCAATTTTGAACAGTTTTTTCGCTACTACTTGGCCAAAAAAGAGGTATCGATCTAAAACTGCTATGTAGATAGAAGAGCGAAGGGAATATTACATGTATTCCTGTTTGTTCGAAAGTCAAAAAAAAAAAATTGGGATTTTTTTGCGTTTTTCTAAAAAATCATTTTTTTAATTTTGGGGGTCAAAATTCCACAATTTTTAACATCCGAGATAGCAGTTTTGTAGCGCAGTCTTTTCTCTACATGACCATATAAAGAACTTTGAAATTGCTTAGTAACTGTAGCTTTTGTGAGCGTTTCAAGATTTCATGTTTTTTGCTCATTTTTGCTCGAACATGACCTCAGTTTGACCTCAATAACTCCTGACCTAAGGTGACCTAAGACTTGAAAGTCTGTGTGAAGGTGTCAAATTGATGCCCGGTAAGGTACAAAAAAAAAATGGCGGCGCTGCGCGCCGTTTTTTTTTTTTTGTTATTCAGGAAAAACCACAGGGGGTGGGGCAAATTGACCCCCCCAGCGGGGCGAGGGTTAAGTATAAGAAGAGCATACATATACTGTTTTAGTGGCATCACTTTGCATTTGAAAAGAGCGGGAACATACACTGCATAAATGTGGACATGTGGTTGTAAAACGTTGAGCCGGAATATAAATACCTACGCCTTATTTTATAAGCCTGAACTTGGATCCAGGGGGAGAGATTATAAGTCATATCACTCAAGTCATAGACCCGCTTTTCACCACCACGGTCCACGCTCCCCCCCCCCCCGGTCAACACCTTTTCCACTGCTGGTTTTTCCATCCCCCCCCCCCCGGTCAGCACCTTTCGTCGCCGCCCCCACCGGCGTCCGTGGCTCAGCCCCCCCAACCTATTTTGCGATCCTACACCCCTGGGGTCAAGTAACTAGTAGGCGTCCCACCCGCACCACCTGTTTTAAGGTAGTGTGCCACCTTTGAAAGATTTCCCATTTTATTTTTCCTAGGATAAGAAGCTTCTGTTTTTACCTAATATCGCAAAGAAAATCAAAAATGGGCCTGGAATAGTGCCTTTTTCGCCTAAAAGTTTATCGGTTTTTCGATATGTATAACAACTGTAGTGGGCTGACCTGCAAACAGGCGTCGGCAACAATCGCGAATGCGGCGCACATGTGACAATAAGCAAAGGTCATTATAGAGTTACGACGTACGGGAATGAGTTATCAGCTGTCTAATCGTAGACAACACAATGTCGAGCCTTAAACTGTAAGCCTGTATTGGTATTGCTTCTTTTATTTGGCTGTCGAACATTATTTATGGTTTAAAATATGATTTTATGTAAAATAATTGATATGAAAAAGCCGTCTCTTAAGTTATGACCCCATTTCACCACACGCAAGTGGCAGAAATGACAATGATCAGCTGACGCATTTTTCTTGGCCGAAGTCAGAGCGCGCGGCCCGACGCACCACCACCGCACCACAAAGTATGAGCAGAAGCCGCGCCCAAAGCCAGGGCCCCGGTAACGTGAGGTAGCCGAGTCGGGGCAGCGTGCGCTGACCCAAGCCGGGGCCGCAGCTTTGGGCGCGGTCTACCGCATCCCCGCGGGCAGCCCCGGGCTATCACATGACACCGGGAGGACGCGCGGCCCCGGCTTGGGTCAGCGCACGCTGCCCCGACTCGGCTACCTCACGTTACCGGGGCCCTGGCTTTGGGCGCGGTCTACCGCACCACCTAACAGGCGTGTTCGAAACCGCAGGAGATGATGATGAACGGGTTTATCGAAACTTGATTGGATAAGCATATCGGTAATAGCGATTTCAGTGTGTGCATTTATTGTTCTTAGTGGTGTGAAATGTGGTTGGGGTACGACCGACAACCCGTCGGGGCGAATTTCGCACTGGGGTACTCAAAATTTGAAGAATTTAAGACGTTTCCATGAGTTTTGAAGGTATGGATAAGCTCTAAAAATCCGGTTCTCCTTATCTGGGCCATTAACTCCATACGGTCCAGGAAAGCTGGCACACTACCTTTAAAGCAGGTATACCTAAACCACCAGCGACAGCTACGTAGCAAGTTTCATTGGCACCACAACTATACGTACTTCTCAAATGTCTCAACGAATGCTGGATTCGAAATATTTAAGCTAAAAAATTCCCTTAAAATCGTAAAATTTGAAACAGTCACCCGAAGTCACCAAACGTCAATGACCTTGACCTGGCCGACAACTGACAAGTCAACTTGAAACCCATCATGATGCATGGGACAACCATCAGTTCACATGCTGGCACATTTATATGTAATCACAATAGAAGTCTGGAAACGCAATTTTAATAAAAACGTATATGTTTTTCTGTAATTATCGCTGACGAAGCTCCAGGAGCGAAATATTCGATAATTTTAAATATAACTTTTTGGCTCCTATTTCTGATTTATATTATGAGGTTACTGGTTATTCTTATATTATTATTATTATTCATGAGCCTCAAGCAGAGTTTCAGCTTTTTAAGAAGTAACGCAATTTTAATGTGCGCTAACATAAACGGCAAATCATTTCGGTCTGCCATGGTCTCAGAAATCACATCAAAGGTCAAAGGTCATTGGTTTCAGGATCATGAACTGAACATAAAGGGAATGTGTAACCAGTAACGTAGATAAGTTCGAGGACACTCAAAGTTTCGTCACGATCGGCCGCTTTTAGCGCGAGATAA
Source organism: Amphibalanus amphitrite (assembly GCF_019059575.1). Lineage (NCBI taxonomy): Eukaryota > Metazoa > Arthropoda > Thecostraca > Balanomorpha > Balanidae > Amphibalanus > Amphibalanus amphitrite. The sequence continues at coordinate 269,083 of NW_024881963.1, forward strand.
TCGCGAAAAAACGAGGAGTTTTATCCGACCCGCACCCCTAAAAGTGTGAGGGATAACCCGCACACGGATAGCGACGGATATCCATCACACCTACCCCAGTAACTATATTTTCTACATGTAAGCATATGCTGGCGATATAATGCAGCCAAAATTATCACAGTTACGGGCTTTGTCCCGGGCACCACATATCCTCCTGAGCTGAGCGTTCAAATTTTTTCTCCTTTTCTTTTAAACTGAACTAGATTGAACAAGATTTTCATTGGACAAGATTGTTGACGGCCCTCCTGTGAAACGAGACTCGATGAATTCTTAAACTCCCTAGTTATTTTGTAACAACCCTAGGTTCGTTGCATACTAACTAGGGAGGTTGCAACGACCCTAGTTTCGTTACAACGTCCCGGAACGAGCAATTATTTTGTAACGTCCCTAGGGTCGTTGCAAACAAACTGATTGTTCAGGGAGTTTACAACCACCATAGGGTCGTTGCAAACTAACTGAAATCGCATACTCCCTGTAACATATGTTACATATATATATATATATATATATATATATATATATTTGTGTCATTTTTACACAAACATGCATCAATGAGAACCTGCTGCCCAAATTTACACACACACACACACACACACACACACACACACACACATATATATATATATATATATATATATATATATATATATATATATGCATGTTTGTGTAAAAATGACAGCATAACGGGCGTTTGTTTGCTTTTTTGCCAAGTTCTCTAAACTTCGTACGATCTTCTTGCCATCTGCTTCAAATTCATGTAAAATTGTGCCTATATTGTCGGGTAACGTTTCGTTAATATCACCATTAACATCTTCAGACATACAAAACAGACACAATATCACCAAATATAACATTCGTCTCGTCTCGAAAATCGCAAGGAATGAGTTTCCTATTGACACGGATCTAATTCAATTTGATGTAGCACTTTAAAGTACAAACGCACATGATCATTGCAATGGCACCTCTCGCGATTACATTTTCAGCGCAAATATACGGACACTCTACGTACATATTCATTATACACCGACACACATTTCGTATAACACAAACATTCAGTTACATCATTCGGTTACAATCATCGGATCAGTTACATTCAGTTACAATCATCAGACAAGCCACACATGTTTCAATGACAGTTTCGCATGCATTCGGCCTACACATAATCAACTAGCACACAAGTCTAAAACCTAAGTGCTATCTATCTGGGCGCCAAGGGTCTTCCATCGTATAAGGACAGAGTACCCGTCATGTTCATTTGCCGGTTGATAGCTGGGTCTCTATCCCTGATGAAGACGGCTTCAAGAATAGCAAGCTTATGTTTTTTGGGACATCTAGCTATGATGCTGGTATTGTTAACCATCATGCTGCGAGTTAACAATACCAGCAATACCAGCATCTATATATATATATATATATATATATATATATATATATATATATATATATATATATATATATATATATATATATATATATATATATACGGGTCCCACACGGGCTTTCCCATGGTTGGGACTCACACGGACACATGCAAAAAGCGCACTTGGATTTTAATTGGGATTTGGTACCTACTGTTAACGCCAGACCCCTTGAGACCCTAATTTTTCGCGATTACTTTTAAATGCGTGAAGGAATTTCAACCAAGCTCAGGACATGGCCGTTTCAAGACAGGCCGAAACTTTTACAATTTAGATATTTTATCGCCATTTCAATATTTCAGGCACTTGTCATTGACTCGTAATGTTAAATTTCGAGCAAGATTTTCATCCGGTGTGTAGAGGCTATCACCAGTCAGTCTGTGATACGTTATGACGTCACAGCTAAGCCCCGCCTCTGTGGTCTTGGCCTGCGGCGGTTTCGGGCCGGCGCGCGGTCACTCTCGCTGTGGCGGGGAGCGGGGACGGGCGACGGTCGAGCGGTGCCGAAAGCCGGCGGAGTTGTGCGTAGCGTCTTGGCTGACAGTGCCCAGAGAGCGACATGATGACTAAGGAGTCATAAATGCTCAATGCGCATTGCTTCTACAATGCTGATATGTTCGCTGATATATTTTTTTATAAGCTGCAAATGACGGGCAGATGGCATATAACTGACATAAGGTTAGGAAATATTCACCTGTATTTAAAGCCTATGGCGTTGCAGATAATGCGATAATGGGATGTCGGATGTCACCAAGTAGCTGCCGATTTGTACATCGCTATGCAACCATCGAACAACGCAATAATAAGTTAATTGCCTGAGCTTCACATCATACGGCTCGCTCGTATTTCAAACAGATACCCTACATCGAAAATCGTATTTGTTAGGAATCGTTAACGTTTGTTCGAAGCACGACTGAGTAGTAGGTTGAGGAGTGATGGTCCTCTTGGTCCTATATACAAGAGTCAACAAGAGCCTAACATTTACTTGACCGTCTGCTGCAATTGACTCATAGCACGTGAAGCGTCAGCGAAATTCATAGTCCTTCACAGATGGCAGGGGTGTCGTTTGTACAGAGGTCGCTGATGGGCACGGGTCAATGCCGCAGTCGTGGGCGGAGCCTAATGTCATATGACGTAGAAAGCCTCTATCCAGGATGGAAAAACAGTTAACATTACGAGTCAATGACAAGTGCCTGAAATATTGAAATGGCGATAAAATATCTAAATTGTAAAAGTTTCGGCCTGTCTTGAAACGGCCATGTCCTGAGCTTGGTTGAAATTCCTCCACGCATTTAAAAATAATCGCGAAAAATTAGGGTCTCAAGGGGTCTGGCGTTAACAGTAGCTTATGTCGTCCACTATTTCCGCGTGAATTCAAAAAAGGCAAAGTGGTCACACATGCGAGAACCGCGTACCCTCTGCCTCTCACTAGATCCCCAGAGATTCGAACTCAAGACCTATCGGGAACATGATGCGGGGACCCTAAACACTACACTACGCTACCACTACAGGTAGGCGGCCGGCGGCCGGTAGAGAACGGAAGCGTGGACGCGTACCTATTGTGAAAAAGGAGAAGAGTTTGTAACGCTAGTGTAGAGGCCCGAGCGGTCCATCAGCGTCGTATTGCGTCTATTTCAATTTATAGTCACCGACTGCCGCGAGGCGCGGCCGCCCCGCGGCCACGCCGCGCCAAGCCATTATTCTCGCAGGGACACGGGCTGGGGTGTGCCCAGGCGGCTGTCAGATCAGGAGTCTGGCAGGGTAGCGGCACAGATCAGGCAGGGTAGCGGCACAGTGGAGGCGCTGGCCAAGTCCAGCACGTAAAGTTAGCCCATTTAGCCCATCTGGGACCCAGTTGGACGCCCATGGCATACCCAGATGTAGCCCAGCCCACATTCGCCCAGATGCCCCACTTCCAGCCCATGTGGGCCCCATTTGGGATGGCTGGCTGGGAAATCAATAGAAAAAAAATGAAAATGCCTCTAGATCCGTGTGTAGGGGAGAGTGGCCATATTGCGCCACGTTAAGTGAAACTGGCTTCAGCTTGGAATACAAAGACAGCACAGGTTAGTTGTTTTCACATTATATAAAGAAACCTTTTTCCTACCTTTTTTAGACACTAGTTTATCACATACTTCAACTAGTTAGCCAGACACGGTCTTTTTAGAAAGTGTTGCAAAGGGCGCAATTGTCGAATACCTTCGATAAATGCGCCCACACCATGGCGCAATTGCATTCAAATGCGCCCACCGCAAATACATGCATTAGCTATGGGCTGTAAAGATAAGAGTGATAAGCAGGTAATGCGTTGTATGATGTGTCATTATTTCATAAATTTACCATCTGTTTTTTATAAATTTTATTAGAAGTGCACAGTGACCTCAAATTGCTTGTGGTTTTGTCATTTGCTAAGCCTTTCGAATATTAGCCATCATTATTAATGTTACCCATTTCATTAACATTAGCCCGGGTGTGGCGCATTTACCCCGGTCGCATTTGAAAAAAACGAAGTGGTGTGACAGAACATGGCGTCCCTATTCACCGCAGCCACAATCTTTTGCATGTAGGTGCTCAAATCATTCGAAATTAACCATCTGTCCGAAAAATTAGCAGTACCTACATGTGTCCAAACATTCACTGAACCTTATTCTACAGCTTTGAAGAATGCTTTTTTCGCTAAGAAACCCCAACATTTAAACAAAATCGTTACTTAAGCTCATGCTGCCTTACCTCTGCCAAGGTTCCACCGGAAAAGGAAGTATGTTCGAGGTGGGTAACTTTTGCAACCACCACTAGGTACTTATCGTGTGCCAATTTTTATGGAGCTTGGGAGGGCGCATTTATCTCGCGGGCGCAATTAGGGTACTCTCCCCCACAGGAACAGTCCAAATATTTCAGAATCACAATGATTTGGACCACCTGTGCCGACCAAGGTGTCTTTTTTGCTAATAGCCTCTAGAAAGATCATCCGAGGTTATTTAAGGCTACAAACAGATTTTTGCCAATAACTCTCGATTGGAAAGAGATAGAACGCTGGGGATGGCTTCATTGCGTTTGTCTTGTCGAGACGCATCGAATGATATGCAGCATGACCTATTTGGGTCACCACATGACCTTGACCTGAGGTCAAAATTTGGCCTTGACCTTTCCAGGGAGAAACACGATAGTGCCATTGCCAATTCTTCATCTTTGCTGGTTCAAAAGTTATTCGTGAAAAAAGTTTTATCCCAAAACAGCTATTTTCACAATATTTGACCTATGGAGGCTTCACCGTTGACCTGAGGTCAATTTTGATGATGACCCTATCAAAAGAAGAGTTCAAAAGCTATCGATTGCTATTCCATGCGTTTTTCTAGCTAGCATAGTTTCTGAGATAACTGCACGTTTTCTGAAGAAAAAAATAATGACATTTTGCCAGTTTTGACCTTTGATGATCTCCGGTGACCCCAATATTGCTCTAAGATGAAAAACCAGTAAAACCCCTTTTGGGCGAAGAACGAGCGAGCGAGATAGTGAGCCCTGCACGTGCGCAAGGGCGAGAGGGTACTTCCAACGGGCTTGTGCAGAGCACCCTTCTAACCGGTCGCTAGCGGTGTGCCAAATTTGAACGCAATCGGCCCAGCCGTTCCTGAGATCTGGAAGCGGCATTCTGCACGTGCGCAAGTGCAAGCGGGGTCCAAACTGACTTTTGCACGGCACCCTACTAACTGGTCCCCAGCCGTGTACCAAATTTGAGCGCAATCGGCCCAGCCGTTCTCGAGATCTGGGAGCGCCCCCTGCACGTGCGCACGTGCTGTAGCACCCCAACCTTAACACATGCAGATGAATTATCTGATGGAGACCTAACTGTGTACCGAGTTTCAATTCAATCGGCCCAACCGTTGTGCCGTTATTGATGTTGCAATTTTGGGGGTTCTTAAAAAATGTCCAACTTTACCACGCGCCACGTGCGGTGGTTGGCAAGAACGCATGGTGGCCATCACACCACAGAACTTTTACGTCCAAGTGACATTCAGTAAAGAAGACCGCTTGTCAATCGGATGTCCCGTTCCTAAGATATTAGCTTCTGAAGAGCGTCCCCACGGCCGGCCGGCCGCTCATACTCAGGATTTTCCCTTAAAGGGACTATCCCACCTTTAACATGGGGTTTGAGTTGAGATAGCCAAGTTTGCGGCGAGGTTCAGAAACCACTATCTATCTAGGTTGCAACCCCCGCGGCCTCTTGGTGTTGAAGAAATTCGTTCCCTTCATTTGAAAATGGGCCTTGCGCAAGGCCCTATCTTCAACATGGAGCGACCGTTAGTGTGACGTCACCTCGTTTAGTCATTCTGATTTAAATGGGTTTGTTCGTTGAAAAATCGCTTAAAACTTGGTCTGAACTTTGTTGTGGTGCCTACAGAGTAAAAAGAATCAGCTTTATGACAGTAATGTGGCCTGGGGAAGGAGGTAATTTTGGGCTGTGACGTCACATATTTGAAAGTTTGTGTTTGGAATATGGGAAGCCTAAGATGTTTAATGAAAAATAAATGCCAGAACCGTGTTCCTGGTCATCCAATCTATAAAGTCGGGCACAATTTAACTGGTTTTAACAACATTTTAGAAGGTGGGATAGTCCCTTTAATTCAGTATGAACTCGCTCGCTCGCTGCGCTCGCTCGCTCGTAATGACCGAAATACTTTCAAACGTAGGCATTGAGAGCTATAGACTGCTTTTTACCGCGTCTTGCTAGCCCTCTTAGTTTTTGAGTTAGAAGTGGGTGGTAACATATGCCCCCCCCCTCCCCACTAGGGCGAAGTTGGCTGAGACCGCCACTGGGGCACGGGTTAAAAGCTTTCTCTAATTTGATTTCCCATTGGGTACAACATGCAAAACGCAAGAAGTTTCGGATACGCGTATATAGGTAACAATATCGTTGATGCCATGAAGTTAACGCCTTTGACGAGTGTGATGGGCTGATGGCCTACTGAATGTGTCCGTACACGTTTAGGGACTGCGGCGCGCTCCTAGTAACCGCAATCATCGCCTTATTTCGTTACTCTTATATAACACCATCACCAAGTGGCGGCGATGGTTTCAGTAGCGGCGGAACACCTTCAATTATAAAGGGGGGGGGGCACTGTCGACTTTTGGTCCTATTCTTTCCATGCAACACCCATAGGGCCCCTATGGGTGTTGCATAGGGCTAATGTTAAAATGTCAAAATCAAAGGGGCACGGTGCCCCGGTGCCTCCCCCTTCCCCCCGTTCCACCGCCTATGGATGGTTTGCTTCTTTTAGTGAACAATATTTGTAGTTTTCCACAAGATGGTGTTACACGCTGACAAGTATTTGGCCAGTTGACGGTATCTAGGGAGTCGGATCTAGCCCCGGCATTGGTTGGCAGCTAGGGGCATTGGGGCGTGGCTCCGCCCACAACGCTAGCCTACTGACACCCCCAACCACTACCGTCCAGTAATGCGTGCATAGTCCTCCGACGACAGGGCCTGGGGAGACCAGTTTGGCGCTCGCATCAACCATGTCTTCAGCGGTTCGTGGAAATATTCCGGTCCTGCTTCTCCTCATGCTGGGGATGGCTTTCGCGAGCATTGAGACCAGGTACGGTAGCGGCGCGCGTCGGTCAGGTCTCAAGCTGTTGACCGAGCCCCTGGAAGAGCGGCACGCGGCCTCTGTCACACAGTGTCTGGCGCTGTGCGGCGCACTGGCCGGCTGTGTGGCGCTCAACTCAGGCACCATCTCCGAAGGGATCAACTGCCAGCTGCTCGGTCAGCGCGCCTGCGACGGACTGCCGCTGGTCGCCGACGCCGCCGTCAACTACTATGACGTGTACGACGAGCGTCGGAACCTGACCGCCGAGACCCAGACGCCGTTCTGGGACGACCCCGGCTGTGTGCAGGACGGATACTGTGCGGCAGAGTGCGCAGCGGAGGCGGCCGGCGAGTTCTGCGCTGCGGACGCGCACTGCAGCGTCCACCTGAAGCCTACAGGGGTTTACCGGTGCTTGAACAGCACCTGCCAGCAATCCGAGTCCGCAGAGTTCTGGGAGGTGCGACCTGGACTGATGCTGCCCCGCTGGCAGCTCTGGAGGATAGACTCGTTCGCCATCACTTGGAAAAAGCTTAGACCGGGTACGTGCTCTTTAGATGTCACAGTAAAGATCGGTATCAATGCAACGGTCAACATCATACCCTCATGGAGCGATGACGTTGACGCCACTGGGACACGGCTGTTCTTTGAGTTTACCAGCGAAAGCACGAATCTCACCTACCAGGACAGTAGTGGAAACGGACACCAGCTTTCGATGGGATTCGACACGATGGGCATGGTGAACAGCGACACCTACAGCCCTCTGAAGATCTCCTGGTGCAGTGGGAACATGGCCATCGGTCCCGCCAGCAACCCTACGCTGGTCACAGGCTCCGCGATCCTTACCCAGCCGCTCAACTTTGTCGCAGTGCACAGCGGGAAGAATGCTGCTGACTCGTGGATGAAGGTGGACTCTGGTGTTGCCGATTCGTGGCTGTTCGAGGAGACTGGCGTCGACACCGATGTCGCCATGCCCATACCCAATCACAGCTATGTATACCGCCGGATCAACGCCACCAATAACGTCACCGTCAAGTACGACTGCAAAGCGCTGATGGCCTGTGTGGTCAGACTGCGCGGCGACACTCGCCAGATATTAGATATCGTCAGCGGCGCACGAGATAACACCGGATTTTTGCTCAAATACCGTGCGGTGGTGACTTCTGAAGACATAGCATTCGTGAGCACCGGCCCAGTTACCAGCGAAACGGAGTTCAATACGTTCACTGTGCACTACAACAGTGGCTCCGTCACCGTGCACCGCAACGATGCCACAAGTCCGATGTACACTGCCACGACTCAGTACTCGATGCCGGAAATTACGTTGATCGGCCTCGGCGGCTGCTGCGGCAACAAGACCATCCGCGCCGCCCGCTACGACCCGGCCTGGGGGACCGACACTTGGCTGACCGAGAGACGCGGCTACAGCAACGGCGACGAGCCACCGCCGGAGCCTTAGGTAGCAAGGCTGCTGGATACATTCAAAGTAATTAGGTCAAAGGAGACATTCAAAATCTTAACCCACGCCGGGCCGGGGGTGGTGTTTGAACACCCCCCCTGCGGTTTTTAGCACACCTGTTCGTGCATCTTTTCCGCACATGTGAAAATTTCAGACCCAGGTCGCCTTAGGTCAGGTCACCAGGTCACGCCAAGTGACCTCACCTCAGAAAAATAAGAATGCTCGTCATAGCTACACCAATTGATCGATTGCCTTGAAAATTTCAGCGATTGATTAGAGCAACATTATCTATAAAATTTATATCTCGGAATTTTGATATCGGTGACCTAAGGTCAGGTCAATTTTGCGGCCTCTCCATTATAAGTCAATGGGAGAAAATTGAAAAGCGTCTGTTTTGCACGAACGCTATTCTAGACACTCTCAAACATCGAGATGTAGGTAAGATTGACACACTGAACCGGAAAATGGCAACTGTGACCCCTCATGTCCCCGAGGTCATCTAAGGTCACGAACAGAATCTAACAGTTTTTCGGTAATAACTTCTGATAGAGGCGTGTTAGAGCGCTGAAAACGCCTTAGATGTGTTCGGCTCGACGTTGCGGATCGACTGATATGCAACACGACCTTTTCCGGTCAGGTCATGACCTTGACCTGAGGTCAAATTTTCAAGTTGACCTTTCAAGGTCAAATTATATTTCATTCGACGCGTCTCGACGAGAGGAACACGATGCTGGTAAAAGTAATGTCATGGCTCTTTTGAGTCAAAAGTTCTTGCCAAAAAAAAAAACGTTTTTCGAAAAAACGGCTATTTTTTGCCCTCTGGAGGCTAAACCGTTGACCTGAGGTCAAATCCGAGAACATTACTCAGAAAGGTCTGTAAAAGCCTAAAAGGGCTATCGAATACGCTTTTCCGCGGCGCTGTAGCTCTATCGGTTCCCGAGATAGCCGTCGGCAGTTTCCAAAATGTTGAAATAGTCAACATTTTGCCTTTGGTGACCTCTGGTACCTTTGACCTGACCCAAAAAATGACCGAAATGTTTTGGTCCTTATTTTGGACGTTCTTTCGATTGCCGCTTACCGCGTGTCGCTACGTGGCCCAGGAGCCGAGTTAGAAGGGGGGAGGGGGTGTTCAGACACCCCCCCCCCCCGGCCGGAGCGGAATCTCAGAGCACCGGCCCGGCGCAGGTTAAAGGGAAGTTAGTGGGGCAAAAAGTCGTCAAGCCTACAATTCCAATGGCTAAGTTAAATAAAGTGCAACACTGAATCAATTCTTTTTATTACAGAGATCAACGTCCAATGTCCATTTCAAAAGAGATTTCTAAGTTCCTCAATGCGAAAAAGATTGGTTTGCTAAGAAACAAAGCCCTACAAATCAGCTTAAGTTGGTGGAGCAAAACGTTTATTGGTGGGGCAAAATGGCAAGTCGGTGGGGCAGCCGCTCCACCAACTGAGTAGGAAACTCCGCCCCTGAAAAGGCTTCGACAAGGTGAACTACAAAAGTGAGTGCTCGTGTCGTTCAGTCACGGGCAAAGGTTCAGGATCAATTGGGATCGAAGAAAGCCTTCGCGGCACGAGTGACTGAGACAGGGAACAAGCTGTCTGAGAACACCATTGAAGCAAAAAATCGATGTTTTAAGCTCAGATGGGGAGGGAATGGAAAAATCACTCTGAGAAGTTAACCCGCGCCCTGGTGGGGGGGGGGGCTATTTTTTGCCCCCCTCCAGACTTTTCGATATATCTCCAGAACCGCTGCGCCGATCGTCACCAAACTTTCAGTACCCTCCCGGACATCAATTTTACACATTGTGACCAAAAAATTTTTCCAAAGGCTATGATAGGTTGGCCGGAAATTACGTCAGAGTGACGTCATGTTCTGCCGTTTTCGACCCAAAAAAGGGTTTCGCGGGAAGAGCTGTCAGGCCCATAGCTTTGCAAATACAGAAAAACGATTAAGACTGTAGAATTGACAGGACTACAGAACTTCTATCTCGGATTTTCGAAAATTTTGGATTTCGACCCCCAAAAATCAGAAAATAGATTTTTTGAATATAATAGCCGAAAAATCCAAAAAAAAAATGAATTTCGCAAAAACCGGAGTATATGTGATAGTTCTTACCGCCTTCTATCCATACACCAAATTTCAGATTGATACCTCTTTTTTTGGCGAAGTTATAGCGAAAAAACTGTTCAAAATTGATGACGTCAAATTTTCAAACTCAATTTTTAGCAATTCTAGACCCCGTATCGCAAAACAAAGACCACCATTAGACTCCCCGTGACGAGCTGCATCGAATCAATACCAATTTTATGCAAAACTATCAACTTTAAAATTTGACCTTTTTTGACCTGACCTTGACCTGAACTTCACCAGAAAGTGACCTAAGCCGTACCTGATGGTCTTATAACCAGCACCATTGAGTTGGAAATGAAAAATTGGCCATAAAACATGCATCGCACAACCTTAGTAGGTACCTAAAGTTAGGTTTATGTGACCTGACTTGTGACCCTTGGTGACCTGACCTGTGACCTGACCTGGTATTGTCAGTGACCTCTTATAGCAACATATGTACTAGGCAACTGACGCCCTATCGCTGATTCTCGACAAAATGCGTTTTCTTCGGTGTTATAGCGCATTCCCGAGAAGACCCGTAAACGGTGAAACATTTCATCTTTGACCTGACCTGTGACGTCATCGGTGACCCCGAGGTCAATGAAATTTGGTTTCCTTCGACAAATTTGACAGGGCTATCGAACGCCGTTTGAATTTTGCGGATCCGTCCAGTAGTTTCGGAGATACGAGGGGGGGGGGGGCAAAAAATAGCCCCCCCCCCCACACCTGGGCCTCGTTTCATAAAGCGAATCCGTAACTTACGCCAGTTTTTGGGCTTGTATTACAAGCGCACGTGAAGCGATAAATTTATTTGCCCTTCTCCCTTCTGTTCTTGCTTGCAATATAAATAAATTCAACGATTCAAGCCATCGTCATCGCTTCACATGCAATTGCAATACAATACCAAAAACCTGCGTAAGTTACGGATTCGCTTTATGAAACGAGGCCCAGGTCGCGTTATAAACAGACCCCCACCAGGGAGCGGGTTAACCCGCGCATGACTGGAGCCTCCCCCCTCCCGTTTTTCGGCAATATCTTCTAAACCATTTCACGGATCAACACGAAACTTGCAGTACTCTCAGCCGCACCAATTTGACACCTTTTGTTGAAATTTCCAGCTGCCGGACATTGGTCACGTGACCACATTTTCCGTTTGACCTTGAGTTGGCACCAGATTTTGTCGACAGACGTGGCGCAGCTTATTTTACTGCATTATTTTAGATGCTAAATATTTAGACTGTGGTGGTAAATAATGCCGTGCAAATAATATTGAATCATCGGTGACATAGTCACTATTGATACTTGAATAGCATCAATAAAATGCAATTAATCTATTATTACTCTTCCATTGATTTTATTGTGTTTGCAGGCATAGGTAGAAACTGAAGAGCTGAGCCTGCAGCTTACAGTTGTTCTATACAGTAGCGGCGGAACACCTTCAATTAACCCTCGCCGGACCTATTGGTTTTCTACATACGCGCCGGCCGAGGGGGGGGGCGGGTACGACCCCCCCCCCTCGCCGTTTCGCCCCTGGTGGAGCTAGCGCGTCGCGGAAAAAACGAGCGTGTGCGCCGTTACGAGACGCAGAGATTGGTACCCAATTTTAAGGTCCTAGGTCAACCGGTGACCTCTGAGGTCAGGTCAAGTGCCACAAGGTACGGTTCAGTTTTTGGTGAATAACTTCGCAAAAAACGGCCGCAGAGCCGCAATTTTGGCAGCATCGTGTTTGCCTCGCTCAGGCGCGTCGAATGATATACTTTTTGTCCGGGTCAGGTCAACTTGGGGTGTTGACCTCAGGTCAAGGTCAGGTCAGCACCCCCAGGTCACGAAGTTGGTCAAAAGAGGTCATGTCGCATGTCATTCGATTCGGCAGGTCTTCCTGCGTCCATTGGTGGCTTTCCCGACTCGCTAGCTCAATTTGATCAAGAGTTATTGACGAAAAACTAATATGACCTTGATGACGTCATAAATGACGTCACGCAAGGTCCACATTGCAAAAGTGACGCATCTAACCTTGCAAGGAATGCATCAAATCACGATTCTGTGTGCTTGAGATAGTTGGAGATCGTTCCCGGCGCCAGAATAGCAGTTTTCATTTTTCCCCATTGACTTATAATGGTGAGGTCACGAAAATGACCTGACCTCATATGACCTTTAGGAAAAATCCGAGATATACAAATTGTGAGACTCATAATGGATACTAGATCCTGCAAGTTTCATTTCCCTGTGACATCTCCTCTGGCAGTGAGGGCGTTGCGAAGTTGCGACATCTGAAGACCGTGCAGAGGTTCACTTATGACGTCATAGGTCAGTGACCTGACCTGACCCAAAAATGCGGTTGGTGTCAAAAGATCCGGCTTGAATCAAAGGTCAGGTATGCCAAGTTTCAGCTCTCTGTCGCCAGCATGTTCGGAGCTATCGCGAAAAAACCCTATGGGGGGGCGGCACCCGCCCCCCCCCCCTCGTCCGGCGAGGGTTAAGGGGGGGGGGGGCACTGCCGACTTTCGGTCCGATTCTTTCCATGCAACGCCCATAGGGCTAATGTTAAAATGCCAAAATTAAAGGGGGCACGGTGCCCCGGTGCCCTCCCCGTCCCGCCGCCTATGGTTCTATAACCCTTAATGCATAAATCAATGCTACTGAGGCCTGAGGGCTGCAAATTTGTTTCACTTATCTTTAATAACTGATGCCCTACCTTCATCTACCATTATCTGTAAGAATCTTGCAACAATCATCACCAGACTTTTTAGTTTTTTTACATACCTACGCCCCAGCCACGAGAGTGGGCGGGTACGACTCCCTCGCCCTAATTGAGCTAGCCTCGCGGGAAAAACAAGCATGTATGCCGTTACGGGACCGGGGACGCAGCGATTGATGCACGGTTAAAAAGTCTCAGGTCAACTGGTGGCCTCTGAGGATCAGGTCAAGTGCCCCGAGGGCCAAAATACGATTTCGGGTTTTGAGAAATAACATTGCCAAAAAACGGCGCAGAGTCGCGATTTTAGTACCATCATGTTTGTCATGCTCCGGTGCGTCAAAATGGTTCACTTTTGTTTGGGTGGGGTCAACATAAGGTGTTCACATCGGGTCAAAGCCAGGTCAGAGGCACTCAGGTCACGAACTTGGTCGGAGGAGGTTATATCGTATATCATTCGATTCGGTAGGTCTTCCAGAGTCTATTGGCGACTTTTCCGACTTGCCAGTTCAATTTTATCAGGAGTTATTGACGAAAAAACTTGTGACCTTTGTGACGTCATAAATGACGTCATAAATGACGTCACGCTAGGTTAAAGATGCAAAAGTGAAGCATTTGACATTGCAAGAATTGCATGAAATTGGGATTCCATGTGCTTGAGCTAGGTTTAGATCATTCTCGGCGTCAAAATTACAGTTTCCATATTTTCCCCATTGACTTGTAATGGTGACGTCACGCGATCGGCCTGACCTCATGTGACCTCTAGGAGAAATCCGAGATATACAAGTTTTGAGACTCCTAGAGGATACTAGGTCCTGTAAGTATCATCTCGCTGTGACAGCTCCTCTGGCACCGAGGGCATTGCGAAGTTTCGGTATTTTGGGACTGTTGCAGAGGTTCACGTGTGACGTCATAACTCATAAGTCAGTGATCTGACCTGAGACGGAAATGCAATTGGTTTCCAAAGATGCGTATGGAAGCAAAGATAAGGTGTGCCAAATAGCAGCCCTCTAGCTATAAGGTGTTTTGAGCTATCGCCAAAAGTCGTGAGTGGAGCGCTACTGACTCCTCCGGTCGGCCGCCGGGGGATAGGAGGCGTGCAGGGTATCGGAAAACCACCTGGTACTTTGCGAATTTTGCCGATAAAAATGCGTTTCTTATGCCGACTTATAGCCAAAAGACTACTGAATCTCAAACCAGTCGTATCCTTGCACTAAATGGCTTGGTTTAGACACGATAGGTCTGAAAAGAATAGGTCCCATGTATTCTCTATGGGCGCTGCGAGGCCGTTGGCACCAGAGTTTCGGGAAGTGCCCTCGCCACAACCGCACGTGCAGATTTGGTCACGTGACCAAGCGCATTTGCCGCCACTGTATTTATATACACTGTGGAAATTTCAACTATCTAGCTACCATAGTTTGGCCAGAAATGACGCGGAAATGATGTCAGAGTGACGTCATGTCGGCCGATTTTGATACAAATTATTGAATTACGGCAAACGCTCTCAAGAGCTTAGTTTTAAAGCTAGATCCAATTTCTTTGCATCAGTGGACTACAAATATACGTAACTATCAAACTGCTATCTCGAATTTTCAAAATTTTGAGAATTTTGAAAATATATTTTCACAATTACAAAAAATATATTTTTTTATATAAAAAAAACATTTTTCGCAAAAACCGGAATATATGTAATAGAACTCACACTGATGAATTTCTCTATCAAATTTTACCTCGATATCTTCAAAAATAGCCAGGTTATTTGCATTATTGTCAAAATTTTACCATTATATACTTTTTAAAACCATTTTTCAGTACGTTTTTGACATTGTACAGCAATATAAATGGCACCATCGTGTTCCTGAGCTCAAACTGCATCCGATAGGCACCTTTTTTTGCAAAAAAAATCACTTTCAAAATTTGACCTTCTCTGACCTGAAATTGACCTGACCTCCGGTAAATTCAGCTGAAAATGACCTCAAATGACACAGACATTATTTTCGAAATCTACGTGTAAAATGGACCATAAAACATGCGTCACGTGACCGATATATGTAACATGATATACAATTTTCGTGACCTAGGATGACCTGGCCTTGACCTGAAAAATTTGAAGTAAGAGTTCGGTACCCTCAGGGTATCTGAGGCATATATCCCGCGCATGACTGGGGGGGGGGGGCTCTACAGAGCCCCCCCCCTCCCGTTTTTCAGCAATATTTTCTGAACCATTTGACGGATCAACACGAAACTTGCGGCATCCTCAGAGGCATCAATTTGACACCTTGTGTTAAAATTTCAACTTTCTAGCTACCATAGTTTGGCCGGAAATGACGTCAGAGTGACGTCATGTCGGCCGATTTTCATGCAAAATACTGAATTACGGCAAACGCTCTCAAGAGCTCAGTTTTAAGGCTAGATCAATTTTCTTTGCATGAGTGGACTACAAATACACGTAGCTATCGAACAACTATCTCGAATTTTCGAATTTTTGAAAATTTTGAAAAATATTCATTTACAATTACAAAAAATATATTTCTTGATTTTTTCAAGAAGTCTTTGACTTTTCGCAAAAACCGGAATATATGTGATAGGACACACACTGATGAACTACCTTTGCAAGTTTTAGCCCCATGTCTTCAGCAATAGCCAAGTTATTCGCATTATTGTCAAAATTTTACAATTTTATGTTTTTTCAAATCCATTTTTCAGTACGTGTTTGACGTCGTACAGCAATATAAATGGCACCATCGTGTTCCTGAGCTCAAACTGCATCTGATAGGCACATTTTTTGTTGAAAAAATTCATTTTCAAAATTTGACCTTTTCTGACCTGAAAGTGACCTGACCTCCGGTAAATTCAGCTGACAATGACCTCAAATGACACAGACGACACTATTTTCGAAATCTACGAGTAAAATGGACCATAAAACATGCGTCACGTGACCGATACATGATATACAATTTTCGTGACCTAGGATGACCTGGCCTTGACCTTAAAAATTCGAAGTAAAAGTTCGGTACCCTCAGGGTATCTAAGGCATCCATCAAGGAGTGCGTAAACCAAAAATGAGCCTGATCGGACCGGCGGTCCGGCGGTCAGAGCCTAAATTGTGAACTAGCAAAAATGTCGATAATTTTTACTTTGACCTGACCTGTGACGTCATCGGTGACCTCGAGGTCAATGAAAATAGGTTTCGCTCGACAGTTTTTCCAGGGCTATCAGACGCCGTTTGAATTTTCACGATCGGCCCAGTAGTTTCGGAGATAGGAGGGGGGCTCTGGAGAGCCCCCCCCCCCCCCCCAGTCACTCGCGTTATGGAAAATACCCCAGTCATGCGCGGGATATCAAGGAGTGCTTAAACCAAAAATGAGCCTGATCGGACTTGTCAGCCGGCGGCCAGAGCCTAAATTGTAACAAGCAAAAATGCCGATAATTTTTACTTTGACCTGACCTGTGACGTCATCGGTGACCTCGAGGTCAATGAAAGTAGGTTTCGCTCGACAGTTTTTCCAGGGCTATCAGACGCCGTTTGAATTTTGACGATCGGCCCAGTAGTTTCGGAGATAGGAGGGGGGCTCTGGAGAGCCCCCCCCCCCCTCAGTCACTCGCGTTATGGAAAATACCCCAGTCATGCGTGGGTTAAACGATGCAGTGGCGCAGCCAGGATTTCGTTTCGGGGGGGTCATCGCCTCCAAAGCGGGCCCCCTAGTGTACGGGCCCCCCACCTATTTTTCAGAATCTCTCCATATTTTATACGCATTCTGCTGAGCGGGCCCCCTTTACCTGCACGAAAACCCTGAGCGAGTTTGAATCAGAAAATTTGGATAGAACAATAGCTCGGTAGTTAATCACCCGGTGTTCAATTTTTACGCAAATTGACCACCACAGAAATATGTTACTATGACGTATGTATTAGAGGTGGCAAAATGTGGACCCGAGGACCCGGTCAAAAGAACCAGTCTGGACCCATATGGGTCCAGACCGGTTCCTGGAGATTTTCTGACGGGTCCAACCGGGTCCTACCATAAACTATACGTCTTGCACACTACACATTATTGCAAAATATGAAGTGAATGAAGCGAATGTTTCTTTGCACACAGTAGCTCATGAGTATTCCCAGTGGGAAATAGGCTGTTTTACATGATGCAACTAATGATACCTACAAGTAGCTTGGATTAATTGACTTTTGGGGTACGGGTCCAACTGGTTCCGGTTCCAACTAAGACCGGGTCCGACTGGTTCCAGAAATGTCCAGCCGGGTCTGGTTCGAGTCTGGTTCCCAAAATTTTCATCTTTTGCCACCTCTAGTATGTATTCGTATCTTTCGAGGCCGAAATGTGCCCTTTCCGCAATATGCATAGCATATAATGCAATCAGAACTGTTGCCTGCTTCTGTCGGACAAGATTTAAGTAGTCCCATGTGCCTGTCCTAAGCCATATATTGGCTGCTGTAGTAGATTGTGCCTTTATTCTTCTTCATTACGTGAATTCGCTCACAAGAAGTTTTAACCCTCGCCGGCACAGGGGGAGGGGCTGATGCACCCCCCCCCCCCCCTAAGTTTTTTTTCGCGAATAACTCGCGTAAAAAGCGGCTGATCGCGACGTAACTTTCAGTACCCTCGCGTTCATCAATTTTACACCTACCCTGGAAATTTCATGACCCTTACCCAAATGACCTTTGAGCTGTGACCTACTTTCCGAGACCATGTTTGGCCAGAATCGCGGTTCGGCATATGCCGGCTCGCATTAGCCGCGCGTTTGCAGTCCTTTCGTGGATTCCAGCGTTCAAACATGTGATTTGATGATGGTCCCATGCATAAGGGTGGATGTCAACGTCACCTGAAGGTCAGGTCAGGTCACTGACCTATGATGACCTCGGTACACTTTTTTCAAGTTATGCATATTTCTAGGCTAGCTTTTTTGGAGCTGAATTCCAATTTAACAACCATTTGAACATTTAAAGGGACCCTCCCACCTTCAAAAAAGTTAATGAATTGGCATGAAAGTGATGTCGCTCGGTTCGGAAAGAGCAAAAACGAATATCTACCAAATTTCATCGAAAAATATTCACCGGTTTTCAAGATATTAGACTTTTACTTTTGTTTACTTTTTGGGATCTCCGCTGTTCCTAGCGACTTTATTTGAAAGTGCGGCATTTGTTGCGCGCAAAGCAGCATATACCACCGCGTGCTACAAAACGTTTTAGTCAAACATTTAACGGACGTTCGAAAGCCTGACGACGTCATCAGATTCCCGTAATGGTTAAGAGATAGGGACCACGCTGGTCCCACCCTGCAAGTAAAGGGAAGAAATTTATTGAACACCATAAAGCTGCGGGGGTTGCGACCAGGATAAATGGTGGTTTCTGAGCCTGGCCGCAAACTTGGCTATCTCAACTCAAAACTAATGTTAAGGTGGGAGGGTCCCTTTAAGAAGTAGTTCTGGTGCCTTCGTAACATGTTACAAAGCTGTCAGAGGCGGTTGACACGTAGGTACTACGAATACCCTGCGGGACCACTACTGGTTGACCTGACCTGACCTGACCCGACCTGGCCTAACTGCATAAAGACATCATCTGTGATCAAAACTGACATAATATTCGTGATCAGCACCCCGACAAAAAACCTATGTCAGCCACATTTTACGACGTTCTAACAGGTCCCGATTTTCCCGACATTTGGGTCATTGACCTGACCTGGAAGGTCAACCAATGACCTGAGACCTTGGAATTGGGTATTATCGGCTTCCTCTCGTCACGGGCAACACGCTCGTTTTTTTCGCGAAGCTCTAGCTCGATCATGGGCCAAACGCGAGGAAGGGGGTCGTACCCTCCCTCCCTTGTGCCGTCGAAGCACGCAAAATGGCCTGAGCCGGCGAGGGTTAACGTGCTCACATGGGTCATGTATTGCCTTGGGCCAGGTTTGAATCGTGGTGTGGTGATGTGGTGACGTAGATTCTGTCTGTCACCGTGGTCCCGGCATGGTGTTACTTATCCCGGGGTAGGTACAGGCCAGACCGTTGCACCTACGTTAGTGCGCTGAACTTTGCGCAACTTATAGAACAAGGATGGGGAACGTGCCTGTGAGGGGTCTCAGCTCGATCGGGCCGGTGGTGAGCACATGGCGCGTGCTCAATAAGTGCAAATTCGCGTCATAGACTTTACAGGCTTGCAAAATTGGGCAAAAATGGCTAAATTTGACCGACACGGGTCCGGTCCCCGTGCAGTATCTCGGTAACCGTGGGTCCGATCGGCATGGGGAACAATGAGGATCGAACGAGCTATCGAATGGTGAGCGGTGCAGGGATGGCACGCGCCACGTGCACCCGTGAGGGCACTTATGCTTGAAAAATTGACGTTTCGGACGGATTTTGGACTTAATGCTATTTTCGGGTGACTGTCAGACGGAGCGGGTTCAAACAACGCCTGTTGGCAAGAAAAATGTACCACCTCTCAAGGAAAATTTGTGAAAAGATAATTGATCAAAAACAATGTGGAACAAATCGCTGGAGAAAATGGTATTTGTTCATGACTTACTTAATTACACGGCTTTTGCTGCATAACCTGATACGTTTGACAATTAAAAATGGCATCGTTGGAAAGAGAATTCAATTTTGTCCAAGATCCAATCATCGCTTTTGCAAGACGAGCAACAGTATTCTTAAAAATATAAATTTTTCAAACCTCTACATGGCAATTCATCTATGGCTCTCATTTTTCAAAGACCTACGTCAACCTATGCTATAAAATACACTTGACAAGTTCTATAGTAGACGTATGGTTATCAGACACGAGCACCTCGATGCGATGGATGCTTTTTTCCAAACCAAAATGCTTAGCCGTCAAAAGACAACCGACCGAAATGTATACATGACCCACGGACACAAGACCAACCAAACGCCCACCGATCGAAAATATCCCTTATTCGCGTTGCGGAGCAAGCGGGTCACCCTAGCGGGCCCCATCCACCCGGAGGGCCCGGGCCCCATCCACAGGGGGCTGGTCCCCGTCCACACGAGGGCCCGGGCTCCGTCCACCCGGGGCTCCGGGCCCCGTCCACCCGGGGCTCCGGGCCCCGTCCACCCGGGGCTCCGGGGCCCGTCCATCAGAGGGCCCGGGCCCCGTCCACCCGAGGGCCCGGGCCCCGTCCACCCGAGGACCCGGGCTCCGTCCACCCGGGGCTCCGTGGCCCGTCCACCAGGGGCCCGGGTCCCGTTCTCCCAGGGACCCGGGCCCCGTTCTCCCGGGGGTCCGGGCCCCGTCCACCTGGGGCCCGGGCCCCGTCCACCCGAGGGTCCGGGCCCCGTTCTCCCGGGGGCCCGGGCTCCGTCCACCCGGGGCTCCGGGGCCCGTCCACCAGGGACCCGGGCCCCGTTCTCCCGGGGCCCGGGTCCAATCCAACCGGGGCCCGGGCCCCGTCCACCCAGGGCCGGACCCCATCCACCCGGGGCCCGGGCCCCGTTCTCCCGGGGACCCGGCCCCATCCACCCGTGGGCCCGGGCCACGTCCACCTGGGCTCCGAGTCCGGGCCCCGTTCTCCCGGGGGCCCGGGCCCCGTTCTCCCGGGGGTCCGGGCCCCGTCCACCCGGAGCCCGTACTCCCGGGGCCCGAACCCATCCACCGGGGGGCCCGGGCCCCGTCCACCCGGGGGTCCGGGCCCCATCCACCCGCAGTCTGGGCCCCGTCCACCCGGGGCCCGGGCCCGTTCTCCCGAGGGCCTGGGCCCCATCCACCGGGGGGTCCGGGCCCCGTCCACCCGGGGCTCGGGGCCCGTTCTCCCGGGGGCCCGGGCTCCGTCCACCCGGGGCTCCGGGGCCCGTTCTCCCGGGGGCCCGGACCCATCCACCGGGGGCCTCAGGCCTACCCCTCACCCGTGGTGTCCCAGTAGGCACTTTTCGAAGCGGACCCGTCCGATTATGTAGATTAGGATCTCTCTCTCTCTCTCTCTCTCTCTCTCTCTCTCTCTCTCTCTCTCTCTCTCTCTCTCTCTCTCTCTCTCTCTCTCTCTCTCTCTCTCTCTCTCTCTCTCTCTCCCTCTCTCTCTCTCTCTCTCTCTCTCTCCCTCTCTCTCTCTCTCTCTCTCTCCCTCTCTTTCTCGAGCGGGCCCCTGACAGAAATTTCGGGGGGGTCAGCTGACCCTCTGACCCCCCCCTGGCTGCGCCACTGAAACGATGTAAGATCTTTCAGAATCATCAAGGTCATTCTTCGATTAGGGCGTTGCTGAGGGTGCAAAGGTAAAAATATCACGAAACTTTTATCAATTTTGATATTTTTCTCAGATTTTTCTCACAAATCGGCGCATAACTCGGAGAAGGCTATAGAGCTATAACTTGGCAATAACGCTGCACGGAAAAGCGCATTCGATAGGCCTTTCGGCCGATCTTACCGGTGCCGAGTTTCTCTCATTGAGAGGGTCGAATGAACTATAAATTAACATGAAAGTCAATTTCAAAACTTGACCTCAGGTCAAAATCATGACCTCACCGGAAAAAGGTCATGTAGCACATCAGGCAATCTGTATAGTTGAGCTGAACACATTCAAGATGTTTCCATCGCTCTAGCATGTCTGTATCTTAAGTTGTTGTTAAAAAAAAAAAAACTACTCCAGACCTTTCATGACCTCACCTGAGCTAACCTCTGGGGTATAACTCTTGGATGCAATTTTCCGATTCAGTGCATCATGTTTACCAGTTTACCAGTACCTATACGAAGGTTCTAGGTAAACACTTATGGGTTCTATATAGGCATTTCATGGGAGATTGATCACCGACTGCCGCAGGGCCTTCTCTAAGGAATTTTAACTTGGGGAGGGAGGGCCAGAAGCTCCAGGAGCCAAACCTAGGGTACCCCCAAATCCTGTTTTCTCATCGGCTTTAGGCAACGTATTTTTCGTCACAGTCCTGATACCATGATTTTTTTTTTGAAAACCTAAAAAATAGAAAACTGGTGGGCGACCCGACCCCGCTGGCGGATCCAGGGGAGGGGCATTTGGGGCAAATACGCCCGCAGCGCCCGAAATCGACGAAATTTTGTGGTTTCTCAAGAATTAAACGAAAACTTAACCTTTATTAGAAAGTTTTTAAACAACACAGCAGTGTGTAAGGAATCCAAATCCGATGAGTTTATGGAAGTTGGAGTTTTTTTGGGGGGGTATGCTGTGCACACCTCGCAGCGTCGCCGTTCTTTATCCGCCAGTGCCTGACCCATGCTTTTAGATTAGTTTGTAGCCTTCTCGCACTGCCATACCAGACGGTTAAAAAAAAAACTTCGAAAATACAAACCTCCGATTTCAATCAGTTGGTGTTCGATTATAGGTTCAAAGCCTGGCCTCTATCCGCTCTTCTTAGGCGGATCTGAAATGTTCTCGGTAGACCGAAAGAGCCCAACCCAACGGTGCAAGAAAACTAAAATAAGTCTTAATGAGGGTGGGTGATCGTAAAGAAATTGTGGATTGTTTGTTTGGTTAGCTTTCAGTGGAAGTTCATCATTTTTCTATATGATTGGTTTAACTGCGTGTCCCCCCCCCCCCCAGTGACGCGATTTCAGCTCCACTGGGGGGGGGGGCATGGCATCACTGCAGGGCACATTGCCCCAACAGACGGTAAATAACTTTTGAAAATACCCATCTCCAATATTAGTGTTTTCTGAACCAAAATTTTGCGAGGAATCCGATGGTGTGGTCCCCGAAATCTGAAAAATTTCCATTTTGGAGATAGCACCTATTTTTGAAAAGTAAATATTCGTCATGCATAAAAGTCAAATAAATTGAAAATATAATTAGTGAATATTGGTAACAACATAAGAATGTGTCGAACATAAATTAGTGATATATTTTATCTGCGATGATACTATATCTGCTCATACATGTACATAAACTAGTACCTACATTAACCCTCGCCGGCCGAGAAGGGGTGGGGCTGGTGCCACCTCATAGGGTTTTTCGCGATAGCTCAAAACACGCTGAGGATAGACAGCTGAAACTTGGCATAACTAATCTTTTATTCAAGCTAGATCTTTTGACACCAACCACCCTTTCAGGTCAGGTCAGATCACTGACCTATGACGTCATAAATGAGCCTCTGCGAGGTCCTCAGATGTTGCAACTTTGCAACGCCCTCAGTGCCAGAGAAACTTTCACAGGAAGATGAAACTTACAGGACGTAGTATCCTCCAGAGGTCTCACAACTTGTATATCTCGGATTTTCCCCAAAGGTCACATGAAGTCAGTTCGGTTACGTGACCTCACCATTGTAAGTCAATGGGGGAAATATGAAGACTGTAATTTTGGCGCCGAAAATGAGTTAAAACTGTCCCAAGCACAGGAAATCGTGGTTTCATGCACTCCTTGTAAGGTCCGATCTTGAAATCAGGATTCCATGTGCTTGGAATAGTTTTAGGTCATTTCCGGCGCCAAAATAACAGTTTTCATATTTCCCCCATTGACTTATAATGGTGAGGTCACGTGACCGACCTGACCTCATGTGACATTTAGGTTAAATCCGAGATATACAAGTTGTGAGACTTCTGAAGGATACTACGCCCTGTAAGTTTCATCTTCCTGCATGAAAGTTCCTCTGGCACTGAGGGCGTTGCAAATTTGCAACATCTGGGGACCTCGCAGAGGCTCATTTATGACGTCATAGGTCAGTGACCTGACCTGACCTGAAAACGCGGTTGGTGTCAAACGATCCAGCTTGAATAAAAGATTAGGTATGCCAAGTTTCAACTGTCTACCCTAGGTGTGTTTTGAGGTATCGCGAAAAACCCTATGAGGCGGCACCCGCCCCACCCCTTCTCGGCCGATGAGGGTTAATGTACTAGTTCATGTACATGTTTGCACAGATATAGTATCATCTCAGCTAAAATATATCTCTAATTCATGTTCGACACATTCTAGTGTTGTTATACAAAAATTAACTCATTATATTTTCAATTTATTTGACTATTATGCCTGACGAATATTTATTTTTCAAAAAATAGGTGCTATCTCCAAAATGGAAATTTTTCAGATCTCGGGGACCACACCATCGGATTCCTCGCAAAATTTTAGTCCAGAAAACACTAAAAGTGGAGATGGGTATTTTCAAAAGTTATTTACCGTCTTTTGGGGCAATGTGAGGGGCCGCGGCCCCACAGTTAACATGTTGAAGAGGCCCTGCCGACTGGTGCTTAATAACGCAATCCAGTCACCACTTGCCTACGCGATAGATAGTGGCACGCACTTCTTGGTAAAAATTGCAAATGTGTTGCCATCGTTCCAAATGGCAAGCTTTTTACTTACTGCTTACGTAACAGCAGTACAGAAGGACAATTACCGCTGACACCAGTTGTCTGACGAGTTATATAACACAGATTCACTTAAAGTTTCATGGCTCCCCGTTCTCAGTATCGCTGGTGAGGTGCTGGGGTTATTGCAGCTCTGGCACTCGTTATCGACCGTGATAACGCCAAGGACAGTGCCAGCAAAACGGGAGCGCGGCTTTTCTCGATGCATTGCCCACGCATTGTCGCTTGCCGCCCACTCCGCTGGGTCGAGATCAGGATAACTGCAGACCTGGATAGCCGGGCCACAATCGGTCAATCTACTCTGCTGACGCCAATTGTAGAGTGTAGGTACGACCTGCCTTATAGCGCAAGCTCAGTCAAGCTTTTGGCAACTTTTGTGAATTATCAGACATGATTGTATACCTTTATTCGAGCGAATGACAACAATTATGCAATCCTAAAATACCAGACGTTTCGGCCGTAGGGTGCCAATGTCAGTGGATATATGAATATGAATGAATATAAAGTTACATATGATAATCATGATGTTTAATGCTCTGATTATCATATGTAGCTTTACATTCATTCATATTCATGCATCCACTGACGAAGGCGCCCTGTGGCCGAAACGTCTAGTATTTTATGATTGTATAATTTCTGTCATTCGCTCGAATATATAATATTGTAGCAACTTGTTGAGTGCCGTGATCAGTTGATTCACATGCCGTCAGTGTCAATACATTTCTGCACACACTAGTCCAATTGCTTTAATATGTTATTGAGTTTAAAGGGACATGTTGGGGAGAGTGCCCAATCTGCGCCCGGTCTCCTAATTGCGCCCTCGTCATTTCCTGTGAACCCATACATAGGTCGATTGTTGTTTAGAAAACAATTTAGGTATTAATAACAATCATCAAAACAATATTTTTCGACCTATAGCTACCAGCGATAAGGTTGTAAGCCGCATACTTGAGTGGTTTTGTAAAATGGATTGTTTTCTTATCCTGAGCCTGCTTACTTATGAACCGTTACTGCTGTTCGTGAGGAAGGGTGATTAAAAAGTGATTTTAGTAGTATTATGGTATATGTGCCGGGTATGGAGAGACAAAAAACAAGACGTACATGCCTATTGTGCAGCATTATCAATATTTTGCTGCCATATGACACATTCCGAATTGTGCCCACACAAAATGCGCCATGGCATGGGCGCATTTAGGGCTATGTCAAGACATCGAGGCTTTCAATGTTATCGTATTATGCTGTTATAAAAAGTGGTATTTCAATAACTGGTGTTAGAAGCCGGAGTTTGACCCCAGAAGGGCTGAGGGGCCCGTACTGACCAATAAGGACATTCAGGGGAACATTATCGCCCTTGCCAGTAAAAGGGCTAACTTTGCATGGTTCTTTAATGCATTATTTCACGTGGAGTTATCAGGGCATGCTGAGCCTAAATGCGCCTTTTGCAGGGGTTAGGGAAACCGTAATTTGTATTTTGTTCCAATAAAATGTACTTAAATTACAAGAGTGGAGGTAGATTTAACCCGGCCGGGCCCGGGGGGTAATCCCAACCACCGCAGCCCGGGGAGGGGCGTTTCCCCCCCCCCCCCCTGTCTAACTTCGTAAATAAGGGAGCTACGGAAACAAAAGCGATATCAAACGAAAGGTCCTTACGATACGATTCCAAAGCACGTAAAATTTTTGACCTCAGGTCAATTTTCAAGGTCAGAGGTCAAGGTCAAAGGCAAAAACCGTCACATGTGTAGTGATCTCAAAGTAAGCGTTCTAGAGGACGATAGGATGCATAAAACCGGCAAAATTGGGTGTCAAACAAAAGAAGAGAATCTGAGGATTCTAAAAATGTGCTCAAAATTAAAGGTCAAGGTCAAGGTCATTCACAAACTTGACCTCAAACTTAACACTTTTTCGAACATCTTGCGTGCTAATTTCCAAGATGTTTTGTAATGTTATAAATATGCAAAAATGATCAATAACATGGCAGAAATGTAAAACTTTTATTGTGAAATAGGCCAAATATGAGAATGAGCTTTCGCTTTACAGCATCATCGGATTCGGGGCGAATCTGATGATGCTGTAAAGCGAAAGCTCATTCTCATATTTGGCCTATTTTAAAATAAAAGTTTTACATTTCTGCCATGTTATTGATCATTTTTGCATATTTATATCAATTCATCATGGCAAAAAGCACCATCTCACATATTAAATGTTTTGAAATGTTTTGAGGCTTATCAGGTCCCTATTTGTGGTTCATCTTACGATACAAGGTTGCTCAAAGGTCAAGGTCACGCAAGAGTTTCCTTGCTAGAGGCTATTTCACTGATTTAAGTAAGTAATAATAAATAAGACAATTTTGCCATCCGGAGGCTCTAAATGGAGGATTAGAGGAAAATGGGTGCCAGATTCGTGATCAGCAGGTACGAATCCATCATAAACGACGTTTCATATGTCAAGGTCAACCAAAGGTCATTCGAGGTCACATGAGGTCAACATAAAACTTGACCTTTTTCAAACAAAATATATATCATTCGACGCGGCTTGACAAGGCGAATGCGATGGTACCACTGCCGTAGCTCTAGGGCCATTTTTGTCGATGTTATTTGCGAAAAACTAAAACCACATTTCGGGGTCGTTGAGCTGACCTCTGACCTCAGGTCACCAAAAATACTTTTCTATTTTTCTCTAGGTCAAATGCTACACAACCGTGCTCGTAATTTGTCTTTATCTCTAAAACTCTATTTTTAGCAGCTATTTGAATTTCGCGTCTGTGACGCCGAAGTTTGCCGTGCAGGGGTCTAGAAAAATCGACCCTGTGACGTCATCAAGGGGGCTAGGTCCAATTTTTTTACTTCAGAAGATGTCAAATTGATGGGGGAAAAGGTACTGAAAGTTTCCCTTTCCTATCCGTAAGCGCTCGGGAGCTATCGCAAATAAACGCCAGGGGGGGGGGGCGAAAAACGCCCCCCCCCCATGGGCCCGCGAGGGTTAACTAGAAAAATGTTCATCGATCGTTATTAAGTAGAGACCGCATTCACCAGACACATTGTTTAAGCACAGGTTGAGTTTCTGCTTAAGCGAACGCATAATGGTACCGTAAAGTGGGGATATTTGAGACAGTGGGGCTATTTGAGACAGATACGGTAGTGGTTTGGTAAAACTGCTGTAAAATTAAAACTATTTGATATTTTTTATCATTTTTCGCTCAGACTGATGTGGAATTTAACGATGCATTCCATGGATAGGGTTTTTTGAAAATTTTGAAAATTTTCGAAAGAAATTTGGCATTAAATGAGAAATACAGAAAAACCACATTTTAAGTTATACGAAAAGCATGACCCCTACCTGCAGCTTAACATGGCTGAAGTTTTAAAAACTTTGCAACCGAATCTATCGTAACTATCGTTTTACTTATGGACTAAGCACATTTCTCATGAAGACATCATCTATTGTTAACGTTAGTAACGATTGTGTAACCCAATGTCTCAGAATCCCGATGATAGAATCCCGATGACACCCACTTCGTCAAACCTCAACGTTTACCAAATACAGCTGGGGTGGAGACTTCCATTTCGCGTCTAGCTAGACGCGTCTAAGTCTTAGACGCGTCTAGCTGGACGGCGGCTCCGTCTAACTGGCGACTGCTAACTTTAGACGCGTCTAGCTTGGAAGTCTCCGTTCACGCCAAGTTAGACGCCAACTTGGACGTCTGCTCAGTTAGACGCCGCTTGGACGCCAGTGGAAGTCTCCACCCCTGATGATTGTGATGCCAAGGCCCTGAAAACAGGTGATATGATCAGTGCCGGCGGATTGCATTTCGGAGAGGGTGGGCAAGATATCGTGGGGGCCTCCTGGCGAAAAAGGGCCTTTTGTGTATAGGGGCCTCCTATAGATCTGGTGAGTGAATGGACGGAGGCCGAGGGGTAAACGTATATCATCTAACCAGTGACGTCGCCACCGATTTTCGAGTGGTGGAGGGGGAGGGGGGCAGAGACTCAAGGAGCCAAGCCTAGGGTACCGTAAAGTGGGGCTATTTGAAACGGATTTTACCGTTTTTGGCCTCTCCCTTCAAAACGGTTGATATTTCTCATAGCATGTAACTTGCAAAAACGTAGTTCTCTGCAACTGCTTTCAGATAGGCTGATTTTGGTTCAACTAGTAGCAATAAATAAATATATATATTTTTTAGTTGAAACCTGTCTCAAATAGCCCCATAGTGTGGGGCTATTTGAGACAGTTTTAGTTGCAAGGAAATTGAAGAAAATCGGTCAAGCTAGGGATAATTCTTTTACTGCTATGCGATTGGAAATTAAATTTTGATACTGCTAGCAAAAAGTATTTCTTTCAAATACAGTCACATCACCCTTATAATCAAATTTTTCGTTTTTCGTTGGAATAGCACTTCGGTCTACTAAAAAATTGCATTAATATATGCTTGGGCTGTCATAACCGCTCAGACACCACTTACCTTTCTGAAGACGTTGCTCGAGCCTTAGAAGCGCAGTGGGACCCAAGGAGCATCAACATTACAACTCTGGGAGGAAATGTGATGCAGCAAAGCACAACTGAAGTAGTGCTAGAGCTAGGACCCGCAGGACAAGCCGATTTCGTCGGAACGGTCCAGGCCTGGACTATTCCAGTTGTGTGTGGCGGGATGAAGGTGACGAACTGGGCGAACGAAAAAAGAAGATGGACTCACCTCAGCCAGATCCCATTCATGAAGCCGCCAATGCCAAATAATATCGATTTACTCATCGGCAGTGATTACCCCGAACTGCACCACGTCCTCGAGAGGCGAAGCGGGCCTTCTCAGTCGCCAGTCGCAGAGCTAACACCTCTAGGATGGGTCTGTGTTGGCCCGGTCGGGTCAGCTGACGTCATTAACCGTGTAACAGCCCGAGCCTCAGCATTGGTTGACCTTCCAGGTCAGGTAAATGACCCAAAAGTCGGTAAAATCGGGACCTGTTAGAAAGCCGTAGTGTGAATGCTGCCGATGTGGTGCACTCAAAAGCCGGAATTGCCCTTGGATGCCGTAAGGACCCAGTGACCCGACTGACCCCTTAGAGATTGGCCTGAGCTCTGACCGAAATAAGTATTTTACCGTTAAGTTCGCGGAAAGGGGCAAAAGGCACCTCATATGCTTCTTGTACAATAACGAAACAAGCTTTTCGACGCAAACTCAGTGAGCGTTCCTTAAAATTTGTTGCGCATATTCCGTCAATGAAAAATTGCAGAGCTGGGCAAGTGCGTTCCTTTAGTGCGTTCCTGCGTTCTTGCGTACGTACGCACCGCCTTTTTAGGAACGCAAGAACGCAGGAACGCAAAGTTTTTCAAAGGAACGCAAGTAAGAGGAACGCACCACCCGAAATTTTGAAGCGTTCCTCATTTTGTGAAGTGCGAACCGCGTATTTGGAATTTCCGACCTCGACGAGCGTCTGTGGTAGAAAACCACCACTTTGGTAGGGGAAACTACTGCTGTCTGCTACAATTTGCACTGCATGTCAAGCTATTGTAGCGACATCTATGCATATACATTTCCGACCTCGACGAAAATCTCGCGGCGCTTCGCGCCGACCCGCGCTGCCCATTCATACTGGAGACCAAAAGAGATTATGAGTTCAGAGTTGTGACAAATACCTAAAGCAACCACCACGTATGATGTATACATTAACAGTTAACTATCAGATTGACGGCATGTGTCAACAATTATACCCTGATAGAAGACCGGAGGCTCTGGTTACCCGTGTAAAAATGAATACTTCAGACGCGTACCGCGTAGGAATTCAGCCCAGTATCGTTGAACAGATAGTGCATCGGCCTGAAAAAGTACGGTAACGATACCTAATTTTGGGTTTTTAGTCGGCCGATCCGTCCCCCCTGTCGAAAATCTGTGGCGACGCCCCTGGCACGTAGGACAAAAGTACGTATCGCAAATGTTCGTACAGTATAAAGTACGCATGGACAAAACTACGTCAAGGACAAAAGTACGCATGGCAAAAGTACGTACAGTATAAAGCACGAATCCGGTGACGAATGGATAAAAGTACAAGGACAAAAGTACGTATCGAAGAAGTACGTATAGGTGCATTATTAAGTACGCATGGACAAAAGTACGTCAAGGACAAAAGCACATATCGTAAAAGTGCGTACAGCATAAAGTACGTATGGACAAGAGTACGTCAAGGGCAAAAGTACGCATCGCAAAAGTACGTCGAGTATAAAGTACGACGTAAAGGACAGAAGTAGGCGTATCGCAGAGGTAGGTACGTACAGTACAAAGTACGTATACCTAGACAAAAGTACGTCAAGGGCAAAAGTACGCATCGCAAAAGTACGTCGAGTATAAAGTACGACGTAAAGGACAGAAGTAGGCGTATCGCAGAGGTAGGTACGTACAGTACAAAGTACGTATACCTAGACAAAAGTACGTCAAAGAAGAAAATACGCATCGAAAAAGTACGTAAATTATAAAGTACGTATATCGCTAAGGTACGTACCCTTGCTGACTTGCATAGATGTCGCAATCGGTCGCAACTACAGCGAGACATGCAGCGCAAACGGTAGCAGACAGCAGTAGTTTCCCCCTACCAAAGTGGTGGTTTTCTACCACAGACGCTCGTCGAGGTCGGAATTTCCAAATACGCGTGCGAACCCTGCTATACCATGAAAAAAATAAAAAAAATGTGCCCGAACTAGAATGTGTCCGATGTAACAAGAACTCAGAACCCCCAGATAGGTAGATGAGTTGTTGGATATTGCTGCCAATGACCTCCGTGTCAAATTTTGAATCTCGAGACTCGAGTAGGTGTGTTTGCCGGTAGAGGCGCCACTTGTCGGTCGAATCGAGGAAGGCTTGTTTAGATTTAGTGGTGATGTTTACTATATTCGATTCGGTTTCAGGCATTAAATGTGTAAAGAAATATGATAACTTTTACTTAGATACATCTTTCAACTTAACTATTGTTTTTAAGCAGGTCGTATTTTTGTTGAAAACCCTACGGATGATATTGGTAAAACGTATTTCAGATATTCGATTCGGAAAAGAGATGTCGAGCTGCTTTAAAGGTAGTGTGTCAGCTTTCCTGGACCGTATGGAGTTAATGGCCCAGATAAGGAGAACCGGATTTTTAGAACTTATCCATACCTTCAAAACTCATGGAAACGTCTTAAATTCTTCAAATTTTGAGTACCCCAGTGCGAAATTCGCCCCGACGGGTTGTCGGTCGTACCCCAACCACATTTCACACCACTATGAACAATAAATGCACACACTGAAATCGCTATTACCGATAGACTCATCCAATCAAGTTTCGATAAACCCGTTCATCATCATCTCCTGCGGTTTCGAACACGCCTGTTAGGTGGTGCGGTAGACCGCGCCCAAAGCCAGGGCCCCGGTAACGTGAGGTAGCCGAGTCGGGGCAGCGTGCGCTGACCCAAGCCGGGGCCGCGCGTCCTCCCGGTGTCATGTGATAGCCCGGGGATGCGGTAGACCGCGCCCAAAGCCGCGGTCCCGGCTTGGGTCAGCGCACGCTGCCCCGACTCGGCTACCTCACGTTACCGGGGCCCTGGCTTTGGGCGCGGTCTACCGCAGGTGGCTTCTGCTCATACTTTGTGGTGCGGTGGTGGTGCGTCGGGCCGCGCGCTCTGACTTCGGCCAAGAAAAATGCGTCAGCTGATCATTGTCATTTCTGCCACTTTCATGTGGTGAGATGGGGTCATAAATTTAGAGACGGCTGTTTCATATCAATTAATTTACATAAAATAATATTTCAAACCATAAATTAATGTTCGATAGCCAAATTAAAGAAACAATACCAATACAGGCTTACAGTTTAAATTCGACATTGTGTTGTCTACGATTAGACAGCTGATAACTCATTCCCGTACGTCCTAACTCTATAATGACCTTTGCTTATTGTCACATGTGCGCCGCATTCGCGATTGTTGCCGACGCCTGTTTGCAGGTCAGCCCACTACAGTTGTTATACATATCGCAAAACCGATAAACGTTTAGGCGAAAAAAGCACTATTTTAGGCCCATTTTTGATTTTTTTTGCGATATTAGGTAAACACAGAAGCTTCTTATCCTAGGAAAAATAAAATGGGAAATCATTGGAAGGTGGCACACTACCTTTAACCCGCGCCCTGCTGGGGGTCCTGGATTTCCACGCCCTGCTGGGGGGGGGGTGTTCAAACACCCCCCCTTCTAACTCGGCTCCTGGGCCACGTAGCGATACGCGGAAGGCGGCGTTCGAAAGAACGTAAAAAATAATGACGAAATCACTTCGGTCAATTTTTTGGTCAGGTCAAAGGTCAGGTCACCAGAGGTCATTGAAGGCAAAATTTCGCCGATTTCCAGGTCGAATGTCGACAATTTCCAAGAAGCCAACGCATAACTCAGGAACCAATAGAGCTACAGCGCTGCGGAAAAGCGCATTCGATAGCCCTATTAACGCTCTTTCTGAGTAATTCTTTCAGATTTGACCTAGCGTCAACGGTTTTGCCTGCAGGGGGTAAAAACTGCAAAAATAGCCGATTTTTTCGGAAACAGTTTTCTGCAATAACTTTTGACCCAAACCTTGTACGAGCTTACTTTTACCGGCATCGTGTTCCTCTCGTCAAGACGCATCGAATGAACTATAACTTGACCTTGAAAGGTCAACTTGAAAATTTGACCTCAGGTCAAGGTCATGACCTGACCGGAAAGGGTCATGTTGCATATCAGTCGATCCGTATCGTCGAGCTGAACACATCTAAGGCGTTTTCATCGCTCTAGCATGCCTCTATCAAAAGTTATTTGCAAAAAACTGTTAGATACCATTCGTGACCTAAGATGACCTCAGGGGCATAACCAGGGGTCACGGACACCATTTTCATGTTCAGTGTGTCTAAACCACTTGTAATTCTGTGTTTGGGAGTGTTTATAATGCTTTTCGTCCAAAAGAGGCGCATTTCAATTTTCTCCCATTGACTTATAATGGGGAGGTCGCAAAATTGACCTGACCTTAGGTCATCGATATCAAAATTCTGAGATATACATTTTGTACATGCTATTGCTCTTAGTAATCGCTGAAAGTTTCAAAGCGATCGGTCACTCGGTGTAGCTATGGCAGACATTGAAACTTTTTATGAGGTGAGGTCACTTCAAGTGACCTGGTGACCTGACCTTGAATGACCTTGGTCTGAAATTTTCACAACATGTGTAGAATTGATGTATGATAAGGTGTACCAAAAACGGCGGCGCTCCGCGCCGCCGTTTTTGAGATATCCGCGAAAAACCACAGGGGGGGGGTGTTCAAACACCCCCCCCCAGCAGGGCGCGGGTTAACGTATTTCAGATATTCGATTCGGAAAAGAGATGTCGAGCTGCTTTTCGGCCCCGCGTCGCCATTCTGGGTATTCTGTGATCGATTTGCCCCGTGTTTGGTTGGGCCCGCGCCGCGTGGTTCGGCGGTATTTCTTTGTCCACGACTTCGGTTGTGAAGAACACGCCTGTAGTGTTGGACTGGCGCGATTTGCCTACTTTGTCCGCTACAGTGTTGCGTTGCACTGATTTTGGTATGATTTGCTGCTTGGTAGAGCCCGAATACAATACGGGTTAATAGTTTGGGACGCAGGAACGCAGGAACGCTAACGCACCGAGCGAAAAAAAATTGAGGAACGCTATTCCAGGAACGCACTAACCGCGGCCGGAGGAACGCAGGAACGCTAACGCACTACCGAAAATCGAGGAACGCGCCCAGCTCTGAAAAATTGCCGGGTCATGTCAGATCAGGCTGCCAGAGCTAATCCAGCAGTTGCTGGGATATTTCGCCACCCGCCGTTTGCTGAGGGGGGGGGGGGAGTTAAACGCCTCCAGCCGATTACTCGAGAACCAATAAGCGCAGCGAAACGCACGAGGCGGCAAACGAAAGAACGCGACGAGACGCTTCAAATGAGTACTTTAAATTTGAATTTTGAGGTCACAGGTCGGGTCAAGATCAGGTCAAACACCTGAAATCGGGCTTTCAGTAGCAAGGACTTCAGAACCTCGCAATGGGCGTCTCTTGTCATAAACTCTGTCAAAACAGTGCACAAGCCTTCATATAAGGCCTACAAGAGTGTCAGATCCATATAGGGGTCAGTCAAGCATAGGTCAGGGTCAAGGTCAGGTCAACCAGGTAGGCACATTTCCCCGAAAATCAAAACTGATATTCGCAGCCTGTGACACATGTTTTATGGGTAATTATGGGCGTAGAACACGAATGTGACATTCATTTTATCATATGTGTACGTGTTTGGTTCAAAAAGTTAAATTTAAGAAATGCATGTATCATGTCGTGAAGTATATAGTCTTCCTGTGTGTGCGTGTGCGTGTGCGTGTGCGTGTGTGTGAATGTTGTTGTTGTTTGACTGGTCTCTGTTCCTGCATGCATACCTATACCCGACTCAGACTCTGGGCAGTAATCGCCACGCCATGTGTGGATCGCCCATGATCGTAAATACATACAAACATAGGGGAAAGTGGGGTAAGACGGTCAGGGTAGGTAAGACGGGCACCCCTTCTGCAGACCAAAACAATAGCGCTACGGGCGAGAAAAATTAGGACCAGAATTGCCTTTCCAACTACACACCACCATTGAAGTCTGGTGAATTTGTGTTCAGTCGATAATCTTTTATTTTGATTTCTTTAAAACACTCATTTCATTGAAAACATCCATAATGTATATTGTGCAAGCATTTGCGTGCAGTGCACTGTAGAGTTAAAAACTCGCAATCACTTGTGGTACACTCATATGCAACCAGTGTTCAATTACCGCGGATTTGCTTTGTCTGCATCAAATTGTCCACAGAGAAAAATCGTGCAAATCGTGCTGAACTTCTGACATTGAGTTTGGGGTAAGACGGGCAACTATGAATCCAATGGGTCTGTAATGGTGAAAATATTTTTGTTGCTGTAGGAAAAAAGAAGCATTTCTAATAAGAATACCTACGTTCGATTTCGATACTCACAGACATGTTAGCAATATTCCTTCGGCACAGTTTATTCTCGAATAATGAATGTGAAAAACGGTTCTACATGGCTTCTGAACTAGGGCCTATATACGAGCATACGCCTTCTGCACGAATCTCGTATACTGCCATTTCCGAAGCACTTGAGACCAAAGAGCGACTGTATCAATGCGGCTAATCTCAGGCATTTGTTGCGAGCTATGCTGGTCGGTGAAAGAAGCTGGCCGCCTTGCCCTACCCATGTGACCGTCTTACCCCATGGGTGGGGTAAGACGGGTTTTTGCAAGGTTTTGCAAAAATAGCTGCAGTTTATTTGTTGAATCAGGTTTAAGTCTCATCTTCTGGCAAATGGAAGTAAAATGTCTAAAAAAGGTTTTCACTCAGTTTCCCGTTTCTATGATGTTTCTAACCGGCCGAAAAATGGCTCCAAAGTTAAGGTGCCCGTCTTACCCCACTTTCCCCTACATACAAGTATAGTCACAAGAAATTGCCAAGATTCAGTTCAAGATTTTGGAAAATGCGGAACCATAATAGAAACTATCGAAGATAGCCATTTGATTGTTCATGGTATTTGACAGTCTAATGGCGTTTACGGCATGTCTGTATCTTTATTCTGTGATTATATATGATTTTTTGAACATATGCCGTTTTTGGTAGAAAACTCAGACATCATGACGTCACTAAAACCATAGGCGGCGGAACGGGGAGGGCACCGGGGCACCGTGCCCCCCTTTGATTTGGGCATTTTAACATTAGCCCTATGGGCGTTGCATGGAAAGAATGGGACCAAAAGTTGGCAGTGCCCCCACTTAATTGCAGGTGTTCCGCCGCTAGGCTACTGACTAAAACCTCGATATCTCAAAAGTTTTCTGACCGGCTTTTTTGAAACTTTGTCACAATAAACTTCACTCAATTCCCTACAGGCAGGGCTGCGGAGTCGGAGTCGGAGTAGGAGTCGGTCGGAGTCGACAGTTGTGACCGGAGTCGGAGTCGGAGTCGGAGTCTATTTTAGAAACCCGAGCCGGAGTCGGAGTCACCAAAAATCTGTCGACTCCGCAGCCCTGCTAGGTCTGCGGAGTGGGAGTCGTGAGTTGGAGTCGGTCGGAGTCGACAATTCTGCCCGGAGTCGGAGTCGGAGTCGGAGCTGGTTTTTGAAAGCCGGAGTCGGAGTCGGAGTCGGAGTCGCCGAAAATCCATCGACTCCGCAGCCCTGCCTACAGGTACCAAAATTTTGGCGCGCCTTTATGCTATAGGGCGGCGAAAAAAGTGGGGGCGTTTAACGCCCCTCCCCCCAGCAACTCGCGGGTTAACCCGCGCCCGGCTGGAGGGGGGGGGGCAGAATCTGCCCCCTCCCGTTTTTCGCCAATAACTTCTAAACGCGTTACGCTAGCGACGCCCAGACTGGTTTTTGATTCACCTTTTTGGATCGATTCAATCATTGATTCATTTGATTTTTGTTTGATTCAATCACCGTTTGATTCCTTCAAAAAATTTGGTGAATCGATTCCTTTTGATTCAGAGAATCAAAAAACAATAAAAGGAATGATTCACGTTTGATTCAGCCAATTTTTTTTGAATGATTCTTTTTTGATTCAATTAAAAAATAAAATACCTATACAAAAAATCAGGGATAGTAGGTATTGTATTTGTTGTGTTCTTTTTGTTGTCATGTAATGGCAGTAGTGTTAACCTTCGCCCCAGTGGGGGGGGGGCATATGTTACCACCCTGTCGCGTTTTTTGCGTGTCAATAAAAAACCGCGGCGCGTAGCGCCGCGCCGCTTGGGTTAGCTTTTGGTACATCAATTTTGGACAATGTGTGAAATTTTTGACCCCAGGTCATGTCAGGTCAGGTCACCAGGTCAAGTTAGCTGACCAAGCCTAAAAAAAGTTTGCAATCATGTCCAGCCTGCAGTGTTTGTCAGAAAGGTTTTAAACTTGGTGGATTGCATGCTGTTATGGGCGCCTACAATTTGTATATCTCGGATTTTTTATATCCGTGACCTAAGGTCAGGTCAGTGGCGTGACCTTTCCATTACAAGTCAATGGAGAAAAATGAAAATGCCTCTAGAGCCGTGTGTACGCATACGAACAGTCCAAATATTTCAGAATCACAATGATTTAGTCCACTCGTGATGACCAAGGTGTCATTTTTGCTGATAGCCTCTAAAAAGGTCATCCGAGGTCATTAGAGGCTACAAACAGTTTTTTGCCAATAACTCGCGATTGGAAAGAGATAAAACGCTGGGGATGGTCTCATTGTGTTTGTCTTGTTGAGACGCATCGACTGATATGCTACATGACCTTTTCCGGTCAGGTCATGACCTTGACCTGAGGTCAAATTTTCAAGTTGACCTTTCAAGGTCAAATTATAGTTCATTCGACGCGTCTCGGCGAGGGGAACACGATTCTGGCAATAGAAATGTCGTGGTTTTTTGTAGTCGAAAGTTATTGTCGAAAAACACTTTTCGTAAAAACAGCTATTTTTGGAGTTTTTGCCCTCTGGAGGCTAAACCGTTGACCTGAGGTCAATATTGATAATGACCTTTTCAAAAGAAGAGTTCAAAAGCTATCGATTGTTCTTCCATGCGTTTTTCTAGCTACCATAATTCCTGAGATAGCGGCATGTTTTCTGAAAAATATGACAATTGGCAAATTTTGACCTTTGGTGACCTTTGGTGACCCCAATATTGCTCTAAGGTGAAAAATGACCGATATACTTTTAAACGTACGCATTGAGAGCTATCGACTGCTTTTTACCGCGTCTTTCTAGCCCTCTTAGTTTTTGAGTTAGAGGTGGGTGGTAACATATGCCCCCCCCCCCCCACTAGGGCGAAGTTGGCTGAGACCGCCACTGGGGCGCGGGTTTTAATATTTGTTGATAATGAAGTATGAACTATGTTCGTTCACTTCAATTTTTTTTAAGTTCATGAATCATTATTTTTTTTATTTAATCAACCCTGATTCCCAATGCGTTTGATTCAATCATGGCTTGTGAATCAAACAATCCTGACGGTGAATCAAACCTTTTTGATTCAACAAATTTTGTTTGATTCAATCCAATCGATTCAATCACAGATGAATCAAACACCAGTCTGGCGACGCCAAACTTTCAGTACATAGGACATCAATTTAACACGTTTCCTGTAAATTTGGGCGAAATCCGTCGGGAAATTTTGAGAAAATGACGTTTGAGTGACGTCATGTCCGCCATTTTCGCCTAAAAAAACGGCAAAATTTCAAACGCCGCTAACATCTTCATTTTTAAAGGAATCAAGACATAACAAAAAAGGTTATACGTGATTCTACTTTGTCTATCAAATGGCTACCCCGTTTTTTTATGTTGGATTTTGGTCCAATTTTTTTTTCTTAAAAAAACTGATTTGTGAAAATAATTAAAAATCCAAAATTTTTAGTTCATCGAAAAAAAACGAATATATGTCAGGGAAGTTGTCTATGTGCACCTAGGTACATACCAATTTTTAGAAGAATCGGTTCAAAATGTGGGAGTTATTCAAACTTTAATGAATTTTGTTTTTGAAAAATGATTTTTTCGAAGTTCTAGACCCCGTACGGAAACATTTTGGGCTTGATAAGTCAAAGGGACTCACCTAGCGGATTCAGCCCATGAGAACGTCAGGTGAGACGCTCTGATCGCAAACGACCATCGAAGCCCCAAAATGGCCCTGTGCGATCGCTTGATGTGAGCCTACCGAGACAACGAGTCATCTGAACCCGCAAAGAGACTCAAGAGTCATCTGAAGCTGAGTGACTTGAAAGAGTCCTCGGTCTTCTGTTGGGCCCCAGAGTGGGTGAGAGGCATGTGGCTGGATCCCGTCCTGCAGGCTCACGCCTGGAATGCCGAATGGGCCCTCTTTAGCCAGGCTCGAAAGTCAAAAGCTTAGAGGCCATCAGATGCCGGCGTGGGACTCTTGAGTGCTTAGCGTGGCTGCTTAAAAGTTGTGTACTGCTTTCAGAATGCCTGTAGGTAGGGTCCCTAAAGACCAGCGTGGTGCCTTAGGATGCCAGCGCGGCGCCCTCAGAGGGGCACCGGTCAAGCCCTTTGAGGTTCTCAGAGGCGCCGGTGTGTGTGTGGGGGGTGGGGGGGGGGGGGGGGTGGGGGGTGATCCGTTGAGGTTTTGGCGTGATACCCTCAGAGGCCGGCGTGGTGCTCTCAGAGGCTGGTGGTGGCTTCCAGAGTCACCAGTGTAGGACCCTCAGAGTCGCCGGTGAGGATCATCAGCGTTACCGGTGAGTGGCCGTGCCCATTGAGCCGGTGTGGGACCCTTAGAGGAAGGCACTGGTGTGAGACTCTAAGAGACGTCAGTGTGAAGCCTTTACAGTTGCCGGTGTGGGGCAATGAGTGCACTGGCGTGGCGCCCTCAGAAGGCCGGTATGGGATTGAAGTTCAGCGAGACTATAAAGGACGTGTGTGGTGCCTTTGGTAGGACCCCCAGAATCACCGGTGTAGGGCCCTTAGAGCCACCGGTTAGGGGTTTTTAGAAGCATTATGTGAGGCCCTCACAAGTGCCGGTGTGAGCCCTCAGAGGTAGGCAATGGCATTATTGCTGACTGAGGCCAAAGAGGTACCGGCGTGGGCCCTCGAGGTCCAAGTGTGAGGCCCCGAAAGGCGCCAGTAAGGGTCCTCACAGTAGCCGCAGCGGGCCCTCAGAGACACTGGTGTGGGGCCGTCACAGACGAATGTGGGGCACTTAGAGCTGCTGGTCCGAACCCTTTACAAGCCGGCAGGGTCTCTCAGAGATCAGCCAGGGCCCTCAGGCCAGCAAGAGGTCCTCAGAGGTCGGCGATACCTTCATAAGCCCTCTGTGGTCCTTAGAGACTGGCACGATACTCTCAGACGCCGATGTTGGGCCCTCAAAAGTCACCGGTGGGTGGCCATTTGATACGCAGGTGTGGAGCCCTCAGATGCCCTGATGATGGGCCCTCAGAGACACCGATATAGGTGCTTAAGAGGCACTGGTGTGGGGCCCTCAGAGATGCCAGTGTGGGGCCCTCAGAAGCACTGATGTGGGGTTCTCAGAGGTGGCAGTGTGGGAGCGCCTTGGGACGCTCAGAGGCGCCGGTGTGGGGCCTTCACAGTCGCCGGTGAGGCCCCTCACAGGCGCCGATGTGGAGGCCCTCAGAGACACAGGGCCATCACAGGCGCTCGTGGGGCCCTTAGAGCTGCTGTTAAGGACCCTTCATAGGCCGACAAGGGGATCTCAGAGGAGCCCTATGGGGTCCTTAGAGACCGGCATAATTTTATCAGACGCCGTGGGACCCTCAGAGTTACCAGTGTGGGGCTGCCAGCGTCGCTGGTGCGGGGCCCTCAGAACCACCGATGTAGGGCCTTTAGAGGTACTTGTGTAGGCCCTCATAATTGGGGGTGTGGGGCCCTACGAGACGCCGGTGAAAGCCCTCACGGTCGCTGTTATTGGGGCCCTCAGAGAAAATTGTGTGGGGCTATCATAGGCGGGTGTGAGGCCACTAGAGTCGGTCCCTAATAGGCCGGTAAGGGCCCTTAGAGGCCAGCAAAGGCCCTCAGAAGTCAGCGTAGGGGCTTTATGGAGATCTCAGTGTGGCTACTTAGGGACTCATAAAATGCCCTTACGAGCCCTGTTCGGCCCTTCTGAGTCGAAATATAACCAGAAATATGACCAGTAAACCATCAGCGGCCATTTGCCGCCACAGGGCCCCTCGTGCCCGTGTGTGGGCCCTTCTAGGCCGGTTTGGGGCCTCAGAGGCACCGGTGAGGGCCCTCACAGTCGCCCTTATGGGGCCCTCAGAGATATTGGTGTGGGACCATCTGAGACAGGTGTGGGGCCTCTAGAGCTGGTCCCTAATAGGCCAGTAAGGGACTTCAGGCCCGCAATGGCCCTGAGGCCGGTAGAGACCGCCGAGGGCCCCTCAGAGGCCGCCAAGGTGCCCCCAGAAGCCGGCGTGGGCTCTTATGGAGATATTAGTGTGGCTACTTACGGGCCCGTGAGGTGCTCTTACGAGCCCTGTGGGGCCCGTCTGAGTCGAAATATGGTCAGTGTGGAGCAGGCATCGGTAAAATCCTTTTTGAAAGGATTGCATTCCCAATCCACATTCCTAGTGCCGAAGTGGATTGCATTCCTACCCGCAATCCCCTTTTTTCACTTGGATTGTGATCAAATCCGCAATCCTTTTTTGCAATCCTGTTGTATTATTATGTGCACTAGTAGATCTGGGGAGGGAGGGGGGCATAGGGCCATGCCTCCGTCCCCAAATCACCCATTTCTAGTACCTAGTCTTGCAAGTACTTCCTATCTAAGGCACAGGTATTTTATGGGAAATATTTTTTGCCTCAAACACCCCCACATTTAAACCTCTACCCAACCAGTGTTTTATATTTTCAAAACTCGCCCTCAAATACGTAATTTTGCCCTTCCTATGTAGTTCATCAGCGTATATTATTTTGAGCGTTAAAATTAAAAGCGTTTAAATTATTTCAAGTTTCGATGTAAAGCCCTTGATAGCAAAGTACATTAACCCGCGCCCTGATGGGGGGGCCATTTTGGCCCCCCCCCTGTGGTTTTTCTTAAATAGCGCAAAAACGGCGGCGCGCAGCGCCGCCAAATTTTGGGTACCTTACCGGGCATCAATTTGACACCTTCACACAAAATTTCAAGTCACAGGTCACCTCAGGTCAGGAGTTATTGAGGTCAAACTGAGGTCATGTTCGAGTAAAAATGAGCAAAAAACATGACATCTTGAAACGCTCACCAATTCTACAGTTAACAAGCAATTTTAAAGTTCTTTATTTGGTTGTGTAGAGAAAAGACGGCGCTACAAAACTGCTATCTCGGATTTTCGAAATTTTGGGATTTTTACCACCAAAAATCAAAAAAATTGATTTTTTTAGAAAAACTCAAAAAATTTCCATAAATTTTTCGAATTTCGAAAAAACCGGAATATATGTGATAGTCCCTGCGCTCTTCGATATACATACCAAATCTTAGATCGATACCTCTTTTTTTGGCCAAGTTATAGCGAAAAAACTGTTAAAAATTGATGACGTCAAAATTTTGAACTCAATTTTTAGCAATTCTAGACCTCGTAGCGCAAAACGGAGACCACCATTGAACTCCCCGTGACGAGCTGCATCGAATCGATACCCATTTTATGCAAAAATATCAACTTTGAAATTTGACCTAATTTGACCTGACCTTGACCTGACCTTGACCTGACCTTGACCAAAACGTGACCTAAGCTGGCCCTAAAGTCTGTCTGATCCACATAATCGCATTTGTCATGTAAAATGGACCATAAAACATGTATCACACGACACTTTCATATTGTGACCCCCCAGTGACCTGACCCCTGTGACCTGACCTGGTATCAGTGACCTCAAATAGCAAAATATGTGTTTGAAGATCATTTCCCCATCGATGATTTTCAATGAAATGCATTTTACTCGATTTTACAACGCATTTCTTGAAATGCCTGTAAACGGTGAAAATTCGACCTTTGACCTGACCTGTGACGTCATCGGTTTGACCGAGGTCAATGAAATCGGGTCACAAGGTAGTTCCCCGTTGGGGCTATCCAACACCGTTTACCGCTTGTCGCTATGTTGCGTGGTTCTCGAGATCTGAGGGGGGGGCCAAAATGCCCCCCCCCCCCCCCATCAGACCGCGTTGCTCGGCAGACCCCATCTGGGCGCGGGTTAAGCCGATGAAGCCAATCTCATAATTTTCAATCGCAACAAACCATTTCAAAGCACTAATCAAACACAATCCGGATTGGATTGCAAAAATTGGAAGTATGATGCAATCCAATCCGCAATCAAATCCTGTTTTTTGGAATGGATTTCAAATCCAGGTGCAATCCACCAAAAAGGAATGCAATCAGGATTTTGCAATCCTGCAATCACAATCCTACCGATGCCTGGTG
This sequence comes from Amphibalanus amphitrite, assembly GCF_019059575.1. Taxonomy (NCBI): domain Eukaryota; kingdom Metazoa; phylum Arthropoda; class Thecostraca; order Balanomorpha; family Balanidae; genus Amphibalanus; species Amphibalanus amphitrite. Next base: position 312,568 of record NW_024881963.1, read on the forward strand.
TGGAGTCTAGCGGCCAACTGGCGCCACAGGGCCCCTCGGGCCCGTGTGGGGGACCTTCGAGACCGTTGTGGGCCCTTAGAGGCGCTGGTGAGGGCCCTCACAGTCGCTGTTATGGGCACTCAGAGACATTGGTGTAGGGCTATTACAGGTGGGCCCATAGAGCTGGCCCCTCATGGACCGGTAAGGACTCCCAGAGGCCGGCAAGCGGCCCTCATGCCGGTAAGGGGTACTCATAGGCCGGTAAGGGCCCTCAGAAGCCGCCAAGGGGCCCTCAGAGGCCGCCAAGGGGCCCTCAGAGGCCGCCAAGGGGCCCTCAAAGGCCGGCAAGGGGCCCGATGGGGATCCTCGTTTGGCTACTAAGGGGCCCATGAGGTGCTCTTGTAAGCTCTGTGGGGCCCTTCTGGGTCTAAATTTGGCCGGTATGGACACTCAACGGCCAGTTGGCGCCGCAGGGCTCCTCGGGCCCGAGGGGCCTTCTTGACCCGATGGGGGGGGGGGGGAGGGGCGCACGTGCCCCCCGTGGCTACGCCACTGCCTACCTTGCCTATATGGGAGAACCGCCCGTGGGATTACCCCCGGGCACGGGCGTATTTGGAAAATCCGACCTCGACGAGCGTCTGTAGTAGAAAACCACTACTTTGGTAGGGGAAACTACTGCTGTCTGCTACCATTTGCACTGCATGTGTCGCTACAGTTGCGACATCTATGGACATTGGACAGCACATACATAGGATAAACATAATATAGGTAGTAGGTACATATAACTACTTAAGGTGCAACTGGTCTGGAAGGTCGTAACGTGATGTAAGTAGTAACGGCAGCGTTCCGCGTCGCTATTTTTTAACTTTAAGAACTTGGGTCTGAAATTTTAACAGCATGTGCGGAAAATATGTAAGCTTTCTTATAAATTTAGTCCACTGCTGCGGGCCTCTTGAATGGTAGGATTCACAAGGAGCTAAGCAGATCTTGTTGCGTTGGCCGGCCCCTGCCCTCCATCTTCCGATCGCGCAATTCTGGATATATGACAGAATTTAGAGTCCGAAGTCGTACGCACCTAGCCGCGCACGGCCGGTCCCCTCACTGTCTTAATTAGCTCAGGCTACGGCCTGCCACCAACCGCAACCATACCTGTCAGGAGGCTCATAAACATCGAGTGCCCCTGGCGCTTCAAACCCGGACTGTTATGTTATCCGGGACGCGAGATCTCACCTCGCGGAGTCCAACGCTCTACCGACTGAGCTACGGGACCGGCTCAGTCGGTTCCGGAAGTTGAGGTTAACGAAGTTAAAATTGTCACTTCACCAGGTCAGTCCAGCGGACTTCACCTCGAAAAAAAAACTTAAAATGTCCGGCTCATAGCTACACCGACGGCACGATGGCATTGAAACGTTCAGCGATTGATATGAATAATGTTAGGAATTGGTCTGCAAAATATATTATTTCTTTAGTTTAGCACTTTCAGGCACTTGGTATTCCTCATTTATCACTCATGGGGTCACTGGCGGGCTCCTGGGGGCCTACACCATTCTCTGGGAGCCCTAGGCGGGCTCCTTTGGGTCTTTCCAGTTGACTAGAAAGGGCTTCACGCGTGACTCAACTTCTGAGTTATTAAACTGCAGCTACAATGGTCTCTGAGGAGTGAGGAGTCCCACCTGTCTATTTTTTTTGTAAAAATCATTTCATTAATTTTTGTCTTGCATGATAGGCACTTTGAGAAAGGTATCCTCAAATCGTCAACTCGATGAATTGATAAAAATCACTAACATCTCAGGAGGCACACTGCTAAATGCTAATACCAATGCATGCGATATATACCTATAGGCAAGAGGCATGTCTTTTGTGGCAATATATTGGACCTTTCTCCTCCCCCCCCCCCCCACCGCTCAGCAACTTTGATTGCCGGGGATCGGGCCGGCCATGAGTGACCCATGCAGTGGCGTATCTAGGATTTCTCTCAGGGGGGGGGGGGGGGGTCCGCAGTCAAAAGGGCCCTTGACTGACTGGGTTGAAAGGGCCCTTAAGTGGCAAAAGGGCCCTTGTAGCCTGAGTTGAAAGGGCGTTCAACCCGCGTCCCGTGGGGTGGGGGGAGGCGAAACGGCCCCCTGTCCTCTTCCGTAGCTATCTCCTAAATGACTGCAGATATCCCCACCAAACTTTCAGGACCTCTACGGGCATCCATTTTACACATTGTGACCATTGTTTTTTCCAGAGGCTATGATAAATTGGCCGCAAATGACGTCATGTTCTGCCATTTTCGACCCAAAAAAGGTTTCGCAGGAAGAGCTGTCAGCCCTACAGAGCTGTAGAAACATAAAAATGTTCCGAGATAACAGGTGTACAATTAACAGGCCTAGGTCAAATCTGAGCACAGTTTAGCCCCGCCTTGGGTTGGGCCCAGGCTGGAGCGTTGACCCTAGGTCAAATCTGAGCACAAATTACAGAAAGAGTGTCAAAAGAGTTTTGTTTGTTTCGTTGGGCTATACCCTTTCGGTCTGACCAGACCATTTCAGGGCCGGAACGATGATAGGAATTGAGGGAGACATTGGTCTGGGCGGGCACCTTGGTGAGTCACCGGGGCTGAGCCTGTCCAACAGGACAGGCCGACCAGCCCCCCAAGTGCTCACCGCACCCGGTTACGAATGTGCTTCCTTAGGAGCTGCAGTGCGCTCCAATGGGAGCCGCCCGCATGGTATAAAGTTGCCCGTCCAGGTCCAGCCTGGATCATGGGTTGCGGCATGGAGGAGAAGGATTTGAATGTCCTGAGGATGGAAACGGCGAAACGGACCTGTTAACCCGCGCCGGGCCGAGGGGTGTTTGAACACCCCCCTGCGGTTTTTCGCAGATATCTCAAAAACGGCGGCGCCGAGCGCCGCCGTTTTTGGCACACCTGTTTGTGCATCTTTTCCGCACATGTTGTAAAAATTTCAGACCCAGGTCGCCTTAGGTCAGGTCACCAGGTCACGCCAAGTGACCTCACCTCAGAAAAAATAAGAATGCTCGTCATAGCTACACCGATTGATCGATTGCCTTGAAACTTTCAGCGATTGATAAGAGCAACATTATCTATAAAATGTTTATCTCGAAATTTTGATATCGGTGACCTAAGGTCAGGTGAACATCGCGGCCTCTCCATTACCTATCAGTCAATGGGAGAAAATTGAAAAGCGTCTGTTTTGCACGAACGCTATTCTAGACACTCTCTAACATCGAGATGTAAGTAAAATTGGCACACTGAATCGGAAAATGGCAACTGTGACCCCTCGTTATGTCCCCGAGGTCACCTCAGGTCACGAACAGAATCTAACAGTTTTTCGCCAATAACTTCTGATAGAGGCGTGCTAGAGCGCTGAAAACGCCTTAGATGTGTTCGACTCGACGTTGCGGATCGACTGATATGCAACATGACCTTTTCCGGTCAGGTCATGACCTTGACCTGAGGTCAAATTTTCAAGTTGACCTTTCAAGGTCCAATTATAGTTCATTCGACGCGTCTCGACGAGAGGAACACGATGCTGGCAAAATTAATGTCATGACTCTTTTGAGTCAAAAGTTATTGCCGAAAAAAACGTTTTTCGTAAAAACGGCTATTTTTGGAGTGTTTGCCCTCTGGAGGCTAAACCGTTGACCTGAGGTCAAATCTGAGAACATTACTCAGAAAGGTCTGTAAAAGTGCTATTGAATGCCCTTTTCTCTGGCGCTGTAGCTCTATCGGTTCCCGAGATAGTCGTTGGCAGTTTCCAAAATGTTGAAATAGTCAACATTTTACCTTTGGTGACCCCTGGTGACCTGACCCAAAAAATGACCTTAGTGTTTTCGTCCTTATTTTGGACGTTCTTTCGATTGCCGCTTTTCGCGTGTCGCTACGTGGCCCAGGAGCCGAGTTAGAAGGGGGGGTGTTCAGACACCCCCCGTTCCGGCCCGGCGCGGAATCTCAGAGCACCGGCCCGGCGCGGGTTAAAAGAGCTATTAACTACGCTTTTCCCCGGCACGGCATTCATTTCCGAGTGATGCGGTGGTTTGTTGAAAATTGTCGAAATTGGACCAGAAAATTGGCGAAATTTAGCCTTGGATGACCTATGTGAACTGACCTTTGACCTGATCTAAAAAGTGACCAGAGTAATTTCGTCATTATTGTTTGCGTCCTTTCGAACGCTGCCTTTGGCGTGCTGGTACGTGGCTCAGAAGCCGAGTTAGAAGCAGGGGTGTGGAGCCGGAGCTGGAGCCGGAGCCGCCGGAGCCGGCATATTTTGCCCGGAGCCGGAGCCGGAGCCGGAGCCGTCCAAAAAGGCGGCGACTCCGGCTGCTTTTTTGAAGAGGAAAAAATTATTGACCTACATAGTTCGGTTTGACAGTACAAGGCAGTAAAACATGTGGTATTCAAAATAGCCTTGTTATGCAAATACAGAAGCAACGTGAACCAATCCTTCATCTTTTCTCTTCCACCCGTATTTAATTGTATAGAGGATGTACTGAGTATTGGAGCCGGAGCCGCCGGAGCCGGACCATTTTACTCGGAGCCGGAGCCGGAGCCGAATCCGATTTTTTCTCCAGAGCTGGAGCCGGAGACGTCTGAAATTTCCACGGCTCCGCATCCCTGGTTAGAAGGACCCTGGCCGGCCGAGTGGGAGGGTGGGTGCCACCACATCGTTTTTTTTTGCGATAGTTCGGAACACGTCGGCAACAGACAGCCAAAACTGGGCATAGCTACCTGACCTTTGATGCAAACCGGGCCTTGTGACACCTGCATTTTCAAGGGGGCCTCTGGTCGTCTTAAGGACCCTCTGTTACCCTCAGAGGGACCCTCTGATAGCCTCTGCAGACCATCACTGGCCTCAAAGGGCACTCTAGTGGCCTCCATGGCCCTTCTGGGTACCTGAAAGGGCCCTTTGTTTTCTCTCCAGGGTCCCTTGTTTACCTCAAAAGGTCCTCTTTTACTTCAGATGGCCGTATGTTTGTCTAATACATGAGGCCCCTGGTGGCCTGAGAGGCCCTGTTTGTGTCCCAAAGGGCCCTTTGTTGACCTCTTAAGGCCCCTAGTTGGCCTAAAAAGTCCTCTGATTGTCCTAAAGGGCCCTCTGTTCCCCTCAGAGGGCCAGTCTTTTCCTCAGAGAGCCTGCTGACCTCATAGAGCCCATAGTGGCCTGACATAGCCTTCATATCACCTCAGAGGGCCCTCTGGTGTAAGGCTCAAGTGACCTTCTCAGAGGGCTCCGGCTGCCCTGTGACTGACAGTTGTCCACTCTTATCCCCCTTTTGGGTGACCTATTTCCCCCTCTGACACCCAAGCCAAAATACAATTTTGGGACACTGACTCCGAGGGCCAGTTGATTTTCAGAGGGCCCTCTTTGAAGTGGATGCGAGGACCCGCTATTCGTCTTAGAGGGCCCTCTGGTGGCTTCAGACTTCAGAGGACCCTATTTTGGTATCAGCGGGCGCCTCTCTGTGGCATCAGAGGGCCCTCAGAGGCCTCAAATGGCCCTATTACATCTCAGAGAGCTGTCTTTGAACTCAGAGTGATCTTTTTTACTTCTTTGTGGTGTCTAAGGGGCCCTCTGGCCTTTGTTCGCCTCAAGGGGCCTCAAGGGGTCCTCCGATGACTTCCAAGGACCCTCTTTGATCTCAGAGGGCCTGATGACCTCATAGGGCTCATGGTGGTCTGACATAGCATCATATCACCTCAGAAGGCCCTCCAGTGGCCTGAGAGGGCACTTTGCGGCCTTTGAAGGCCCTCCATTCGCCTTAGAGGGCCCTCTTTGATCTCTTTGATCTCTTCGATCTCAGAGGGCCCTCTTTGAGGTGGCTGTGAGGGCCCTTTGTTCACCTCAGAGGGCCCTCTGGTGACCTCCAGGGACCATATTTGATCTAAGAGGGCCGTCTGGTGGCCTCATAGGATACCTTGTGGCCTGAAATTGACCCTCGTACCTCAGAGGCCCTTCTGTTCGTCTTAACAGGCCCTCTGCTGGTCTTAGCGGACCCTTTGTGTGCCTGGGAGGGCCCCGGAGTACCTGAGAGGGCCCTCTGTGTGTTTGAGAGGGCCCTCTGTGTGCCTGAGGGGGCCCTATGTGTACCTTAGAGGGTCCTCTGTGTGGCTGAGAGGGCCCTCTGTGTGTCTCAGAGGACCATATGTGTACCTGAGAGACTGAGAGGGCCCTCTGTGTGTCTGAGAGGGCCCTTTGTGTGTCTCAGAGGGCCTTTGTGTGCCTGAGAGGGCCTCCTGTGTGCCTGAGAGGGCCCTCTGTGTGTTTGAGAGGGCCCTCTATGTGCCTGAAAGGGCCCTCTGTGTACCTGAGAGGGCCCTCCGTGTGTTTTAGAGGGCCCTCTGTGTGCCTGAAAGGGCCCTCTGTGTACCTGAGAGGGCCCTCTGTTTGCCTGAGAGGGCCCTCTGTTTGCCTGAGAGGGCCCTCTGTTTGCCTGAGAGGGCCCTCTGTGTGCCTGAGGGGGCCCTATGTGTGCCTGAGAGGGCCCTCTGTGTACCTGAGAGGGCCCTCTGTGTGTCTCAGAGGACCATATGTGTACCTGAGAGGGCCCTCTGTGTGCCTGAGGGGCCCTATGTGTGCCTGAGAGGGCCCTCTGTGAGCCTGAGAGGGCCCTCTGTGTGCCTGATAGGGCCCTCTGTGTACCGGAGAGGGCCCTCTGAGTGCCTGAGAGGGCCCTCTGGGCTCTGGCCCCCGTTCGTCTCAGAGGGTCCCTTTATTCGCCCCTTCAGAGGGCCCTCTGTTTGCCTCAAAGGGCCCTCTGTTTGCCTAAAAGGACCCCCTATTCGCCTCAGAGGGACCTGTGGTGACCACAGGGGGCTCTATTGTTGCATTGTAGGGCCCTCTGTTGCCTCCGAGGGCCCTTTTTTATCTCAGAGGGCCCTCTTTGAGCTCAGAGGGCTCTTTTCGACCTCTTCGAGATGTCTGAGAGGGCCCTCGGGCCTGAGAGGGCCCTCTGAGTGCTTGGGAGGGCCCTCTGAGAGCCTGAGAGGGCCCTCTGAGTGCCTGAGAGGGCCCTCTGAGTACCTGAGAGGGCCCTCTGAGTGCCTGAGAGGGCCCTCTGTGTGTCTGAGAGGGCCCTCTGTGTGCCTGAGAAGGTCCTGTTCGTTGTAAAGGGCCCTTAATTTACTCTACAAGGTCCCTCGTTGGCCTAAAGGGGTCCTCTGATAGTCCTAAAAGGGTCCCTTAAAATGTAATTGATACTTTTCATTATGTAAAAAAAAATGTAAGTGGTGAAAAGGGCCCTCAAAGTTTTCAATTTTTTTTCGAGTAAAAAAAAATTTTTTTTTTGCTCCAGGGAGGATCCTAGGACCCCCAGGATCCCCCCTTGGATACGCCACTGGACCCATGACATGAGTCCCCCCACCCCCAAACCGAAAGTCCGGATGGATCCACCCTGGTGCTCTAGCTAATCGCTAACTAGAATTGGCGCACACAGATGTCGCAGTAAGCAGTTTATAAGGGGTTTATTTGCATAGATGTCGCGACTATAGCGACACATGCAGTGCAAATGGTAGCAGACAGCAGTAGTTTCCCCTACGAAAGTGGTGGTTTTCTACCACAGATGCTCGTCGAGGTCGGAATTTCCAAATACGCCGGGCGCGGCCGGGTTAAGCTTCGGATTTAAAATCGCTAGATCTGCGCTGACGTCACAAAGTCAGAGGGGGATTCAAATGTATTACTTATTAGCCCCTCTGAATCCAAGTGCTGCAACTTTGAAGTTCAATATCTTCTATTTCAGGCATTTCTCGATGTTGAGAGTGCTGAAAGTCGAAACCGGTGCTTGTGGGCTAGGGGCCAGGGACCCCAATTTGGCTATCTCAACTCAAATCCAATTTTAAGATGGGATGATTATTTTAACAAATTTCGCAAAGGCTTAGACATAGGTACATAGAGCAATCATCCGAGGGTGTAGCTACGTAGTATGTTGCACACAGATTCCAAAACTCTTACCAAAATTTTGTAAAAAAGAAAAAATAACAAAAGCAAGTAATTCATATGCATCTAAACATTTATTTTGTTACAAACAGCGAGCGCACATTATTGAAGTGTTACATTGGCGGAGTGAGCGACCAACGATGAACTTTCGGCCTTGAATAACTGCCTAAAAACAAAGCCGGAAAACGCTATAAGGACCGTCGTGCTTATCCGCTCGATCCGGCTGTATGTATACCGTGAATCTTGTCATTGAACTGGGCCTCCAGCTTCTCCAGCTCTGCTTCCATTTCGGCGATTTTCACCCGCGCCAGGTCGGCATCGGGTGGCAGTTCTCCGAACTGCTTCAGTTTCAGCTGCAGCTGCTCCAGGGAGCCGCGCCTCTGCGTCAGAAACTCGAAACGCCGCAAAATCATGTCGTGCGTGAGCTCCTCAGAGAATCCTCGCTGGGCGAGAATGCCCTCTTGTTTTCTCACGAGACTCTTGTACTCCTGCATCTTTCCGGAAAGGAAGCGCGATTTGGCCAGTTTCTGTTGAATGACAGCCTCGTCGGCGCCCTGCTGCGCGGCCGCCTCGGTGAGCTGCCGCTCCAGCGCCGCCTCCTGCACCAGCAGCTGCTTCACGTCGGCCTGCTGCCCGCGCAGCCCGGCCTGTTCGCGCTCCAGTCGCGCGGCCAGCGCCTGCTGCTCCCGTTCGAGGCGGGCGTGCTCCAGCAGCAAACCGGCCGGACTCGGTCGGTCCAGGCCGAGCAGCTGCGCCGAGTGCGCCAGCGCCGAGAGCACACGCTGGGAGTCGGACGCCAGGTGGACACGCTCCACGCCCAGACGGCGCTGCGCCGCCTCCAGTCGGCGCTGCTCAGCGGCGTACGCGGCGCGCGTGACGCGCAGGTGCTCCGTTAGCCGGCGTGCGTGCTCGTCATTGGCGTCGACAGTAGCTTGCAACTGCTGCAGCAGCGACAGCGTGCGCCGGTCCACTTCGTAGGCAGGCACGTCCGCTGTGCCAAGCGTGTCCACCAGCCACTGGTTTATCTTGACGATCTCCTTGTTCATTGCGTCAGCGTCACGTTACCATGCGACTTGAGCTCCTGTTTCACTGAAGAACGCACCTCTGGCAGCTTTCCCAAGAAGAACACCTGGCTGTTGGGCTGCTGAATGTATACCCGCTGGCCAACACACAAAACAAGTATCAGCAGGCTGACGTTACACACATACAACTTACAAGTATAGGCGGCGGAACAGGGAGGGCACCGGGGCACCGTGCCCCCCTTTAATTTTGGCAGTTTAACATTAGCCCTATGGGCGTTGCATGGAAAGAATGGGACTAAAAGTCGGCAGTGCCCCCCCCCCCTTGATTGAAGGTGTTCTGCCACTACTGCTTACAAGCTTTTATTACAAGCTGTTTTTAGGTATTTGTACAGGCAAAATAAGTTCATTAAATATCAATCATAGACCTCTGTATCGGTATAAAGACGTCTATCTATCAAATGTATTCATGTAAATATAACAAATACTCAAAAATACTTACAGATCCCCTCTTTAAGCTTCCTAGTTCAGCATCCAGTATCTGCAGCTCCCTTAGCTGGAAAGCAAAAAATTGCAGTACTTTATTATTCACCATTAGAGCAGCAAAAATGTTGGGGGTAATTGCTTTATATGACATCTAAGGTGAAGGGGCATTCAAGTAACATAAAATACGTGCCTTATTGGTATCCTTGCCGTCTGCAATGTTACTGCTATCAGCCTGTCCTGAGGCAAGAGAAACTGCCTTCTTCATGGGTCAATACTATTTTTACCCAGCCTGTGAACAAAGTAGCATCATTTACATGTTAAGAAACATTAGCTGCCTTGAAATGTGACAAGGAGTTATGGGTACCCGTCAAAATTCGTGGAGATTTGGGTCGATATTTGTCCCACAACTGATTTCCTAGAAATCATTACCTTTTCATAAACCATGCACCCTAGGCTGTTCACAGTTGAAATTATTCAAAAAAATGCCATTGCGCATGCGCGTAAAATGGTCCGTGACCCAGAAAAAAAAATTTCTTCTGGGTCACGCATTATCAAACCAGATACGTGCACTCACCTCATGCGCGATATAACCCCCTTATCGGCAATGACCTTCTCCACACGCAGGCGGAAAGACTTGCATGTCTTGATGATGTAGGTGGGCAGAATTTCTCTTCTGGGTCACGATTTTTTTCCTGGGTCACGCTAAAATTCGTGACCCAGAAGAAAAAAATGCGTGACCCAGGGGAATGGTTTTTACAGTTTTCCGAATATGGCAAGTTTGTTATCGAATACTAATCTCCAAGTACATCTTATCTGGAGTACCTGAGCACGCAGCAACACGACACTATGATTCTTTTCGACACTTACCAGCCACAAGCCACAAGGGCGTGTGACCCAGAATAAAGAAATCTTATGGCACGCAGGAGATGATTTCCCCTGGGTTCGCCCAGCCCAACTGACAGTTTTCAGTTTCCGCCCCCGCTCTCTGCGCCTTCGCGGGATAGGACCATATGCAAGTCTGCAGACCCTGCTTACCCGGTCCGTAATGCTTTGAATGAGGAGCTAAGTACCGTGACCCAGAAAAAAACGTGACCCAGAAAAAAGTTTGCCAAAAACCGTGGGACAGACGTTTTTGCGTTGTGCAGTCTTGCTAAATTGTATAACCAAAAAATAAGAACCATGAAGAGAAATTTCAATGTTTTTGCTATTCACAACGCTCCCTCGCGCTCAATTATCTCTAAAAATAACTACACAGCAGCTCTGTAGATTTTTTTCGCAGGTTGTGGGACAAGCTAAAATACATAGGCACACAAAAGCATGGTTTTGGAAAGATGTCCAAATTTTTTTTTTGCCACTTTGCTGTTGCCTTTTCAATGATTTTTTTCTTCAATCAAATGTCCAAATCTCGCGTACGGACCCGTGTTACGCTAAAATAAGCTCATTTATTGACGTGAGGCATTATTGAAATCGTGGGACAGCATATCTCCACGAATTTTGACGGACACCCTTATATCATACTTAAGGCGACCATCCCACCTTTAGCATCAGATTTGAGCTGAGATAGCCAAACTGGGGTCCCCAGCTCACAATCACCCAAATGAATGGAAATGAAATGCAATTGAAATAAAAGGCAATTTAATAGGGATCACATTGGTATTGAAAGTTTCTTTCCAAATTCAAAAATCAAGCATCAGCATCATAAGAAGCTTTGGTATTAGTAGAGCAGACGTCACACGAAGGTTTTCCAACCAAGGAGAGGCGGCAGGCGCTATACCCAAAGGTGCTTTTTTCTGACAAAACCTAAACAAACCTAACCTAACCTGACCTAACCTACAACCTACAACCTACAAACCTACAGCCTAAAAACCTACAACCTACAAACCTACAAACCTACCCTACAAACCTACAAACCTACCCTACAACCTACAAACCTACAGCGCCTCTCCTCAGTTGGAAAACCTTCGTGTGACGTCTGCCCTACTAATGCCGAAGCTTTAAGGTGGCAGCTTTGCCCCACTCTACCTACTTTTCTTCTTGTTTTGCAAGTAGTTTTAATAGAAGAGTTACATCAACATTGTTTTTCATCACAGACAATTGACAATTGACAATACGACAAATGTAAATAAAATCATACGCTTCGATCAATCAACAAAGCGCCTTCATCAGTGGAAAATAAAAGACCGGTGTAATGCTGTTAAGTCTGAATTTGTCTAAATGTCTGAATTTATGTACTTTGTCATTGTATTGTCTTTGTGAGAAATAACTTTTAATGCCTCTTTGTCTTGCTTATGACATTGATTACATTGTCATTATTACTGATTGATTAGGGCACAGTACCCAGTACCTATCACTATACTGATTGATATGGTTTATGTACCTGCCCTTTAAAGTGTTAACCAGTGCCATGGATTAATAGTTCATCCCAGGACAATAATGGCTAAATCAGGGGGCGTCGAAGTCTAGTAGGAAAATCTGGCAATCCCCGGAGTGACGTAACGTCGGGGATGACCGACGGCACCTTGCACTGAAAGATACGGCAGAACGGCTATTTTTGAAAAATGATTAAAAATACTTGGGTGCTGTTATGACACATTAAACGCTTATCAGCATGTTCCTCATCATGTGATAAAGCCATATCCGTGGTCGAAAATAGCCGAGCCCCTCCCAATTTCCAAACATCGACCTTATAAGCAAAGGATGTAAGCGTAATCCTTAAGGGCGACTTTCCCTTACATATCCGTACATATGCGTCCTTATGGAAATCGGTAGTGCGGCGATAAGCGACGCGCGCGACATCTGTGGGGCGACTGTGGCGACACCTGGTGGCTGCTTTTCTGCTGTATGTAGGCATTGGGGTTTTGCCAGATATGGTTCCTACTGCTACACCACTATGTTGACCCAATACTAGAAAGTTATTTTGCCCGTAAATGGCAAGAAAATTAAAAGTATATTTATAAAATTGATTGTAAATGATTACGAGATAATAATGAAGAAGTTTTGATTGATTACTTATTTAAATATCCAACCGTGAAACTATATTCTGGTAGGTTTAGTAGAAATTAGTCCCGTGCAACCTTGTATTTAGGGCCTTGGGCTAAATAGTGCTAACTGATGGCAACTGATGGTTGAAAATTCACATTCGAATGTGTTGAGAATGTGATGTGAATTTCAAAAGATAACCAATATAATTCGGAACCGTATGCAATGCGCAGGATATGAATCGTTGCCCTCTCCACAGTTACGTTTAAAAAGAATGCATTTGTTTTTACTGCCCATTTTTCTCGCTTACTTTATGCAAAAAAAGCTTTGAAATTAACACATTTACTAATAGAGTTTTTAAATGATTTCGATTTCCAGTATTTTAACGACTTTTTAATGCTTCTTGTACCGTCTACAAGTACTTTATTATTTATCTTTTACCCCTTGTTGACCAATGACCATTTGTTGACCGTTGAACTTACCCCTGACTTGCCCCTGACCCACACCTTGTACCCACACAAACTGATAATCGTGCTGATATCACGAGAAATTTCTGGGTGTGAGGGTTATTTTCTAAATTCTAATAAACGTGGAAAGACGATTTTTTGTGCTATGCGAAGATTATAGAAGCTGTTTGTGTTGTTTGTAGTTGTTGGCATGTCAATACGCAAGATTGAGAATAGATGTCAATGTTATCAAGGGCAAGGGTGAATGAATAGATGGTAGGTACCGACTGAAATTCCTTCTTTATATTTGTCTTTTTTGGGACTTTTATTGTTACTTTTTTACTATTGATATTAGTAAAGTAATCTTGCTTTGTTCATCAAAGTATCTTCTGAGTTAGCATTTAGTCCGCGGATAGTCGGCTTTGCAGGTTGAGTCATAGGTACCGTAAACCGGGGTGACTTTGTATCACTTTTGACCAGTTTGGTACAATATCTTGTATATCACTTGAGATTTCACTCTGGAAACTGTTTCATCATACTAATTGGACAATTCTCTATCTAACTGAGTACAATAAATGCCTTGAAATTTATCATAAATATTTTATTTTTTTTACCAAAAAATTGATCATTCTCACCCAGAGGTCGGGGTGACTATGATCACTACATTAAAATCACCTTATGTGTGCCATAGGAGCCCTCAGAAGGGGCTTGTGTGATAAACTTACATGTTTTGAATAAAATCAAAGGCTTTGCTTGACAAAAACTCACACATTTTACAGTAAAACTATGAATCATTGAGGTATTAAAATAAAGTTGCATGCTCCAGGTCTAAACTGACATTACAGAGCTATAAGCAGCAAAATTAGCTACTTTAACCTCTGACTTCAAGATTAAGTAACAGTCACAGATGTCCTAACTCCTAAGCCACAGGCTACCTGTTCTACATCACACTTTGTCTGCTGGTGGCTGTGGGACCACTTGCCACACTGCTCATATGCCCCTCCCAGTTGATTGTCTTTTTCACTTCCCATTGACGCTCCAATTACCACTGAGATAGAGCAGCTCAATGCTCATCCTCCATCATCAGTATCTAAGCCTTTCCTTTTTCTTTCTTTATCTGGGTCTTTCTCATCTTTACCATTATTTTTGCTGGAGATGCTAGCGAATTTATACTTCATGCCAATGACAACAAAAAAACAAGCTGTGACATGAACATGATTATTCTAACTGGGACCCAAAGTGTCTGATATAATGCTTCATTGCTTTATTTAACTATTGGCATAGAAAATACAGTTCACAGCAGCTAATTGCTCATTTGAGGCCCGAAATTGGTCTATGATCAAAGTCACCCCGGGTATCATTGTCATCCCGGTTTACGGTACCTCACATCCCACCTCCTCTGTCCATCCTCAGACCTCAGTCCTCACATTCTTGCCACAGTTCCACACACTCTAGAAAAGAAAGTGTTCAAGAGTTTCTGTACTTTCCTGCACAATGGATAGATCTCATTTCACTCAGTAGGTATGTCTTAAAGTTTTGTGGTGAGAAGCATACCTACCTATGCTCTGTTATAGTAGTCGTATCCTCGTGCCTATCACTTATCTGCCAATAATGCTCAGTCTGGTCACATTTCCCACCTGTCCCTGAAATGATTTTAACCTTCCAGGTGGTGGGGGGGGGGGACATTTTTTTGCCCCCCCTTTAGTTTTTTCGATATATCTCGAGAACCGCTGCGCCGATCGTCACCAAACTTTCAGTACCCTCCCGGGAGCAGCTAGCGAACATGGTGACCAAAAATTTTTCCAAAGGCTATGATAGGTTGGCCGCTAATGACGTCAGAGTGACGTCATTTTTGCCATTTTCGACCCAAAAAAAGGTTTCGCGGGAAGAGCTGTCAGGCCTACAGCTTTAGAGATACAGAAAAATGTTTCATACATAAAAGGTGTGGAATTAAAAGGGCTACAAAACTGCTATTTCGGTTTTTCGAATTTTTTGGATTTTTACCCCCAAAAATCCAAAAATAGATTTTTTGAATATAATAGCCAAAAAATCCAAAAAGTTTTTTGAATTTCGAAAAAACCGGAATATATGTGATAGCCCCTACCGCCTTCTACCTACATACCAAATTTGAGATCGATACCTCTTTTTTTGGCCAAGTTATAGCGAAAAAACTGTTCAAAATTGATGACGTCAAATTTTCAAACTCATTTTTTAGCAATTCTAGACCTCGTAGCGCAAAACTAAGACCACCATTAGACTCCCCGTGACGAGCTGCATCGAATCGATACCCATTTTATGCAAAAATATCAACTTTAAAATTTGACCTTTTTTGACCTGACCTTGACCTGACCTCCACCAGAAAGTGACCTAAACCGTACCTGATGGTCTTATAACCAACACCATTGAGTTGGAAATGAAAAACTGGCCATAAAACATGCATCGCATAACCTTAGTAAAGTTGGGCTCATGTGGGGACCCTTGGTGACCTTTGGTGACCTGACCTGTGACCTGACCTGGTATGACCAGTGACCTCTAATAGCAACATATGTACTAGACAACTGACGCCTTATCGCTGATTTTCGACAAAATGCGTTTTACTCGGTGTTATAGCGCTTTCCCTAGAAGCCCCGTGAACGGTGAAACATTTTATCTTTGACCTGACCTGTGACGTCATCGGTGACCCCGAGGTCAATGAAATTTGGTTTCCTTCGACAAATTTGACAGGGCTATCGAACGCCGTTTGAATTTTCCGGATCCGTCCAGTAGTTTCGGAGATACGGGGGGGGGGGCAAAAAAGTGCCCCCCCCCCCACCGCGCGGAAGGTGGCTGGTAGGCCCACCGCCTGCCGGGTTAATTTCAGTAAATAATTGACTTATGGGCAATGCTGCAAAGGGCGGCAGCAGGATCTACAAGACACAAAAGCTCAGTGTCCCAAAATCATATTTTGGCTTTGGTCATGGGTGTCAGAAGGGGATATTCCTCACTGCACAGAGGGCTGAGAGTCAAAATTGTAAGTCAAAATGGCATGCCAAAGAATTGAAAACATGGATTATCAATTTAAATATGAATGCTCTAGGATGGGGGACATTGGTTTATAAGATAGGTAATTGAATGAAATATGGAGGTTGTTAACACGCGCACCGACGTGGGGGGGGGGGGGGGGCGGATATCCGCCCCCCCCCCTGAGGTTTTTCGCGAATAGCGGAAAAACCGCGGCGCTACGTAGGACTATTCCCTCATCAATTTTACACATGGTGTGCAAGTTTGAACCTCCTACCTTTTAAGGTCAGGTCACCAGGTCACTTTGAATGACCCAACCTCAAGTCACTTTTTTGCAACTTTGTCACCGTACCAGAGCTACAGTAGATGTCGGAGGCCTTTGAAAGTCACAGGATGTTATAAGGTCATTAGTAGCTACAAGTTGTTTATCTCGGAATTTTGATATCGGTGACCTAAGGTCAGGTCAATTTCGCGACCTCCCCATTATAAGTCAATGGGGGAAAAATCAACTCCCTGTTTTTACCACTAAAACGGGTCGGAATGGCCCCATATACCATACATAACTTCATATACGATCAACCTTCACTACCTTGAGGTCTGTTTTGCTGTTGGGCAGCTGTGAGGTCATGTGACGTCATCAAAGGTCACCAAAGGTTTTTGGCCAATAACTCCGTACAGGAACAAGATACAGCCGCGTGGATGGTCTCATTGTGTTCAGCTCGTCAAGACGCATCGAATGATATACATGATGACCTCGAGGTCACGTGACCTGAGGTCAACCTTTGACCTTGACCTTTCGAGGTCAACATATATATATATATCATTCGATGCGGATTGACGAGAGGATCACGATGATGCCCTTAGTTTGTTCTTATCTTGTTTAATTCGAAAATTATTCGAGAAAAACTATCTCCATATCTAGCGCCGCCATTTTGACTCTTTCGACCCCTGTGACGTCATCTTTGACCTGAACTGAAAATGACCTTAGTAAAAATTGTAGATCTTGACCGTGCGTATCCGATGCCGTTTACCGCTTGTCGCTATCTTGCTTCGTTCTCGAGATCTCAGGGGGGGGGGCGGTCATCCGCCCCCCCCCGTCGGTGCGAAGTTGGCGCAGACCCCCGTCGGTGCGCGGGTTAAAAGTCAGCCAGAAAGTACACACAACTGTTTTTTTGGGGGGTGAAATTGGTGATGAAAAAATGTTAAGGAAAATTGGAGGTAAGAGTGGAAAATTAGTTTCATTTGGATGGCATTTCCCAACCAAACTGGCAATTTTTGAGACACTGCAAAAGCTAGGGTGACAAATGCACACCACTCACACTAGCCTGCCTGCACCAAACTAGACCAAGGACTTTTGCGAGAGAAATAGGAAATCTGCACTTTTGATGAGACAAAACTAATATAATGGTAAAAGTTTGGTTAAAGTGAGGAGTCTGAGTGAAGGTAAAAAACATGTTAAACTGACCTAACCTTTTACCCCCTAGCCCACAACCTACCAGAGGTGGTCGCAGACTTCGCTTTTTTTGGGGGGTAACTTGGCTGAGGGGCCCCTGCGCTGACCCAGGTGTGCTAGCTTGAAAGGGCCCACAGGCGTAGTGCATGGGTGCAGAAATCCAGCCATGGCCAGTGAAGCGGGGGGGGGGGGGCACGACAGGGAGCAGCACAACACTTATGGGCCCATTGATAGCGCTTCGGCGATACCTATCGCCTATAGGCTGCAATGGGGCCCTTAGAGTACAGTGTCAGACCCCCACCCAGGGGCAAGCCATGGATGAAGTATTCCTGGATAGGACACTCCCTATTCCCCTACACTAGCGCCGGCGACCAAGCGGCCGCCCTGGTGGCGGAGCGAAACATCGGTGGCGAGTGCACTTGGCGGCCGCCGCACCAGCGTGCGTGCTGAAAACGCGGTAATGGAGAGCGAAATTAGCGAGCTTTGGCTGCTCGTATGACATGATTTCTGACACTTCAAACATACTTTTAGTCCTTTCTAATAATTATTATGGCTCCATTTAGTCACTATCACATACGGAACCATTAGACACGATCCGCCCATAGCACGCAATGCTAAATGGCGCCTACGCCCTCGCTGTCGTGCTTGGTCGGAAAATCGGCGGGGTTGTCACATCCAGGAATACCTAATCCATGGTTCAGTTGAGCATGTAGTATAGTAATATTAACCCGCGCGGGGCTGGGGTCTCCAGCCGAACGCGCGGGGCTGGGGGGGGGGGGTAAATTTTACCCCCCCCCCTGTTATCTCCCGAACTAATGGTCCGATTTGGAAAAATCAAACGCCAATCGAAAGATCTCATCACGAACAACTAAAAACATGTACTTAATTTAAATTTTGAGGTCAAGGTCAAGGTCAGGTCAAGGGTACAAATTGCCAGTTTCTACAGTATCGGCCTTGCACCGTAGTTGCCGAAGAATGGAGTCATCGACTGAGACTGATTGCCCAAAACGTGTTCTTAGGCTACCAAGACAATATTCGTTGCATACAATATCATTCAGAGGTCAAGGTCAAGGTCAGGTCAGGTCACCAAAAAACAAAATATAGAAAAGGGCATGTGCGACACATGTTTTATGGGTCATTTTACTCATAGAATTCAATAGGCACACTCAATAAGTGATATGGACCACCTCTGGATGAATTTCAGGTCGAGGTCAGGTCAAGGTCAGGTCAAGTGAGGTCAAATTTTGAAGTTGGTTGTTAAGGCATACAAAGGTGTTTATCTGATGCAGTTTTTCACGGCGAATCGAATGGTGCTATTTTTGTTTCCGTACGAGGTCTAGAACTTCCAAAAAAAATCATTTTTTTTCAAAATTTTTGTGTGTCGTGACGTCATAAAATCTTGAATAACTCCCACATTTTTGAACCGATTCTTCTAAAAATTGGTATGTAGGTGCACATAGACCACTTCTCTGACATATATTCCGTTTTTTTCGATACACTCAAAATTTTGGATTTATGATTATTTCCCCAAAAAAGTCAGTTAAAAAAAAATGGGCTAAAATCCAAAATTTTCAAAAAACGGAGATAGCCATTTGATAGACAAAGTAGAATTACGTATAACCTTTTTTGTTACGTCTTGATTCCTTTAAAAATGAAGATGTTAGCGGCGTTTGAAATTTTGCCGTTTTTGAGGCGAAAATGGCGAACATGACGTCACTAAAACGTCAATTTCTCAAAAATTTTCCGACGGATTTCGCTCAAATTTTCAGGGAACGTGTCAAATTGATGTAAGAAAAGGTACTGAAAGTTTGGCGGCGCTGCGCGCCGCCGTTTTTGAGATATTGCAAAAATTCGCGAGGGGGGGGGTAAAATTTACCCCCCCCCCCGCCCCGCGCGGGTTAAGTCAACAGCAAACAGGGAGCAGCAGATTTTAAACAACATACACAACTATGATGTGCATATATTTACTTTCATTTTGTTAACACATAAACATGAAAGGCAAAATGTATTTTTGCACCAGTGTGGTGTGTCAGGCATGTGTATGTGTATAACATCACTCATACATATAAATAAATGTGTGTTTCTTTACAGAGAGACGACTAACACAGAAACAGCCAATTCCTTCATTTTACTCAAAGCTAGCGCCGGCCTGTCCATCTAATCCGAAGCTGCGTAAAACCAGAGTTCTTCTCCAAATTGTACTGTCTTCTTCTCGGCCAAGTGTAAGGGCCTCTTTCGCCGCTGACAATGGCAGCCGAGATTAAGCCAGCCGTGGGCGGGCAGCGCACCACCGGTGATCGCAAGCTGACGCTGCTGGCTAAGGTCGAGGGCTTCGGCGACGACGTCCACGACGCCGTCTTCATTGACGGCGAGGACGGCATCATCACAGCGTCAGACGACAAGTAGGTCACCCGGCGGATGCTGGGGAAGTGGGGAAGTGTTGGGGGCTGTGCTGGGCAGTGTATATGTTAAGGGTATGTGATATTGTTTGATATGGTTCTGGGTGTGGATGCTATCTCATTTGTTCAATTCGGACTAAATGTCCGTTGTTGATTTTGCATGATGCATAGTCGGAACTCTCAGTAATAGTCATCTAGCATTTATCATGCATGCAAGCATAAAAACAAACCACTGTACAGCTTCATATCTAACCTGCAAATGCAGATATCAGAATGGATGCTGACAACTTCAGCCATGTGGTTGCCCTTAAGCCCAAATATGTACAAGTACATATGCCAGGTGTGCTTGCAGTTCATTTCTTTTCGCGTCTTGTTCTCACCATATTGTGGTTCTAAGTTTGATCTGTCACGTATCCAGTGTTCTCACATTTCTGGTGTTTCCAATGTTTCGTTTTCCATTTTCGACGAGTGACATGCCGCGGCCTGTCCTGTCCTGCTGCTGTTCCCACAGGTCTGTACGGGTGTGGCTGCGTCGCGACACGGGACAGTTCTGGCCGAGCGTGTGCCACTATATGCCGTCACCGACCACGTGCCTTTTCTACCACGCCTCCTCCCACCGGCTGTTCGTCGGCCTGGACAATGGCACCGTTTGTGTGAGTGGGTCGGCTGTCGGACGACTCGTGTGCTGTAGGGTGAAGGCAGGCTCAGAGCGGTGGATTTCTTTGGTGGCTGCAACCATTTGGAGGGGAACGTGTGGTCGTTTTCACGATGGTGGAAACTTGCATTGTTTGGTTTAGACCTGCTGTGCTGTCATTATCGTTACCGTGTCTGCCAAATGTGTTTAGTAAGGAACAGCTTGTGGTATGATACGTTTTGCCAATTTTTCATAGCTCTACACTGTCCCAGCTTTAACTTCCATGTCGTTTGCCGCCTGTCAACGTAGTTGAATGGATGTAAGCCTCACTGTACCTACCGGCTATTTCTACATCTCGCATGCATTTCACACGTCCCCATGAAAACCATTCAGAGCTCCCCACTGACCTACTCTGACCCTCTGCACCCGGTGCGCCCGTAGGAGTTTCACCTGGCCACCGACTACAACCGTCTGTCCCCGGTGCGGGACTACCTGGCGCACCAGGCGCGTGTCACCGCCTGTCTGCTCTGCCCGACCAGCGAGTGGACGCTGAGCGTCAGCCGAGACAAGACGTTCCAGTACCACTGCACCGAGACGGGCCGCCGGCTGGGGGGACACCAGACAGACGCCTGGTGCACGGCCATGCAGTACGACATGACGTCCAAGCACGTGTTTGTCGGCGACTACTCGGGCCTCATCACTATGCTGAAGCTGGACGAGTCGGGCCCGACGCTGATCACCAAGCTGAACGGACACACGGGCAGTATCGGGTTAGTGACCAGCGGATGGGTACGGTGGTAGAGGAAGGAAGGCAGGGAGGCTAAGGTGTCGGGAATGGGGGGGGGGGAGGGATGAGAGTGTTCATACATGCCACAAGCCATATTTGCCACCGTACATGCCACAACAGATTTTGTAGGTTGTGGGTTTAAGGTTGTAGGTTGGTAGGTGGTTTTATATTTACTGTGAAAAGACAGCTGTGACGCTCTTGGGACGTGGTACTGCGTGACATATTTGATATACACCCTCGGAAATGGGACTCTTTTATGATGTCATGCTGTTAAAACGCGTGACCAATTACTATCAACCACGGTGTTGGAAGGGGTAAGGGGGGGGGGAAGACTAGTGACACACTTGAAAATTATCAAAGGTTTGTCGCGCCCCTAATTTTCTTGTCCCCTTGTCCTCTCTCCCTTGTCACCTCCCTCCCTGTCTGTCATCTCCCGCCGTCTCGCTGACTCTCTCTCCCTTCCTGCAGCGCTCTCTCTTGGGACGCAGTCCGCCAGTGGCTCTTCTCGGGCAGCTACGACCAGAACATCATCGTCTGGGACATTGGCGGTCGCCAGGGCACCGCCTACGAGCTGCAGGGCCACACGGCCAAGATTCTGTCTCTGTGCTACCACGCCGGCTCCCGACAGCTGCTCTCGGCTTCAGAGGACGGCTCGGTGGTGGTGTGGAATATGGCAGCCAGCCGGCGAGAGGTAGGTAGCTGCGGAGAGGAGGAGAACGGATGTGAGCTACAGAGAGAAGAGGGGAGAGGTGGGGTTCAAAGGAGAGGGCAGGGCGGGGCTCCAGAGGAGAGGAAGGTAGGTGCCAGAGGATATGGGAGAGCTGGGTGTCGGTTTGAAAGGAGAGGCAGTGGCGGGTTTTAGAGGAGAAGGGCTGACAGTGCCACAGGACTGGTGTGGGATATTACCTTCAGGAAGCTGGCGGCACACAATGTGGGTCGTCTTATGTGGTGCCAGCGGATTGTGTGGCTAGTCTGGGGCGACATGTGTATGTGCTAAATACGGTCTCTGTTTGCCAGACCCCGAGCTGGAACGAGTCGGACGTCTGCCAGCTGTGCAGTAAGCCGTTTTTCTGGAACCTGCGGGCCATGTACGACAACAAGCAGCTGGGCCTCAATAGGCAGCACCACTGCAGGTCAGTAAGGTGGCAGTAGGTACTACAGACCAGCAGCCTGCTGGGCCTCAGCAAATATTACAGGTTTGCTGGACCTCAACTGGCTCACGCTCATTGGTATTATTCTCCTATTGCTGCACGTCTTGTAAAAGCCTCTGCATTATGATTGTTAGAACGGTCATATCTCTTGTTATTTATAGAACCTCTCGCCCCCCCCCCCCCCCCCGGCACCACCACACACACTAATTGGTATTAGTTGCTGCCTCTACAGTTTCTCTTCTCCTGCTTACCTTCCATATACCCATACCGACTGACGAATCTCATACCTGCCTGACCCACCCACCATCTGTCTGTCCCCGTCAGGAACTGCGGTCGTGCCGTGTGTGACGCGTGCAGCTCTCGGCGCTGCACGATCCCGCCGCTCGGCTTCGAGCTGCCGGTGCGCCTGTGCGAGCCGTGCTTCACCACAGAGTCGGCGGCCGGCCACACACCTCTGGCCTCCATCCACGAGGCCAAACACCGCCTGGTGACGGCGGCCATTGATGGTGCTCGGCTGCGCTACCTGACGGTCGGTCAGGACCGGCTGGTGAAGGTGTGGGAACTGGCGGCGGCCTCCAGCTAGGAGAGCCGCCAGGGGAGGGAGAGGAGAGGCCCGTAGGGGAGGGAGGAGGGCGTCGAGAGAGGGGAGGGTGACCCTACTAGAAGTGAGTTGCTACGGTGAGAAGCGGTGCCACGGGAAGATGATAAAAGCACCTTGCTGAAAGACATGCTACGGCTGAGTAAGAGTAGGACCGCTGGGGGTTTCCTCAAAGGGAGCTGGGATTAACTGGCGGGATCTGATCCTGATCTGATAGATCCTGAGAGAGCGGAGTCGCACAGGCTTTGGACTGGGCGGTGCGTTGAGTGGTGATGTGACGCTCTTTGTATAAGAAGGGAGGAAGAAAAGGTTGATAGTGGTGAGGCAGGTCGACGGTAAAGGTGTTTTGTCTTCAGGACAGGTGATCTGATGGGCAGTTTTTTCTTCTTCACGGTGTACTTGTAGGCTTTCCGGTGGTATTCTGCTTTACGGATGGCTATCATACGATGGGGATAATCTATCGGGCATTGTAATTTTATAGACTAATGGAGGGAAAGCTAGCACTGCGGTGCTTGCCTAGCATATTTATGCTACTCTTTGTACCATCGCTGCCCACTCCGAGTCTGTGCACCGTTTCATGCGTTTATTAGTCTGGTTCAATCCTCTGCTACCATTTCTAGCCCAGAAACTCACAGTGTGATCTTAGACTAGCAGTGTCAGCTTGTGAAGGCTTTGTCCGCTGTCTGTCGATGCTGTTGTCTGTTTGTGATCGTCTAGGTAGCGTAGGACAACAGCGGCGGTGAGTTCCATGATAGTAGTTTGTGATTTAGTCATCCCTACCATTTGTGCGAGGAACGTCACAGTTTGGCGTTAAACGAGTGACACAGGCGGTCGGCAGCTGCGACCGAGACTGGGACAGCATGCTTTGATTCACCCAAGGCCGTTTCACCCCTCTGAGATTGTTTACCGGTAGTGCTAGTGAAGCGTTCGTAGCCAGCTTCTGTCGGGCGCGTTATTTTGTAATCGGCTGTATTTATTGCGTTTGTATCTCGTACGTGCACGTGCGTGTGTGATCTCGTGTGCCCACGGTGTATCTACTATCTGGTGTACTATAGCCGCGCTGTGCGGAGTTGACTTGCGGTCAAACCGTTTGGCGCTGGGAGAGCTCCTTGGGAAACTCCCGGGAGGCGCCCTGTTCGGGATCGGGCGCCCCGAGTTTTCGTGATGCCGGTGCTGCCATGGCCACTGACGCTCCCCGGCCGTTTTGCGTAGAGTGGCGCGCACGCTGTCTCGCAGCTCGCATCCGTTGACCAGAACCCCAAGATGCGGCCGCTCCCCGGCAGCAGGGACTCGACAGTACAGCCGCCTGGTGGCCGATCGGAGAAACTTGTGTCTGACGATACTGAGCACATATCGAGAAAACGGAAACCCTGGCCGGCGCGGGAGGTCGCGCGGGACTGAGGGCACCTGCCCACCTGTTCGTTCTGACCGTTGACCCCAGCGTGACCCCGGCAGGGGAGACGCGCCCGACCGCGTGCGTCCAGCCGGACGCCATGTATTCTGTCTGTGATTGGCACAAGTTTTTGGAACGATCGTGCGTTGGCCGGGACGACTTCCCGTTCATTTGTGGTGTTTAGCTCGCATGCCACTATCCGTAAGGTGGATGGTAACCAAATATGTTACATGTTATGCTCGTCTAATATTTAAATATATGCAATGGTACAGTTATATATTTTCGTATCTTCTGCGACGGGAAGCCCGGTGCGTTCGGTTTCACTTTGCTCCAATAGCATAGTTAGTGTATGAATCTGAGACATGCCCGGCAATCTCGTTCAAACTATTTGGCATTTGCGGCAAAACACTCGTTCTTCGCAACTCCAGTGCAATTCAATGACACTCTAGATCCAACCCGATATCGTCGAACCCAGCCCCCACCCAA
Organism: Amphibalanus amphitrite; assembly: GCF_019059575.1. Taxonomy (NCBI): domain Eukaryota; kingdom Metazoa; phylum Arthropoda; class Thecostraca; order Balanomorpha; family Balanidae; genus Amphibalanus; species Amphibalanus amphitrite. Next base: position 337,312 of record NW_024881963.1, read on the forward strand.
TAACCGCCTTCAATTGCCAATAACTGGTATTGCGTCAACACGTCAACATGCCCCCGTCTCCGGCCCTCCTGGCCGCCGGTAATATTCCACTGATCGGACGGCATAGCATATGGCCTGGAACAGGTCTGGAACAGGGAGGCCAGCGTATCCCGTTCGCTCACACTCGTCTGACACAAACTGGCCAGGCTTCATACGTATCTAAGCTTGTTTACAGTTGGATGATTATGAGTTTGTGGATAAGGCGTAAAGCAATTGGCACGCCTAATGTCATAAACAATAAGCATACAAGTTTTCGTATATGTACAGCAAATCTACGTATTGGCGTCGCCATTCCCCAACAGCAGTGTCCCGAGCCAATTCACCCTATAAATCATTATTACGATTTAAGAGTACAATCAGTAAACCTGATCGTCTCCCATCGCTATTACCAGCTTCCACCATAGGGAAGCCCAGAAATGTCACCGTCCGACCGGACACTCGTGGGAAATATTACGGAGCCCAGCGGTAGCTATTCTCTGCTCCCGTGACGTCAGCGCCGCACTATAGAAAAGGACGGGTCAACGAACAAATGGTGGGACGACCAATAATACCCGACAGATTCGGTGAGCGTGGGCGAAGCGCTGATTCCGCGAAATGAGCTAAATAAAGAACTATCCTAGAATATCTCCACAAAGGTGAACAGACCAGGATATTTATAACAGCATGTTCGCCGCTCGCCGGGCGTATGAATATGAGGCTGCTGCCTCGTATGTCTGCCTATGAGAGACTGGGTACACATTCGTAACCGCTATGTAGACGATAGACATGTTGGTTATTATTGAACCATGTTGCGATAGCAGGCCACTGATCAACCAACAATCTTGACGGTATCTGTTTATTTATAATCCTTGCACGACTTGCACTTATCTAGGTTACAGGTATGCGGACGAGCCCTCAGCCCCAGTACATGTATCAGTATCGCCGTGCAACAGAAGAATATCCAAGGGAACAGAACGAACGTGAGAAATTCAAAAGGCAAACGCCTATATCAAGGTATTCCTCGTCTACGATACGCTGAAATATATGCCGCGCAGATAAATGGGACAATGAGTAACAACAGTTTATGTGTTTGGATAGTTCCAGCTTGTTCAGAATTTAGAATTTCAACCAGAAGACGCCTTCCAAATGTGAATCAGAAAACGTCTTAGTATGTTTCTACATGTGCTGTTGTTACTCACTGTTATCATAAATGTCATCGTCTACATATATATACCATGGGATGGGCTAGTGCGCCAAATCCTAGCACAAGGTATACATTACAATGGCGTTCTTAATGAGAAAATTGCCAAGGGACGCCTGGAAAATCTCCGAATAATACCTAACACCGACATGGGCACGCTCTACAGACAACAAAACGGAACTTCTCGAAACTACCCCACCAATCGGGGATACCTACACTGTATGACCACCAATCTGTGGCCTTCTGCTGACGGCTCACCATCTACCGTGTATTTACCACTTCTACCATCCTCTACCGTCCCGAGAAGTCTGTATTGACCGGTTGCTAAGCACGCGTCCCTCCCGACCCCTGGATACACAAACGCTGACGCAACGTGACAGACAGGCGCGCTAACCGCTGAAAGCACTCTCTGCTGTCGGCGCATGCGCAGAACGTTCAGCACTGCCACTCCGCCGTCGCCGACAGAATAATGATATTCATAAGACACTCTCAAGCCGGAAACTAATCGAATACTTTAAGACGGGGAGAAGTTAGAGGACCCCGTTCAAAAATAGCCACACTTACATCCGACACGCGAGATGGCAGAAGACCTGCACATGGATGACATGCTTATCAGCGACCATCTAGATCTCAGCCAGAAAACCTCGATTCACACACGCATTGACAACCATTCGCCACAACACAATCGCGCACTGCCGCCCTCTCAACTGCTCCTCACATCCCATGCTGCTCATGACATCCCTCCCGCTCCTTTCAGATACCCACCCACCCCAGAGCGGCGACGCGGCGCCCCTCCTACTCACAACGTTTCAAATGTTCCAACCGACAGCACACCGCATGAACCACACGACGGCATCCGCCCCTCCCACCACTGACACATGCGCCACCACAGTCGTATCAAGACGATCCCAGACGCGTCTGTAGTGTCACCACCAGATGGAGACCAAACCGATCGAAGAGGTGTGTTGAAGAAGGCCTAAACCCACCGATGTCTTGACATAGCACAAGTCACCATGGAGTAATCTGATCGCACTGATGGTCGCAACAGGACATGGTCGTTTTAGCCCTCCAGATAGACTTCACACCTGGAGGCGACGGGACAGGCAGCGCGTCGTCCACGAGTCCGTCTTCTGGTGCTCTTTAGACGCTCTGGTATCCCCTCTGGCGGGCGCGCCGGCGTCCCACGATGTAGGCGATCAGAATAATGACCACGAGAGAGGCCAGAGCCACGCCGACGGCGATGGGCACGACGTCAGAGGTGGCCCGGTGGTCGGCAGAGCACACCAGCGCTGTCGGACGAATGGGGGGGGGGGGTGTCAGCGGTGTGTGTGTGGGGGGTGGGGTGGGGGAGGGGCGTGTTAGGGGGTCACGCATACAACGAGATGAACGGGAAGGAGGTGCAGTCAAAATGTAGCACACCACACGCAACTATGGCGAAATGGCAAACATCATCCGACGTGACAGCGGCCAACAAGACCGAGATGTGATAAAGGTGGTCTCCAAACATAACACAGATACTGCAACCAAAAACGACACAAAAAGACACGGCACGTAACCTCCGCAAAGAGCGGTTACAGATCGATGGGCAAGGATGGACTGTGGACAGGGTCAAAGATATTACACGGCATTTCCGTATCCGCGTCTGGAGAGGAAACACATCCAGTTTCATCGGGCAAACATCCCGAAGTAAGCTAAATAGCGATACACGAGAACATCCCAATTTCGTTAAAAAGTTGAGACACGAGGAAAGCGAAAAAGTTACATAATGCACCGAGCCATAAAAGAGGAACAATGATGTTATAAGAGATCCCCACGCCACGCGGGACATCTAATATGACCTGGCGAGTTTCGTGAACTTTAAACATAACACCGGCGGACTGCTGAGTCGTGTAAGGTCCCATCGATTTCAGTTTCATCGAACTTCGTCGAGCCGCTGCTGAGTCAGTCGCAGCACGGACACCGCCCTTAGCCCTACCACCATATCGGGGCAATAGTGCTAAACGTGTGAATAACGGGGCGACACAGAGAAAATAATGAGCAGGGTCACCAACACCCACTAGTGGGCTTGGTGTGCCAATGCCACCAATCTTACTTCAGCAGCGCTACCCATAACTTATTATGAGACGTGCTGGTGATCAAGTCAGACATTGCATATGCTAGCTGGATATGGTTAAAAAACGAGTATTTCTGGGTGGCTGTCTCCAATGGTAGTCACTAAACCTTAACGCCGATTCCCAGATGAGGCAGTCCTTGGATGTACTTTCCATTATTAATCCGTGTCAGGAGACTAGAGACTCGCCAGGTTTGTCATTGGACCATCTACCAATGGCTCGATGACTTAACTGATCAGCAAGAGCAAGGCGGTCCGGCGCTACAGCTCTAAACAAAACACGTTCGCTGTGGCGACCTATTTACTGCTGGCAGAGGACCTGCGGGGGAGGAGCAAGGGCAGAGCAGGGCGACTTTCACCGTGCGTTATGCGGGCCTCTGTGCGCTGTGGGCGGCCTGCCGGGTCAAAACTCTAGCCTGAGCACCTCTCATTTGCTGCTGACTATCACAAAACTGGAGTGGCAGTACGGTACGGTTCACTCAAACAAGCCACAATCGTATGCACAATCACGCCTAAGCAGCTGGCGGAGCGGTGGCGTTGAGGCCGTTCTGACTAACACCTGGCCAATAGAATCCCGTCACGGACAGTACATATTAGCCTTCGCAGACTGCTTTGGTGGGGTGCGGGGTGGCCGGGCTTCCCTGCAAAACCCCCCGAGGCGGGCAATCAGGGCCGCCGGCGCCGGGAAAAGGTCAAGGTCACGGTCGGACCGTCAATACAAGCGGCGTGGTTCGCGGCTGGGGATGCTGCGATAGAATAGCGGCGCCGGTAGTTATGTGGTACAGAGGAACTAAAGCCGAATAAAATTTGTCCGCACTCAGTCCTTGAATGCAGTAGGGATAACAATAAGGCTTCGCATATTCATGTCTCTTTCGCACAAGTGAACAGTCGTCGTTTCTATCAAAGCTTCAATATGCCAGCGATGCGCGCCCAGGCTCTCAACCCCGCATTCCCCAGCCCAACCACACGGTAAACCACTGTTGCAGTCACTGTTTCGACCTTTCACAAGTCTCAGCAGCCGCGCTGGTGCAGCGGGGTCGCTCTCCCTCGCCAGCCTCCCCCCACAACCCCTCGGTCCCCAGTGGGGAGAGGGATCAGCTGGGAGCCTGACCACACCGCCCCGCCACACAGGACCGGTTTAAGACCGACCTCCATGGCCCAGTCTGGTCTGAGTATGGTCGATAGCTACAGCTACCATCGCCAACACAGCTGTCCATCGAGCTGTGTGGCTGTCACGGACTCACCAGGAGTGGGGAGTGGCCGAGGGAGGGAGGGAGTCAGGGAGGGAGGGAGGGAGTCAGGGAGGAAGGGAGCGATCATCCGTCTGCCCACCCACGTGACCCAGGAGTGAGCGTCCCTGGGTTGACCAGTGACCAGTTCCATACTATAAACATTCTGAATCGCCGAGCGGCGCGTGGCGGCTGCAGTCCGAACAGACTCCAGCTCGATCTGGCCAATCTGGTATGACGCGTTTGGTGCAAGGCAGCGCTGGCACACTCATATACACAGCCAGTTCGCATTTCAGGAAACAGTGATGACTGGTGATTTTAATAGATTAGGCACGCGACCGTTCAGACACTTGGAAATACTGCTAAAATTTCGACTGAAGGCGTATAAAAATGACAAAATCGAGATGCTGAAAGATTGCAGTGCCGTAGCCAGTCCGCAGCAGTCGGCATTTGTACGCAGCAACAGAATACTGCGCCAGCACCACTCCAACATTCTGAGTCACCGCGGACGACCACTTCAATCAGCCTCGGGGCCACTGCGTCCGCAGCGACGCCAGCCCGGCCCGGTGAGTGCCTCTCGCGGCTCACAGGCCGGAGAAACACCATTGAGCCACCGGGAGCCGTGTCGCAACGGCGGGCGGTGAGCGGGCCGGCCCCGCTGCCGCTCGTCGCCGACAGAACCGGCCGGGCCGCGCCACAGTCGGGTCGATATACTCCGTATGTACGGGCGACTACAACAGCTGTTGGGTCCCAGTGCATAGACACGACTGGAAAATTAAACGAGAATAACTTCCGTTCCAAGTGATACCATATCTCGTTTATCATGGCGTAAATAAACCACCGCATCATTCCGGCTTTATGAAATAGGGTTTAGAAAGCCAACTGTGGATTCTGTGATGTATAATTTATCAAACTATGTTTGAAAAGTGAATCTAACAAAACCAAAAACACATCTCAATTCCGTCATATATGTGATCAAGCCTAACATCAGGCCAGTAAACTCCGCTCACCGGCACCGCACAATGCACATGCCGCCATTGGCCTGATGGTGCCAGTTACATCGGTGCTGGCAGAGTGCCAGGCCGTGTGGGGCGCGGGGACCCACGCCGGCAACTGCAGCTAACCACCCCTCCCGGCCCGGAGCGGCGCGTGGCAGGGGAGCCAGATGAGCCGGCTCTGTGCTTCTGATGCTTTATTTCAACAGACGGGTACGATATTTGAAGCCGTCGTGAAACTGGAGAATCTATGAAATAAGCCATACGGAACTGAAACGTCTGGAAACAATGATAAAGATCGATAAGGTCTCCGAGGGATCGGCCCAGATCGGCATCTGTGTAGCCTTATTCAGACGTGTTCTTGCGATAATTCAATTTATATTACAAGATAACAAATCAACTAATGGATGTTAGAAAGCTGAATACCAGTTGTAAAATCATTCCATTCTAATCCCTCTAAAGTATGTCTGGCTAACACAGTGAAGAGTAGGACAGATGGTATCACATGTTAAAATTTTCGATGTAAGCAAAAGGCCTGCCACTACCATTGGCTCAAAATATTTGATTCCCATACTTCAAGAAGATACTGCATTGACGACCTTTAGCGATCAAAATGTCGTTTTCCGCAACGATATCTTATCAGGGGGAATATGTATGCGACGACTTCAACCGCATATGCCCGAAAAACAACAACTGACTTTTGACCTCATACAAAACTCCCAAATAAAGACCTTACACTGAAACCTCACGCAAACACAAACATACAACTCACACAAACACACCTCACAAAAACACACACCTCACACAAACACAATCCTCACAAACACAAACTTTACACACACATAAAACCTTACAAACGCGTTCACATAAACGTCATTTGATCTCACCGTCCACAGAAACCTCCATTCGACTTCACAGCTCACGCAAACCTCCAGTTGGCAAAGTTTCAACCGTCCACTTCCCCGAGGTTTAATCCCCAGCGCCCCATCAGCACATTTCAATCAGATACCCTCTTCTCCCCCCGGCCGTCCCGGCAGCTCCGCCACTCACGTGTGGAGAACTTGGTGGTGTTGGCGGTGCGGTAGGCCTCCAGCTGGGTCTCCAGCATCAGCAGCTCGCCCGAGCTGCCGTCCTCGCCAGAGCTGCCGTCATCAACCAGCAGCTGGAACGGCTGCTTGCTCATGCACCGATAGCTGGTCTTGTTGGACAGCGAGATGGGCTCGGAGAAGTTGACACGCAGGTTCAGCGCGGCTGCCGACGGAGACGAGAGGGGCGGGGTCAGGCGGGTCGATAGTTCCCACATCCGCACATCTGTTTGCAAGAAACTAAGTCCCCAACTGTGATTGGGGATGACGAGCGTCTGTTTAGTTAGGTAAATTGGGAGTCGGCCAGTTACATTATACATAACTCCTCACCATAACTACGTATTCTAGCGAACGACGCCAAAAGAGCTGTCATTTATTCCCTCATAATACGAAGCGGAATTTTCGAAAAAAGCCCCATTTGTAAGCAGCTAAAATGATCGGTTTTCATCAAACCCAAAGTTCCGCCCTCCCGCCGCCTCCAGTTGAAGCCCCTGCCCGGCGCACCCCGTCGCTTGCTCGTCCCTGCTATGCTGTTTTTGCCCACGCGTCTGCGCCGCAAGTGAGCCAAACGCACGGACAAAAAGTACCGGGACAGTCGCTTCGACCTGGTACCGCCATCCGGCCTAACGACAAGAACTGTCACAAGAGCCGTCTGCCGGTGACCTGAGGCAGCCTCCGAGGTCATTGCAGAGGTCATCGGTCCTCCTAGAGCGACCCAGTCACATCACAAGGGCAGACACGGGATGACAGAATTTGATGGTGAAATATTCAGGAACGTCGGTCAATCTTCAATTCATTGCTCAGCTGAGGTCTCACATGTGATGTCTCAGTTGCACACGGTACATATCAGTTATTTTTCCAGTAATGGGTAGACTTTAAATACACCATGATCATTTCTAGCATTACAATACAGAAGCAAAATCAGAGAAAATAATAGTAAAATCTTATTAATCAGACAGTCAGCATTGTATTTATCAATGCAGTACTGCATGCTTTCGTCTACTCAGTGACATGTTTAAACTGATTTGTTTATAAGGCCAGAGAGCAGGGGCGACCACACTACGTCTAGTGTATTTGTTAATGAAGATAACATCACAAAACGACGGAGCCCTGGCGTAATCAAGGCCAGTGTCAAAATGTCCGTCCAGTGATCTGTCTGAGGCAGCAGTGCCCGTGGCGCTTCAGGACGTTCTACGTTCAACCAGGAACGGTCTCTTCTCTAGGTCAAGGATTTCGACACTAAGTTCAGTAGTTTTCCACTTTCAATCGCAATGAAACGCAATAAGAACTTGATGATCCATCAACGGCAAGCTGATGGTAAGCACAAATCATCTACAATATGGAGCAAAATTTTGCTCCATGTTGCACAGACACATTACGTGACAACCACTGCAAGTTTAGTGTAGCAGCCATACCACATTGTCTCATCGACTAATGCAGCTAGCCTATATCACCATGTCAGTCGAACGACCATCGGCCCCCCACTGTCGGTCCAAACTAACCGGCACCGTTAAAGACAGCTCCTACCCCATATATCCCCTTCATCAGCCTCTGACAGCCCATCTCAGGAGTGATACCAGCCATCCTGTACTGGTGGCCAGCCATGGAGGTCAGCGCAGTACCTACCGGCACTCGGCAGTTCTAACTTCTAGGCGGTTATTATGACACGGTGAGACCACTCGGCAGTTACACAGGCGGTTATTATAACACATCAGCCGTTGGCACGCATGACTGCAACAGCGATGTGCGCGTAGTGCTCCCTGTACCTACTGCTTAGTAATATTCACATCAGCAGTATGCTGATAACAGGGCTTGTGAAAATAACCGAACCGCAATCTGTAGGGGGGGCTCGGGCCGGTCCTTTTGGCCTTTCGCAGCCTCCCCTCTGATTGTATTACTACTACTCTACATGATGTCCGTGTTAGGCTGAGACGTCTCCCAGCCTGTGCCCGACTGCCACTCGGGCCACGTACATCCCAATGTCTAATACTAACTATTTTACGTTAAGTTACAATGCATCGTGGAACCAGTGAGAATCACTCCGCCATTTTGAGGCACACCGCGGTTGGTAGCGCGCCCTTATGGGTTTAGGAGTGAAGCTCCTGGCCATTGATGACTTTACTAATGAACCGATAAAGTTAGACTCCGCTCAATCACCGTTCTCCTCCGACTCATCCCGTTACCAAAAGCATCTGGTCAATTTAACGCCCCTTTTATTGTTCATAATTTCGCAATGTGTTCATAACGGACTGCGCTGATTTAACGTTATCATTTTAGAAGCTATTTCCTACCGCGAACGCAGTGTCTACCCTAACAATACCCTAACGCCACGCATGCTAACCTAACCCTCCACCCGCTTGCTCCTACCTATCTATGGGATGTGCCTTGAGCCCGCACAGCATCCCTGCGTAGTCGGAACCTACCTTCGAGCCAGCTTACCAGCAGCGTGGTTGTGGTCGGGTCCAGCGTTGCAGCCTGGTCGGCGTACAGGCACTGGCCCCGTTCTCACTCCCCGCTGCGATTATATACTCGCCCGAAGGTGGATAAGTCCTGTCACCCGGTCTGAGGCTAAAATCGATCGGGCGACAGTGACTTACGGTTCTGACTACGCTGACCTCGACGTGTTCCTAAATGTCAAAAGGCGAGCGAAAATGAACATACCGCGATACACGAATTTCTAGCGTTACATCGTATATAAACTAAATGTCAAAAGGCGGGCGAAAATAAACGTACCGCGATACACCTTAATAAGCATACCGCGACACACCTTACATAAAGAACATACCGCGATACACGAATTTCTAGCGTTACATTTTATATAAACCAAAAGGCGGGCGAAAATAAACATACCGCGATACACCTTAATAAACATACCGCGACACACCTTACATAAAACATACCGCGATACACCTTAATAAACATACCGCGACACACCTTACATAAATGCCCCCCTCTTTGGGCCTGGGGTTAAATCCCCTTACTTTGGGGCGGCTCGGCAATCCGTTTTGTAGCGTCGTTGTGGGCTGCAGCAGAAGTGTTCTTTCCAAGCGTCATCAGCTTCCGCAGCGTTTCTGTTTGCGCAACGGTCACGCTCCGCAGCAGCCTTTCGCTTTCGTATACCGGCACGACCTCTTTCGCGACGGCACCGCGACGGTTCCTTTCGCGACGGCACCGCGACGGTCCCTCTCACCGCGGCATCAGCTTCCGCAGCTTCACGACCTCTTCTTTCGCGACGGCACCGCGACGGATTCTTTCTGCAGCATCAGCATCCGCAGCTTCGTTGTACCTCAACCTCTTCGGCACGACTTCCTCTTCCGCGACGGTCTCTTTCTCTCTCGGCGACATCAGATCGACGGCACCGCGACGGATTTTTTCTACATCATCCGCTGCTTCGTCGTACCTCAACCTCTTCGGCACGACTTCCTCTTCCGCGACGGTCTCTTTCTCTCTCGGCGACATCAGATCGACGGCACCGCGACGGATTCTTTCTACAGCATCAGCATCCGCAGCTTCGTCGTACCTCAACCTCTTCGGCATGTCTTCCTCTTTCGCGACGGTCTCTCTCTCTCTCGGTGACATCAGATCGACGGCACCGCAACGGATTCTTTGTACAGCATCAGCATCCGCAGCTTCGTCGTACCTCAACCTCTTCGGCACGACTTCCTCTTCCGCGACGGTCTCTTTCTCTCTCGGCGACATCAGATCGACGGCACCGCGACGGATTCTTTCTACAGCATCAGCATCCGCAGCTTCGTCGTACCTCAACCTCTTCGGCACAACTTCCTCTTCCGCGACGGTCTCTCTCTCTCTCGGCGACATCAGATCGACGGCACCGCGACGGATTCTTTCTACAGCATCAGCATCCGCAGCTTCGTCGTACCTCAACCTCTTCGGCACGACTTCCTCTTCCGCGACGGTCTCTTTCTCTCTCGGCGACATCAGATCGACGGCACCGCGACGGATTCTTTCTACAGCATCAGCATCCGCAGCTTCGTCGTACCTCAACCTCTTCGGCACGACTTCCTCTTCCGCGACGGTCTCTCTCTCTCTCTCTCGGCGACATCAGATCGACGGCACCGCGACGGATTCTTTCTACAGCATCAGCATCCGTAGCTTCGTCGTACCTCAGCCACATCTGCACGACTTTCTCTTCCGCGACGGCACCGCGACGGTATCTCTCTGTGACATCAGCTTCCGCAGCTTCATCGCGCCTTATTCACCTCGGCACGACCTCTTGTTCCGTGACGGCACCGCGACGGTTTCTCTCTGCGTCTCCCTCTGCGGCGTCAGCTCCCGCAGCTTCATCGTACCTCAACCTTCTTGGCACGACTTCCTCTTCCGCGACGGCACCGCGACGGTTTCTCTCTGCGGCATTAGCTTCCGCAGCTTTATCGTACCTCATCCTCCTCGGCACGACTTCCTCTTCCGCGACGGCACCGCGACGGTATCTCTCTGCGGCATCAGCTCCAACAGCTTCATCGTACCGCAACCTCCTCGGCACGACTTCCTCTTCCGCGACGGCACCGCGACGGTTTCATCTGCGGCATCAGCTTCCGCAGCTTCATCGTTCCTCAGCCACATCTGCACGACTTTCTCTTCCGTGACGGCACCGCGACGGTATCTCTCTGTGACATCAGCTTCCGCAGCTTCATCGCGCCTTATTCACCTCGGCACGACCTCTTGTTCCGTGACGGCACCGCGACGGTTTCTCTCTGCGTCTCCCTCTGCGGCGTCAGCTCCCGCAGCTTCATCGTACCTCAGCCACCTCTGCACGACTTCCTCTTCCGCGACGGCACCGCGGCGGTTTCATTCTGCAGCATCAGCCCCCGCAGCCTCTCCTTCGTCCACATGTCCCTCAACATCGTGCTGCGGCGTCCACTACTGCAGCATCATGGCGTTTCCGCAGCATCGGCATCCCCGCGCGGCATCTCGCTTTTGCAGCGTCATCATGTCCTGCAACACTGGCTTTCATTCCGCACATCACTTGCTTCTACCAGGCATCTATCGGTCCTGCAGCCTCGGCAATCATTCCATGCATCACTCGTTTACGCAACGTCTTCGTGTCCTGCAGCATTGGCAGCAGTTTCCGCAGCGGCATTTCTTTCATCGTTTGTATTCGGTGCGACAGCTTGGCTAGCGGCACAGCAGCTTAGGATTCGATGCGACGTTGAGCTTTAGCTCGGTTGCGTTGGGGCTTCACCCGGTCCTCGTTCTTGTTGACTGCCGCCAGATGGATGTATGCGATACCGGTGGCGTTCCCGAACGTCACATGGGCGCACCAGGGATCAGATAGCAGTGTAGCTCGGCGCTTCGTCCTCCAGGATGGTGCTGCCGTCGATTGATTGGGTGGCTTCCTTACTTGCACGTTTCCGCAACATCTTGTCCTGCAGCGGCGTTCGCCTTCGCAGCCGCCTCGGCCGTTTTGCGTAGCATCCGTTCCTGCAGCGTCATCGTGTCCTGCAGCATGAGCTCTCTTTCCGCGCGGCATCAGCCTCCGCAGCGTCACCATTTGCGGTTCGCCGCGGCAGTTCGGCTTGCGGTGCAGCTCAGGATTCGACGCGACTTGAGCTTTGGCTCGGACGCTTTGGGACTTCACCTGGTGGTACTCGTTGCTGTTGTCGGTTGCCAAGTGGACGCATGCGATACAGGTGGTGGTCCTGACCGTCACCCGGGCTCACCAGATGGCAGTGTAGCTCGGCGTGTTGTTTCCAGGATGGTGCTGCCGTAGTTGCTTAGGTGGACACACGGCAGCGTCCGCGGTGTCCTCGTTGCCGCCACAGCAGCAGCAGCGTTCGCAGCGTCATCACGTTCTGCAGCTTTGCCATGTCTTTCCGCACGGCATCCGCTTGTGCATTCGGGTGCAGCAGCTGGGGCCTGCGGCGCTGCAGCTCAGGCCTGTTGCGATTTCGGAGCCCCTGGGGCGGGCGTGGTGCCGTCGGCTTGGTTGCTTGGGCTCGGGGCGTTATCTGGTGCCCGTCGCTCGGTGATTGCCGTCAGTCGGATGGGTACCATCCAGGTGGCGCTCTGGTCGGCCCACGGGCTGACCAGTTGGCAATGTAGCCTTGTGGGTTGCGCCTCGGGATGTCTCAGCCGTCGGTGACCGGTTGAGCGGCCGGTGCTGCGGGGTCGGTCCGCCGTGGTTGTTCGTCTGATCGTCGCCGTGCTTGCCGCCGTGGTCGTTCATTTGATCGCCGCCGTGCTTGCCGCCGTGGTCGTTCATCTGATCGCCGCCGTGCTTGCCGCCGTGGTCGTTCATCTGATCGCCGCCGTGCTTGCTACCTCCCGGCACCGCGGATGACTCGAGGGTTTGGACGGAGGTAGTCCCTGCCAGTGCGGTACGACGCACCGGAGATGTTCGGCATGCCATTAGCGCCCCGGGCCCGTTCGCCCCTTTGCTTGTCCTCCGTCACTGCTGTCCGGGTCACCGCTGGCCTGCCAGCATACTGTGACATACACTCATGCAACTGCACGTACATTGTCTCAGCCGTAAGCGCCACGTATGACGGTATTACGACGGCAATTTCCCTACATCCACACAAACATACATGGCGACATACACAATACATACATACCTACATACCTACATACATACATACATAGATACACACATACATAGTCACATACATCCCCGTTACAATTTTACATATTGGCATTCATGCAGATGTAAGTTCGATCTACATGCAGTCAAATTTCATACCTATAGTCTTCCAGTTACCAGAGACATTTCTACATGGTGTCGTAAAGCATGTTTGTTGCCACTACATCTATTGGGCGTAGTGTTTGTCCACTGGTCGTGAATTAGGCAGGGTTTTACATCCATGTGTCAAGCTAGTGTATTCATTTTGCGAAATCTGATTTCGCTAATTGGAGGTCACAAAAGGATGCACGAAGGTGAATCCCAAATCGATACCAGCCGGGATGAAGCCAAAGGGTAGCCTCTGGGTAGTTAAACTTCGGCAGTTCGCCGGGGTCGTTCTTGTTATCCATCACGGCTGGCACGACCGGTCTGATCTCCCAAATAGCCATCCCAATTTGCACTGCTTTGGCCGGATCGAAACGAGCATTTGGAACACTGGGGCTTTGTCTCATCGAAGATAGCAGCACGCTGCCATTACATGTGTCAAATCGGGTATTCATGGTTACAGCAACAGGCCTATTGCTCCAACACCATTATAAGTGTGGCGGCAGCTTGCAAAATGTAATAGCAGCGTGGTAGCATTGTAACATTTCCCTGTGATAGAAATTGAGGCCAAAGCTATTGCTTACCTTTGACGTTGATAGTTTCATTTCATTAAATTAAGTTGGTTGGGGTTCTCCCCATAACTAAATAATTGCCTTAAGATGTACTGTATACTCACCCTTTAGAGGGAATATTTCCCAATATGATTTGGTGAAGTAAATTTACATTATAGAAAGAATGAAGGATTGTTCCAGTTTTAAACAGTCATTATGAATTGAAATTTTAAACGCCAACATAGTTGTAGACATAAAGCGCTGTACTTCAGTCTTTTGAAAGGGATCATAATTCGGCCAATATAGATCCCATAAACCGTGTCCGCAGTGACCATTGAGAGACCATTATCTGGGCGGATTTACATTCCTTATTATTTCGTCCGTTGCGGTGTCGGGATGGATACTCTGGCCGCTGTGGTCACTTGTTGCCAACTTTTGACAATTGCGAAAAGAAAGCATATCATAAAGTAGCGCAACGTTTAAAATAAAGTTAAGATACAAATTTCCACTTTTCAAGCCACAACTGTTTTTTTTTTTTTTTAAGCATCTACGACGCTTTATTGCCTTATCATCGTGGTCAGATCCAACCGAACCGAGTGACGTCTTATTTATTGATTTATTGCCTTTTTTAATTACAGGACCGCCTTATCTTTCTATGTTGGTCCTTTCTTCATTTCTCTGACAGGCTGACGATTGAAGGCGGGTGTCTTCTAAAAGCTACCATTACAAATAAAAGGGCTGTTACTCTGAGCACTCTTTGCAACAGGGGAAGCAGGGCAGGGTGATGGAAGTGATGATCCGAATCCCATTGCACCCTATAGCTAAACACAACTGGGCGAATGAGACGGAGTGCATACAGCCCGGCAATGTATGCCCTTGTGGCTTATTTAAGCATTTATAACGTTAGTTAGGCTGGACACATAATAAGATAAAAGATAGAATTACGATGGTTATGCCCAGGTAAATAGCTTTACGTGTGTCCTAGCTTGTGAAAGTGAAACGAGAATGTTGAATAGCAGCCGAATAGATGTATGAAGATACGGCTTTTACGGTTCTATCATAACTGTTTTTCTCGAGATCCACGCATTTTTAATGATTCGACAGCCTTTTTTATAACAGTTTTGTTTGTTTGTCATGGCTGTAACCTTCACACCTATGATTTCTGGTTGAAAATGTTATATTTTGTCAGTTAGCCCATAGCCTCTGGCTTCGGGACTGTAACTTTGATGAGAGAGAAAATTTGCGGATTGTCGACAGTGGGGCGCCCCCCTGTCTGAAAACTAGACTGCTTCTTTATTGCAATCAGTTGATGATGCATTCATAGGTACCTACTGTCATAATGCCATTGTTACACCATTAGGTAGTCCATTTGCGCCTCTGCGGGCAATTGCCATGGTCGCAATTCACATAAATTGATGTAAGTGTTGTTCCTAAAAGCGTGGCATCCCTCATACAGATACTGAAGGATGTTTACCTACTTTAGTTACATAATGAAAAACGGACTCTTGTTTGAAGATGTCTCTCTGAAAATGACAGATGTATCGCCAATTTATGGCCAATGTTTCAAAATACTGCAAAGGCTAAGAAAAGTCGTAATATTGCTGACGGCGCAATGAGTTTCTAGAGGTTTGATCATAAAAGGTACTTCCCAGTGGTCAATATTGTTTTCTTAAATAAACTACTATACTATATATGCCATTGAATTAGTGGTAACGTTGGTGGGCCGTACAATAAATATGCAAGCATATTCAATATCTTTGGACATTCAGTGGATAGGTAATTTTTGCTAGTTCCTACCGAAATTTTATCAGCTTTGTCCGATCTAAATGCATCGCTATGGGGAATAACGTCTTGTGCCGCCATGTTGACTGTAGTGTATAGCGTCGACGACGTATATTTGACCCGTTGAACTCTATTGATTTCCGATGCCCGACCACTCGACTGACAGCTGACCGATTACCAGTGACAGCTAACTCGGCGAGAAAACGTGTACTTTAGTGCACTGGGCGACCGTTTCAAGTCTGAATTTTATGTTATTTGCACAGCATGGCCGTGCGCTCCTGCCGACGCCCGACACCCAAAATGAGCTGTCACAGAATTTTCTCGCACCCGTCCCAGGTTTCAGTTTTGCCTCGGTCTGGTGAACCGGCCGCTATATTGCGTAGACATATTATGCCAGTACAATATGGGTCGCGCGGGCGGTAGATAGTTGATTAAACGGACCTCACTAACGGGATATTTCCCGCAGCATTTTACATTGATTGTGCCAAGTTGGCACTTAAAAAACTATCCTTTTTGAATCTGGTAAATCTAAATGTTTAGAAAATCTGCAAAATTTAAACCAATCAGTTCTGATATTACTTTGAAACAAGGTATTTGATATTTATCCGTTGTTATCGCAATGGTTATTGCTTTGACGTTGATCGCTATAACACGATTAAAATGAGCGGTAATAATTAAGTGGGTAAAGCCCAATAATACATCAGCATCGTATAAGTTCTAAACGCATTCTCTTATCGTTGTTTTAATTTCAGTGCTTTCGTTTATGTTTTTACTGGTTTTACATAGATTCTTGACACGTAAGATTTAACCAACTTCCTTTTGATCTCTTACGTCCCTTTTCCAATTCCTGGCTATCCAACATAGGCATCGATCAATGATTCGATTAGAGTTTGTGTTCCGCCATAGAAATAACCATCAGGAACGTTCAGGATACGTAGAAACAATACATACACTACTATCGTTCTTCAGTCGCCGAGCAGTGTTGGTCGCAAAAGCCGGCGATTCGCCCCTGGGCTGGTGCTAGTGTCACCGCTCGCATTGCATTTAGCATCAGGCCTGCAGCGCAGGGCGCCGATGTAAATCTGAAATTCGCTTCGGCCGGCGCCGCTTGAATATTATAAAAGAAGGGTATGTCAGAGCTTTATTAGGGAAAATTTGATCCGAAAGAAAAGTTCCGATATGAGACACTATTGATTACGGCACATGTCATATTTTATGACATATTAAATATATTTACTTTATGAATAAAATACCTATAACAAAATATACATAATCATATCAGTAATACATACCTTTTGCAATCGATCATCCTGTGTTTTCTTTGTGCATTAAATAGGTACCTAAATCTACATATGGTCTCAGTCACAATCTGACACATTACACCCAGATGGTAATAAGCTGATAGTTTTACTTATAACTATGTGTTCATAAGTAAATACATACATGCTTTTTGGAGTTCTTCTCTATGTCAAACAGGAATACTACAGTTGAAACTTTGTAAAAGGCAAATCGTATGCCAACTGGCACCTGACAGTTCGCACTTTCAATTTGCAACAGGTTGACCACGAATGACTGACGTGAGACGTGGTTCTGCATCTGACAGTTTGCAACAGGTTGACCACGAATGACTGACGTGGGACGTGGTTCTGCATCTGACAGCCCATATGGTTGACTGATGTGTTTTGCATCGGACAACCCATATGCATGGGTAATTGACGTGTTTTGCATCGGACAAGCCATATGGCTGACTGACGTGTTTTCACATTTGTACGCACTAGATGTCGATCTCTCAAATTCACGCCGCGATTACCATAAATCTTTTTACGATCATCACCAATATATTAATTTGGTACCAAGAGTATATTTCACCAAAGCTTATAAGCCGGAATTTACTCCTTACCATTTATAAGCCGCATGCCCACTATGTATGATTTGATTTGACATAACCTCTGGCCCTATTGGTATATGGTAATTTTAACTTGCAACCAGCCAGATTGTTTGTAGGTAAGATCGATATTATGTGGCCGGTATTGCATCTTTTATCAAATCATGTCTCTAGTTTGTTTATTCCCGGAAAGAATGATACTTTCACTTTGGCAAAATAAGATTAATGACGGTCCATAGGTAAATCACAATATCTTATTATTGAAATAAGCGCGTTCGCAAAACATTTGATTGTCGAAAACAGTTTGAAAGTGATTGTAGCACACGATTGAGAAATTACGACCTTTTGTATACTGAATATCTTTATTAAACGTTGGTGATTATTGCTTATAACTCTGATTTTGTTTTACTGCAAACTTCATTTGTTTGTGAAATAGGTCATTTTACGCGATAATCATGCGCTATTTTCGGGCGATTCTGAGAATGAAAGATAGCAGTCACATAGTTAAATCAATAGCAATATTGGAGCTTTACATTTGTACTAGTGTTATTCTGCAGGCATCGTGAGACACATTTAACGAATTTATCCCCTTCATAAGCCGAATATTGACAAATTGCAACCTTCGATTCTATACTCTTAATTGCATGATGAGACCGTCAACTTCTGAATAAAACCCTTCAATAATCGTAGTACTTTTTGTGAAAGTTTTGTCGAAATGCCCACAAAATGCTTATACCTTTTTTTACAAACATTGATAGCCGGTACGCCATTCTCACGGTGATTCTGTGATAGCAGATAGCAATTTACAGTCGTGGTTTATGATTCTACAAATTTTCTACAAATTTTTGAAATTACAACCAATGACAAACCCTTTTCATGCTTCAAATATTAACGAATCTTACGTTCATTTTTTTATGTTCATATTTTAACCGAATTATCAAACGTTATATCCAATCATAATTAGGGGGAAATTTCATGATTGCTATGAAATACACAACCTTTTTTTACAATCTTTTTGATCAATTAGGTTATATGATTTGTCATCTGAAATTCATTTGGCAGATCTTTATGACCCAGCCGTTATAGTTCATTGGGTGATTAAACATTGTATCGAAATCAAATTGAGTTTTTCCGATAATTTAGGATCTTTCGCGACTGTGACGTTGAATGAACACAATATACTCTACCTTATTGTAATTTGTCGTGAAGGCGTTATAGCTGAGTTACGCTACATATATGTAATCTCATATCTTTATGACTAAGTCCTTTTCTTTGATTGGATGGTTTGATAACATGATTGAACCTAAATCAAATTTTAGTCTCTCAATAATCGAAAATTTCCGCGACTGTTAAGTTGAAAAGTACACACATACTTCACCTCATCCTAATTTGTCACAGAGGACATAATAGCTGATCACGATAAATCAAATCAAATTAAGTCTTCCAATAATTGAAAATTTTCACGACTGTTTGGTTGAGAAGTACACCTGACGCTTCACCGTATCATAATTTGTCAGTTGTCACAAAAGCAATAATAGTTGATTCACGTTAAAGCAAGTGTCATATTCTCATCGCAATTTTGAAAATGGAACGGCGAGCAAAACATTGGAACCCAATACATGCATCATCCGTACATTTAAAGTTCTATGCAATACAAAGGTATAATCCAAATGAATTATTTTAAAGGGAAGGCAATAACTTAACCAAGTATATACATTATTGAGATAAG
Source organism: Amphibalanus amphitrite (assembly GCF_019059575.1). Classification (NCBI taxonomy): domain Eukaryota; kingdom Metazoa; phylum Arthropoda; class Thecostraca; order Balanomorpha; family Balanidae; genus Amphibalanus; species Amphibalanus amphitrite. The sequence continues at coordinate 356,579 of NW_024881963.1, forward strand.
ATCAAAATGAGTTAATGTATTTGAAATGCGCACATTACTGAATTAATCAAATTGGGCCTCCCGATAATCGTAAATAATGTGAACGTTACGTTTGAGATGGGAATTTTCATTTTTCATTGCATGCTAAGTTCAGGCGTATCCTTCACTTTCGCTCAACATAGGTACTCACAATTTACTCAACTTCAGATAGGCATTGTCCATTCAATATCAACATTCTCACAACTCGCATTCCATTTTCATTCTTTCATTCAGCATGCACTCTCCATTCTAGAGATGCATCATTCATTCATTTAACATACTCGCATCAGCTCGAGATACTTTTTCCTTTTCCATTTACACTTAGCGACTAACATTCTGCACTCTCCCTTCTCACAAATATCACTCGTCATTCACACTTAAAGTTTTCATTGTTTCTCATTTTTATTGCAGTCATAGCAAGCTTTTGCCTAACAATTTTGGCTGCTGGTCTGGCTCGATTGTTCCTAGAAGTTCGGATATTGAGCGGAGTAAATTTAATAAATTTAAAATAATGGCACATCAACCGTTCTTTCAAGATTCATTCGATTGTTGCGACTTACTATCAGCCGATCGATTTTTACAATTTATGATTTACAAAATCTCGTACTGAACACGCGCGCTGGATTTACTGTGGGCCGTCTCGCCAAATGCAGTTTAAGTCTTACGTTAGCGTCGTACCCCATACCAAGATCCTATTACTCAGGATTAAATGAAAAACGTTTTTACGACTTACTGTTAGCCGTTTGTTTACACAGTTTAAGATTTACAAAACCACGTACTAACAAGCGCTTCGGAGTTATTACGGCAGGGCGTTTCATTAATGCAGTTTAAGTCTTACGTAATGGCGTGCCTGGCCAACCGGATGAAAAACGTTGTTCACTCGAACTTCACTTGAAAGAACGTTTCCCGGCCGATGAGCACCATTTATGTAGGGGGGGCTCGGGCCGGTCCTTTTGGCCTTTCGCAGCCTCCCCTCTGATTGTATTACTACTACTCTACATGATGTCCGTGTTAGGCTGAGACGTCTCCCAGCCTGTGCCCGACTGCCACTCGGGCCACGTACATCCCAATGTCTAATACTAACTATTTTACGTTAAGTTACAATGCATCGTGGAACCAGTGAGAATCACTCCGCCATTTTGAGGCACACCGCGGTTGGTAGCGCGCCCTTATGGGTTTAGGAGTGAAGCTCCTGGCCATTGATGACTTTACTAATGAACCGATAAAGTTAGACTCCGCTCAATCACCGTTCTCCTCCGACTCATCCCGTTACCAAAAGCATCTGGTCAATTTAACGCCCCTTTTATTGTTCATAATTTCGCAATGTGTTCATAACGGACTGCGCTGATTTAACGTTATCATTTTAGAAGCTATTTCCTACCGCGAACGCAGTGTCTACCCTAACAATACCCTAACGCCACGCATGCTAACCTAACCCTCCACCCGCTTGCTCCTACCTATCTATGGGATGTGCCTTGAGCCCGCACAGCATCCCTGCGTAGTCGGAACCTACCTTCGAGCCAGCTTACCAGCAGCGTGGTTGTGGTCGGGTCCAGCGTTGCAGCCTGGTCGGCGTACAGGCACTGGCCCCGTTCTCACTCCCCGCTGCGATTATATACTCGCCCGAAGGTGGATAAGTCCTGTCACCCGGTCTGAGGCTAAAATCGATCGGGCGACAGTGACTTACGGTTCTGACTACGCTGACCTCGACGTGTTCCTAAATGTCAAAAGGCGAGCGAAAATGAACATACCGCGATACACGAATTTCTAGCGTTACATCGTATATAAACTAAATGTCAAAAGGCGGGCGAAAATAAACGTACCGCGATACACCTTAATAAGCATACCGCGACACACCTTACATAAAGAACATACCGCGATACACGAATTTCTAGCGTTACATTTTATATAAACCAAAAGGCGGGCGAAAATAAACATACCGCGATACACCTTAATAAACATACCGCGACACACCTTACATAAAACATACCGCGATACACCTTAATAAACATACCGCGACACACCTTACAAATCCCGCATTAGTTTTGAGTGCAGCATGATGTATTAAGATGCCTCTTTTCGGCATTGGCTCCATTCTGAGGCACAAAACCCAGCCGGTGCTAGAGCACGAACTGGGCACGTGCCCCCCCCCCCCCCCAAGAAGCCTGTGACGCCTCGCCTCGTGGGACTGACAAAACAAATGTTTGGGGTTGAAAAGTGTGTGTTTGTGAGGGGGCTGAGACCAGTGCCCAAGGATGTGATATTTCACAGTGACCAGAATGCACACACAGCAAGTTCTTATGCGCAGCGGGGTGTTCTAAACGCAAAGCCAGTTTTGAGTTACCACATAGTTGAGATGTTAAAGGTAGACTGTCACCTTTTTTTTACTTACCGGTTTTCGTAAGAGGTGCCCGCCCTCACCACAGATGTCCAGTCCATTTTCCGTTATCCTCACCCTGTAACGCGCAATCGCCTCCCAAAGTTCCATTTGATGCCATCTTTTTCGCCGGTGAAAATGCTCATCACTACGATAGCATGTATGACACTTTTCATTACATTTTGGCATCATAGAGATTCATTGTTATTTTTCTTGAATGTTGTGACAAATTTCGTAATACCAATATTAATTTCAACAGCAAAGACGTACATTTAGCAAATTAATGTTGAAGGTTTCCTAGTATACTAGCATGAAGAAAGGCCGATCTCTTAGCATTGTGAAGGATTTCAGGGAAAGGAAAAACTTTGTCGATTTTAATTAAGAGCATTTTATACAAATTTTAAGGAAAAACTCGTCAACAGGGTTTTATTTATCTTTTCTTATTCACACATATTCAATTCAAAGGCGATAAATTGTTAATTAGCAAATTTGTGGTAGAAGACAATGCTTTTTTTACTTGAAGGGAAGTGGTAAAGGGAAGACCTGAGGTCCGATCTCTTCAACACTAGTGAAGGGAGCAGACCCTATGACAAAGGTAAGTGGTAAAGGATTTTTGGTTTGCTACCATGTTCTGCATGTTTCCACCTCTGTTTCAAACACGACGCGATAAAATTGAAGACTTTTTCGGGGCACGTGTCAAATGTATTGCTAATTCATAGGCGATGCTGAAAGTGGTTTCATCCTCATTTCTGGCTCTCTCTATCGCCTGGATAAAAATAGGCCCCGCCCATCCCAATCAGCTGCTGCATGACGAGTTGATGACGACAACCACTACTTACCAGCAACTAATCTAGGGATAGCGTACGTGACAGTAATGGTGCAGCGGTTGCAAAATATTACATTGTTATTCAAACGGTTTTTGCTTTTAGGGCCTTGTTAGATGAGGATGAGGTTAGATTAGATGAGGTGTTGATGAAGGCAGGTATTTTTTTTAAATATTTTTTTTGACAATTTTTTGCCCTTGTTTTACTTAAGCTGAACCCGGGACCACCTGAAGTCTAAACCTTATTTTATATAACATGTCAATGCTGATGCTGTCTTGAAATGTGAAATTTAGACAATGGTTATAGGAATAATGAATAGCAATTTCACCAACAACATTTTAATCTCTAGGAAGTGCAATTAAAATTAAAATCACTGTCTGCCACACTGCTCCATCCTGGTCATGCAACCAACGTTCATGGGTGGTGTTTCACGGCAGAGCACGCACTGCAGTGCTCAGCACTGCAGTGCGCTGCGTGTGTCAGAGCATTGGGTTTCCATGGCAGTGTCAACAAACTTCACTGTGACGCTAAGCTATGACAGCATCCCAGAACGCTAGCACGCTGCGGTACCAGCACCAGCAGCATGCTAGCAGTATTTGAACTCAAACCTCTGTTCTTGGTACGGTTTTTCAGAACCTCTCACTCTGTTCCAAACGCGATTGATCATAAACTAAGAGATCACATGCAACGTCATTTGAGTGATGCTATGGTATGCCGTAGCTACCAGTGCACACAGTGTCTGGATGGTGAAACAGGGCCATTATTAATCACATTTGCTTTGCTTTGTTTCAGCAGAAACCTGTCTGCACATGGGAGGAGCTCAACAAAAGCCCATCAAGTTCATGCATGGCAGTGGATCTCAACAGGAGAAAACCAGAAAGAACATGGATGCTTGTAGATTGCAGTTGTACACTGCTGTTATCACCTGATGTGCGTGGCTGGCATTGCTCCTGGCAAGAACCACCTGCAAGTGATGAGAATGAGATGGTGCCTCAGTCGTTGAGTGTGCTGCAGTGTGAGAGGCGCCCTGATCTCTACTTTGTGATAGGTTTCCATTGGAGGTTCAACTGAGAAGTGAGAACTGACTGTGACCATGCTTGAGCATGCCAGTGGAGCTTTACATGCTTAGGGCAGCTTTTGAACAGATGCTGACCATGGCATGTCCCATCCAGTTATCACGTGCACAGAATGGTGGGGGGAGGGCAACTCTGGGCTCTTGAGTCAGCCCTACTGCACAGGGGGTACAGATGGCCGCTTACGTTTGGTGTGTCCTGCACTGCATTATCAAGCCCAGTCTGCGCCACAGGCAATGGGTCGGGCTGCACTATATTAAAGGCAGACTATCTTGCAAAGGAGGCTGGCATCCTCTCCCATAATGACACACCAATTGGCAATCATCGCTGCGATGATCACGAGGGTGTCCGCTTATCTAACATGGTGAGGTGGAGAGCCAGTTCAAGCTGGCCTGAGGGATGGTTTTACTTCATCTGAGGCCCCCTTTCCCCGCCTGCCAGGTCCGGTCAAACGACCGCTTCACAGTGAACGACTTGCAGTGGATGCCGTCCCACAGCGCAACGAGCTCGCCGACCAGAGGCGGCGGCCAAGAGGCGGCCGCGCTCCCCCAGTCGACGGTCCCGGTGGACGTCGGCGACGCCCACCGCGCGACCATCAGATCGGCTCGCGACAGCGCCGTCGCCGACTGACCGCATGACTGGTATCTGTTCTTGATGTGGGACCGACTGCCACCGCCGGTCGCGGAAGGGCATCGCTCGTCGGCCATCGACGTCCGCCAGCTTCGCGTGGGTCACTGTTCGGGCTGCCACCAATACACCGAATCGGATGGAACCCTGTCGGCGAATGCCGGCGGTGCCCCGACATCGACTGCGCGGCGGCCAGTGCATCGCGTGCCGGGAGGAGGCTGGCACCCCCGATCGGTCATTGGTCACAAACCGTGTCCCAGCTCATGACTGCATCCAGCGCAGCTCTGTGAGATGTTCTGCAGCTGCTGCAGTCTGCCGCGTGTGTTAGTGAAAGAAGAATGAACATGAGAAAACCTCAAAACTTTATGCCTATTCGCAATTGACCAGTATTGGAATAAGTTTGGATTTTGAGAATTTGTGTCCCTGTGCTTGTGCCTGTGTGGAAAGGCATGCTTTACGGTGTACCATCTCAATGTCAAATCCCGGCTGCGCTGTGCGGATTTGTGCGGCTGCTGACAGGCCACCTGGGTGCCAACGTATGTGCGAATCCGCGAATACGTTGTGTTTCGTCAGTCAGTATCGTTCTGAAAATATTGACTGCAATAGGCTATATAGCGTATGACGGTTCAGCCCAGCAGTAATAACTGACCATTGATTGGGCGAATTTTGTGTGGTGGTTCGCTAATACATAACCTAAAGAGTGTTTTGCCGGAATCGTTTAGTAGCAGAACTGACCGGAATATAAGTAGAATGCAATGGTTTGAATCGTTAATTTGTTGAAACGATTGTTCTCTGAGACCACTGTGTAACTTTTGACCTGAGAATCACCAATTATAACGACAATGGGGAAGCAGTAGGCTGTACTGTAGAGTGTAGGCAACACTATATAGTTGGCACACATACGGAAGCACACGACTTACGCAGTGGACATCTGCATCATGCATGTTAAGGTTTACTGGGAAGAGTGAGAAATTAGTCAGAATATAACTGACTAAGGAAAATAGGCGATATTTCCTATTGAGCTGGGGCGGAGAGGGGGAGGGGACGTGTGGTCAGCTATGCCAATAATTCATTCTCTTTATGCAGCTGTGTAAAAGGGCGTCCGTTTTTGGGTGAGACCTTCCCCATCGGCCATTTCCAAGTTAAATCGTGGTGGAGAGTCTGGAGACCTCAGCCTCGGTAGTCGGTACCCTGCGCGCTGCGCCACCTTGCGAAACATAAAGCAGCAGTCCTGACATCTACAGGCGTGACTTTTCATGAAAGCGCGGATGTGTTCGCGCTTATGCGAAAAAAATGCTTCCGAGTATGGTTGATAATGAGATTAATTGTTGTCATTTATTTATTAATTCATTGGCAAAAGTACCCTAATAAATCGGTAAAATAGCTTGAACTGTATCGTATTTCCTTGGGAAAAAATGACGAACTCATCCTAAGACATCCAGATTATTGGATGCGTTCGTCAGTTGTAAGTAGTTCAAGTTTTTGGGAAAATTTGCTTGTGGAAAATCATAATATTTCAAAGATATGCCTATTTTTGAATAATTTATGCATTCATCTGCATTGAAAAATGATTGTAAAGCAAAAGTGCAAAAGATAATTGTCAACTTATTTTCTCAAATCACAATTTACGAACGCACAAAACTCCAGCTTTTAATTTAGTGCGTGTGCGAATTGCGGTCAAGAAAAAATATTTAAACTGTCTATATTCCTCCTAAAACAATGAAGGATGAATGAGGAAAACGCTGTTTTGAACAATTGTATATTTATTTTTTCTTAATTAAGCAAAAGTACAAAATTTTCAACTTTTATTACATTTGCTCTCACAAAATCCATCACTTTTTAGCATGACGTCATGTCAGCCAAATTTACTAGCGCCATCTCTGGAGAGCATCTTTCGAAACCTCCAGACGATAGAGAGAGCCTCATTTCTACGGTCTCTGTGCGCTAATATTTAATGGTTTTCATCGTGGTAAGTTGATATACAACGGTGCCGGAATCTCTCAAGTAACAAGTAACGGGTGTGCACTTAGTTTTGGAAAAAGATCGATTATCTCTTTTTTGAACTTGAAGTTATAAATACAAATGCTGGCATAGTGAATACCTAATCATGCAATTGAGGATGAGCATGCCAAAATTCAAATTTATACAATTGACTTGGGGAAACTACCCATGCTGGAAACTGCCAGTCTGCAAGGTATGGCAATTTCGACAAGATCTGGTCGGTGCGGGCTTGTTCAGCTGTTGCGGCGTGGTGCGGATTTCGCTTGGTGTGCGGATTTAGTGGATCACAGTGCAGATTTGGCTTGACGATGGACTTGACGGACAAGACGATATTGATGAGGCAAATAGAAAAACATTGCTGGAGCTTTTATGTGTAATTCAGTGTCCCCTGGGTTTAAATGAGTGTGCAACTGCTGGTCATTTTTGGGTTCTGTGCGGATCTTTTACCCTCAGCCCACATTGGGGTGGATTTTCCGGTTTTGAAGGGTTGGTGCGGATTGTGAACTTGGGCTAGTGCCCTTCGTCGACATGCGAGCGATACTTTGCAGCATGGCTGCGCACGGCTGCAAAGTATGGCTTCAGCTTCAGCAATGTTTTTCAATTTTCCTCATATATCTTGTCTGGTCTGTCATGTCCATCAACAAGCAAATCTGCAATGTGCTACACCAGTGTCCCAAAATTAGGGATATTTTGGCTTGGGTGTTCGAGGGTAAAATTCCTCACTACAAAGAGGACTGAAAGTGGAAAATTGCCAGTCAGAAAGATACAAAGAAGAATGAAAACATGATCACCATTTTCTATGTGAATGTTACAGGATGTGGGAGCTGCGATGATTTAATGGAATTTGAATGTAGGTACAAGCCAGCCAGCAAATGTACATGCGGATGATTTAGTTGTTAAAGTTGGGAGGGCAACTTGTCCTGGAAAATTAAAGGTGAGAGTGGACCGAGTGGACTATTCAATTTCACAAGGATTTCACTTTCCACCCAAATCTTGGGACACTGGGCTACACTAGATCTGCACCCTACCAGCCAAATCCGCACCACGCCGCATCAGATCAGCACCAGCTGAACAAGCCTGCACCGACAAGCTTTTGTCAAAATTGCAATGCTTTGCAGACTGGGAAACTACTAGGCGCAAATCCAAATATTGATCGACCAATAAACAGTTGAAGTGAGCAGGGCTATGACCAAACTAGGAATAAATAATTTAAATATGAATGCTTATAATTATAAATAGTTATAAAAATTAGTATTTGTCAATCACCATTCAGCGACCGTTGACCTGACTCAGTCTGAAAAACGTGGCAGCCACGTTTTTCAGACATGCTGAAAGCTGTCATGCTGCACCTCTTAATATTAATTGTATAACAACTTTAAATGACAAATACAGCTTTTCTTTTACAGCAGCAACATGGTAAACCGTTGTTGTGTCAAGACATGCAAGCAACACTTTGATTACAAGCCCCAACATAAGCAGGGTGCAAAATGGAAACTACACAGGTATGTGATCTCGCCACCGTCATTGCAGTATTTGAAATGCAGTATCATGAGGGTTATATTTTACCAGATAAACGCCTTTTGGGCGAAGACCGAACGAGCGAGAGAACTGTAGCTTTTCTTGACAAGGGGTCCTCTGACTTCGGGAATTTTTCAGCTATCGACACAAAATTGGCACACTGCTAGAACTAGACACACTCTACTATGTTATGAAAATGAATGAACCGGGGTGCTTGGGACATTCACTTTGCACGTGCAATGAATTCATATCCTATACTGTAGGTAGATTTCCATATCAATTTCACGTGCTTTCAATAATTCTTTAGACGTTTCAGTTCGTTACAGTCTCAAAAGGTCTCGGTTATCTTTCAGTCTACCCCCAAGACCTAACTTATTGTTTTTTCCCTGGCCCGGCATGCTCTCGGCACCATCCCTCCAATTCTGGCCCAAGGCAACGCACGAGCGCTGCCTGCATCTAGTATTGAAAAGACTTCGCTTCGCTTGCTCGCTCGTAACAACCTATGTAGGCTGTCGCCATTTATTGTGGCACAAATGTAAATGCACAGAGAAACCACCTGCTTTATTACAAAGAATTTGAGAAATCAAGCGATTACACCCCAAATCGCTTCCTCCAGCCGGAGGCTGTACCCTCGAAGGTAAGCGCGCTCCGTGGCCGAGAGAATTCCAGCGGTAGTGTTAGACGCGAAAGCAGCTGGTGCGGACGGCCATATTTTGCTCGAACGCGTAATCGCGTGCCGGTGGGGTGGTTCTATTATTTGTCTGAGTGAGAGGCGGCTTACCCATGGGGCGGTATATGGTGCAGAGCTGGGCGCCACTGACAAAGAGAAGGACGCTTATAATGTGACACAATGTGTTCTAATGTTATAATATCTTTTTTCGGCATGGGCCAAGTGCATGTGACCTTGGGGTGGTGCGTCAGTCAATAGTATGGAGATGAGTGCCTGTGGGCTGTGACGTTATGACGTTGTGCGTTGTTTTGTAATTGTGCCGTCTTTTGATGGGGCGAAGGCTTGCAAATCCGCCCCATTGGAACAAAAAGACATTATTGGCACGCCCCCCCCCCCCCCAGCAGGGCACGGGTAAACACTCTGGTAGTTCACCAACCTCTCTCTGCACTGTGATTTCAGAACCTTGGTACGTCACCTGCGACGGCGACGTCACCTGCGAGTTCCGCGGAACCCCTGACGCCGTCACCAGCTGGACCATCCGCGGCACTGGACCATCCAGCGACGGCCGTGACGCCGTCACCAGCTGGACCATCCGCGGCACTGGACCATCCAGCGACGGCCGTGACGCCGTCACCAGCTGAACCATCCGCGGCCCTGGACCATCCAGCGACGGCCGTGACGCCGTCACCAGCTGGACCATCCGCGGCACTGGACCATCCAGCGACGGCCGTGGCGTCGACTCTGCCGGTGCCGGAGAGGTCGGCGACGTCACCTGCGCCGCTGGTGTCAACACCGCATGGACATCAGCTGCGAGCTGGTAAACGGCGGTGGAGTGGAAGCAGGTGAGAACTGGCAACCTATTTATGACAAACTTTTCTTTTTTGCTTGAGGGGTGATTCTGGTGTCTTTCTGCTAGAATTATTCAAATTGGGCTTTATCTATTATTTTGACCATGGACGTGCCTCGAGCATACTGCAGCAAAATTTTTACATTTATACCCCCCAAAACCCCCCTAAATATTGACCTAGAGCAACCAAATTTGCGCAGGGGCGAGAACTCCAGGGGGCCCACCTACCTACCAAATTTGGTGTTTCTAGGTGCCATAGGAGCCAATCGCGAGGGGGGTCGCATCACCCCCCCCCCCCTGCCAGGCCGTGTTATGAAAAATGTCCTGCCAGGGCGAGGGTTAATGTAGGAGCTATGCACACATAAAGCATGTGTTGTTTACAGCATGGTACTTCGGCTGCAGGCTTGAAATGGAACAGACTTTAGTCTTATCTGCATGTGGTAGCTCGAGCAGAGGTATTACATCTGCTTACGTGTCCCGTAGCAGCATTTTACACCTTGTCCTGCTCTCCCACAGAGCGCGCAAGCCACCAGCCAGCTGACTCAGAGCCCAGGGGGCGTTCGCCACCAACATCCGCACGGCGCAGCTGCAGAGGTGATTTCTGCCATGGAGCAGCATCCGCGGCTCCATGACATCATCCTTCCATCATTCTCCATCATCATTTCCGGAGCTCACCCGACGGCGGAGCTGGCTTAGGTCGGCGTTTGAGGCGCGGCGGGGGGCAACGTCTCTGTGCCCTGCTCCGGGTCCCCGCCGCCTGCGGTCTCTTCTGCTGCCGCCACTGAGGGGAACGGCTCTTCTTTGAAGACATCATCGGTCGACGGTGATGCTGGCGGGCCGGTGGCGGCGTGCCCCGTCGGCAGCGCGCCTGGGGAGGACGCTGGTGACGACGAATCTTCATCGCCGTCGGCACCGGTCGCGAGCGAGTCGCTGTTTAGTTGGCCTGCTACTGTGCCAAAAAGTGCGACTGTGGCCAGACTGGTATACGATTTGTCAGTGCTTACGCCCCTCTTGCCGTGCCGGCCGTGCTCTTTGCCGTCTATTGGGGATGCGTTAGAGTTATCGTTTTGGGGTTTATACCGGTATCAAGATTGATTTAAAAGATGGATTTCATCACATTTCTCGCGCACGTTCCACACGTCCTTTTGGTGTTTTGTATGATGGTAAAACGTGCTTATACCTTTTCTCTGTTACCAATGGGCCCTATTAGGTACTGCATCTCCTGCATTATTAGGTAGAGATGCAGTACCATTATTAGGTACTGCATTATTAGGTACTGAAGGAGATGCAGTTAGGTACTGCATCTCCTTCGGAGATGCAGTACCTAACAGATGCTTTCAGTGAACTTGTAGAGTCGAGATTTAACGTCAGGTGTTTGGCGTATTTAGATGATTTTCTTTTCATGTCCAAGGACGCTGAATGGTATCGCTGCGTTTCTGACTAGTGTTGGGTTGTGTATTAATTTCAATAAATTAGTTCTCGTTCCGTTGCATGTTTTTACGTTTCTTGGTGTGTCGATTGACTTTGGGCGTGATTCTGCGCGTGTTCAGGATAATGCCTTGTCTTGTCACTATTGCGGGATGGCCGTGGTCCAAGCACAGTCGCTGTGACAGACGGTTCGATGTGTCGACCAATCATGTTGCTTCGTTTTTGGCGCCTTGTGTGTTGTCCGGTCTGTCAAGACTCAGCTGGCTCAGTCTCGACTCTGGCTCTGGCTGGCTCAGTCTCAGTCTCATCAGAGAGCGAAAGGAGCTGCGCGCGCGGCTGCAGCAATTCATCGGCGGCGGCGCTGTGAACGCTGTGTCGGCGGCGCGCGAACAGGAGCTGATCGCGCTAAACGAGGACCGCCAGCAGCTTGTCCATCTGCAGCAGCTGGTGTTGCAGCTGATGGGCGGCCAGCAGCTGGCGGCGGTCGCTACCCCCCCCCCCCGCCGGTCCTGTGTGCGGGGACCGCCGCGCCCGGCAGTGATGGAGGGTACTATGGCGGTGTTACATTCCTAACTGTTGTCACATATCAACTGAGAACCGTCCGGCCGGAGGCAGTTAACGCCGGCCGGCACCTACTCACCGTGGCCGTATTTTTTATATGGAGAGAGGAGAGAGGAGAGAGAGGACATCAGGTTGTCAGAGAAATAAAGTGTATATTTATTATTTGAATCGAGCGAGTCGCGTGTTCCACGAGCGGGACTTGGAGCAAAAAGCTGGCATTGAGATACAACGAACAGAACGTGGCGTCGAGCAGGAACGCCCCCGGCTATGTACACGGTGCTGCTGGGCGCGCGACCAACAAAACACGAGAATGCATCAACATCAAAGACACACGGTACATCAAAGCCCTCCGCGCCATCGCTGGGTCCGTCGGCACCGCTAGCGCTTCTACAAAACAAGCACGCACATAGAGACGCCATTTCCAAACGCACGCATACACAGAACAAAAACGCACATGCACGTCCATTCGTTTCACTCAGTCACCCATGAACGGCTTGGGTTTCCGGACGGTCACCAGCCGGCGGGGCCGCGCCGCGGCAATAGGCGTGAGTCTCCTCGTTGAGCTTGCTGAGCGCGCTGCCACCGGAGGCGGACGGGGCGCCGCCGGCCGCGCCGTCCTTCGCGTCGCTCACCTCCACCTCGACCCCACTGTCGGAGTCCTCGGCGGCGGCGCGCCGGCGCAGCTGCTCGCAGATCTCCTCTGTGACGAAGGTGGCGCACTTGGAGTCGCGCATCAGCGGCGTGAACTCGAGCTCTGGCCGGCCCTGGTGCAGGCGCCTGGCGCAGGTAGTGCTCCGTCAGCGGCCGCGGCTGCACCACGGCAGCGCGCGATGCTCGCACAGCTCGCACTCACGCTCCACGGGAGCCGGCGCCGACTCCGGTCGCCGCCGCTTCACCGGCGTCGAGCTGGCCTGAGACGAGCCCTTTGCCGCACCGCCCGAGCCCGTGTGAGGGATGATTGTGAATTGTGATCTCGTTGTTGATTTTGATGGGCTGTCCGGTGGCGGCCGCCGCCGCAGCTGCCTTCCTACGGCCAAACGACTCCATAATCTTCTTGGCGACGACAGAGTGAGGGCTGTACACGTCATTCTCGAACTGTTTGTATACATATGCGAATGTGGCCGTACAGACGGTGCACTTGTAGGGAAAGGTGCACCGGGTTCAGCATCACAAGGTGGTCCTTAAAGACGTGGTGCAGGAGCTTCCACTGGTACACCTGGCGCACACAGAGAAAACACGTCACCGGTAAATCCCAGTTTGAAGTGAAGGAAGATGTGCATGAAATCCTAGGACCAGACAACTCGCAGGGGGGAAGTCCACAAATGACGCAACATCACTAGGTACAACCTCGTATCGCACAGCAATGTAAAATCATTAATGGTACCTAATGGTCTCCCTAATAACCAGTGTACGTGTATCTCCAACCCGAGCCGCCTCCCACGATAAGATCAAGACTTGTGTCAAGACATGTGTCCTAAGTATTAAGTAATAAGTTCACCTGTATCAAGTTCACCTAGCACCACTTTTCTGAAAGAAAAGTGGTTCATGTTTTAGTGCCATCTTTCATTATAGAAAGACAATGATGTTGAATGTGTTTTCTGATGAACCACAAAGTGAAAATCAGTGATTTATGGGTGCATTGTATTTAAGAATTCCTTTTGAATTATCATGAGCAGAGTTGAATACCTCCTTTTGCACTCTTTAGAAAATGAAGAGACTCACAAAATTAAAACATGATTAGAAAGAACACATCCTTGGAAATGTTTTGTGTACTAACCATATTTTTTTCACAAAACATTTATAACTTCCACCAAACCACACAATGAGTCAGGTGAGATTATCTTACATTAGGTAAGGTTAGGTAAGGTTAGATTAGGTTGTATTATTTCTGCTTGTAGTGTACCTGACTTTTCAAGGTAGGTACATGATAATTTTAATTGCAATAATCACCTTAAAATATATATTGGCTAGCAACCTAGATAAAGGCTAGGCCACACATGGCAATTAAATAAATATTAAAAAAATTGTTTCATACTTTCACATCGCATCGTAAGAAACATTCAGTTATTTACCTTTGGGGCTCGGGCTGGGCGGTGGGTGAAAAGTTGAGAATTCTTCTTGCCCCTCGACCACCTCCTCTCCTCACCCGTCCTCGTCCTCTCCCTCGCTCACCAGGCATCTTCACCTGGAAGGTAGGCATACAGAAATGGGCCAGTCTGCAAAACGTGGCAGGTCTTGACAATATGTTGTCAGGGCACACACCACAGGTTGTGGCAGGTTTGAGGAATTTTGGGGCAGAAGCAAGGAAATCTGGGGCAGAAGTTGAAAGCTTGTCACAGCATTGATTCATTTCGCTTCTCATACTTATTAAATGATGCACTTCATCATTATATCATTTTCATCATATTTATGAGGGGCCCTCATGAAAGGAATTGGGTTGCCCAGGTCTCGGCATTCCGCTTGGGGCAATGTTTTGACTGTCCCAAACATCTTGTCACGGATTGAGCTCCCTGCCACACTTTGAAGACTGGGAAATTGGTGCTGGAATGGAAACACTATCAGATTCATGACAATTTTTCCAATACCATAGGTATTTGTTATCCAAATAGCACTTGTCTCAACTTAGTCTATCACTATTCATATAAACCTGGAAATAGTCTAGCTTTTAATATCACATGCCAAAATACATGTATATATATACCTATCAGATGAATCAGAATTGGAATATTTTAAGATATAGATAACATAACTCATTAAAACAGGCAATTCCAAAAGCGTAAACACGACATACATAACCAAAGCAAGGATCATTGTATATTTCAATTGTAACATGCGCGCCGTTTATGGCGACAAAACCCGCTTCCATATCTTATGACCTTGAAGTCTAGTGATGTGTCAACATTGTCGCTAGACATTATCCGATTGATAATTTATGATAATCGATAATTTTTTTACGCGATTCACGTGATGATAGCTTGCCAGGTGAATTCTAAAATTTCGTTTTATCCAGGGAAAAAATCATGGGCCGATCTGAGAAAACTTTTTGAAGGTGGCAGTCTTCCTTTAAACCTAAATGTCAAACATTCAAAGTTAACAAACAGGTTAGCTATCTACGAGTAAAAACGAACGAAAAACAAAAGATATGAGGGCTGTTCACGGGCCTTGTGTGCGGTTGGACCTCACACAGCCTCCAAGCTCCGCCCACTGCGTCCCTACGTCAGCCTTCCGTCACCGCACACAGTGACCGCTGTGGCCGGTCCGGGACTGGCCACAGCGGACTGTCCGCCGCACGCAGCCGTGACGTCAGAGCCGCCTACCCATCCCCTACCCCCACGCCTGCTGGACGCACCGCACACACCGCACGCAGCAGTGTGCGGTGCCCGTGAACACCCCTATGGTTAGGACTTTGTGTCTGACCCCCCCCCCCCCCTCAGTCTGTCTCGTTGAGCATCGATGCCTTAACTCGTTGAGTTGTTTGGAGAGTGGGTGACAGCAGGCGACCGATAACAGATGCCGATTTCAGTCCATAGGTCGTGAAGTGACGGTCTGTCAGTTCGAGCTGCTAGCTAATTACTGGCGACAGTCACAAGCTGTGTCCCGGCATACAGATGAAGCTGCCGACAAACTCAATCTCAGTAGACGGCAATGCTTCTTTCAATCAATTGCGGTGAAATCCTCGGGGCTGACTATCCTCCCTCACATCAGCGAAAGTCATTCCAAGACCGCGAAAGACAACCGCAGCATTGCCCACTATTCTTCATTGGAGCTTTAAACGTAGTGGTCACTTCGCACACCGGTTCCATTGGACAATACACGTCCGGCAATCCACAATTCCCATGGTTGCGCTGTCACACACCAAAAAACACAAAAGAAATTAAGTAAGTTTTACACTTATCCTTGCCTAAACGTCCTGTGACGCAGGGGACCTATGTCCTGGTTTCCAATACTTCCTGCACTGCCGGCCATAGCTCACCGAAAGCTACACTAGCCGTGGATTCAGCCCAGATCTGTCGGAGGCAGACAGCCGTCGAGGTTAGTACCCAGGAGAGGAAACGGCGACCGCAGACGGGCCGATAAACAGCACGGCCGAGCGGACCGGCTGGAGACGGACCAGCGCGGCGGGCCAGTCCTACAGAGGGATCGAAAGGAAAGGAGCGCGCCGTGCAGGGAAGGGACCAGGGAGAGAGGCGACGGGCGTGCAGAGGGGGAGGACGAGGGAACAGTTCGGGAAGAGGGGCCGGAGAGGGAAGTCCCATGCAGGATAATGCACAGAGGTTGGGTGTAAGTATCTTTAAAGAAGTGACGTGCTAGGATTACAAGACAAATGAGTAAGGAGGACCAAGACTCATACCTTGAAAAAGCACCACAGCCATAAATATCTGTCATAAGGTTGTACGTTCAAATTCAACCTATTGTACATACCTTTACCTACGATGTCTCTACTGTGTGACGAACGAAGCTGCTCAACAGCCTCTAAACTCGGTAGCACGCCATTTGGAGCCTGGCAAATATTTACCACCCAAAGGTCATGCCGTAATCTAGCCACGCCCTTATCAAACACCTTCGGAGTGTTATGCCTCTAAACAGCACCGTCCATCGTCCGCGTGCCCTATCAGCTGTCAATCACCCTCCCCTCCCTACCCTCCGCTGTCACCAGCCGCCCGCGTCCCGACGGCACTCGTCACACGCCGGGCCGAGCGTCAACACGTCCCGATGGGCAAATCACGCGCCCACCCCAGTGCGGTACGCCCTGAGGTCAGATCACGTGCTCAGAGGAACACGTCATAACTATACAATGGAAGCGGCCCAGCTGGACGCGCGGGCGGGCGACTACGCATGCTTGATGACGCGACTGACCGCACGCGGGTGGATCTTGTTACAAATCCGGACTATTAAATCCGTCCCCCGGGCTGGTCAGTGGTCAGTGGTTCTTTTCGACTAAATCCCACCAGGACCCAATCGCTGCTGGTTTTGGGGAGTGCGTGATCGGGACTCACTCGCAGGTCACCAACCTCCCCACCCGAGGTCACCGTGGCTTGTCAAGGTCATCGCCTGGCGCACCGAGAGGCGGCGAGCGCCGGTCATGTGGGCTGCCTGCCACGGAGCGGAAGGGAGCCGTGGGCTGGACACTTCACGGGCGGGGAAAAGCAACTCCGCTGTGACACGAAATGTCGAGAGGAGCCGAGTGGGTGAGTGCAGACTGCGAACGTTCGGAGTGCAGAGCATACACCTCAGTAATCCTAACCGAGAGTGATTGAGAGTTGCATCACCCCTTAACTATATCATGCCGGCTACCCCTGCTACGGGTTTCGTTCAGTAGAAAAATAAATTCTTCCGCCAGAAACCAGTTTCAATTACATGCTCGACCGGGAAGCTTGCAGCGCGCTGCGTACACTCAGTTCCTTTCTAGCCATGAAAGCGAGCTGGTCCGATATTTGATTCCATGGCATCAGTCCGTTCCGGCTTACCCCAATAAGGGAGCATTGTATTATACGCTTCGGAAGTCAACGTCATGAACCTGAGAGCGTACCAGTCGCTGTTTCGGTAGTCCCAGATCGAGGCTTACCGATTCCAAAATAAATAACAATATTCTCCCAGGAAACAGCCAGACAACCGATGGTAAAACCTCTCGACAGACAACAAGGCAAGGATTTTCTGTTACGGCGCTGAAGCCGTATTATCACCTGACCAGTTGTGAGGTGATGCCACATGCGCTATGGGCACACACCGGTATGACGTCACATCACTGGCCGTCGACTGTGAAATGACGTCATACATCACCGAATGATGGGATGCCACGAAATACCACAGCGCGGCTCACCAGCCTGTTATGAGGCAACGTGACCCGCACTGGCTTATTGTTTGTTTGTTGGGGTTTAGGGGCGCGCCGACTACGAGGTCATTTTGCGCCCATCCGCGCTGGCTTATGTTCCAGCAGCGTGAATGCAAGGCTGTCGCCGCCACCGCGCCAGTCACGGCGCATGGGTGACGTTACTGTCGCGGCAGCTGAATACAGCGTGACGCATACACGCCGGTCCCGTGACAGTCACGTGACCTCAGCGCCTGTGGCCCCGACAGGAAGCCGCCCCCGCCCGCAGCCACACAGCTGACTGGGCGAACGGCCGGACGGTCACGTGAACACCAGCCGCCCCCGGCCCTCGGGGGGGGGGGGGGGGGGATAGCAGCTGGAGAGCACTGGGGACAAGTGGGACCGGTCGAGAGGCGATACCGCGGATATATGGGGTCGTGGCTCTGTCAGAGAGCGGGGCCATTATTGGCGCCGTGTGGAAAATGGCTACTCATGGAACATTCCAGTGACAAACAGGAGCGCTCGACCGCTTGACAGACATCGCAGTTGGTCTGGCCACGGCTTTCGATCAACGAACATACTGCTGACGACGTGCAGTTTATTACATGCAAATGCGGAACCATGCTGACACAAATATAACTACAACGAAACAAAAAAAATAACGACAATCACGGACCTCCATGAAAAATACAGAAGCCACCATTCCTTCCGCAAAGTACAGACAAGGTCAAGCGCAGCCAACTACGAGAGGAACAAAGAACTTCTCGGTGCCCATCTGTACTGCAACCGAATACCACACATCCAAGATGACTCATCGTCCACGAGGGGCCACCGCTCGAGAAACCATTACCAAGCTCCTCGGCGTTCTCCCAGAAGCACAACCATTCTCCGAAGCATCATCAGCTTCATCTCTCCCGGCATCTAATTAATATGGTTAAGCTCCACCCCGTCTGACACAGGCAGCCCAGCCCGCACGCCGCTCGGTATGAGTAGAGGAATGACGAAAAGGGGCGTACGGACACGATAAGCCCTGTAAACAGACTCCGGCACGACCGAGGCCGGCGTCACATACCCCCAGTGACGTCACAACATCAGTGGCGGCGTCAGCGGGCCGATTTATGAGGAACGGTTGGGATGAGTTTGCAGCACATCCAACTGGTCTGAATGGGAGACCGACGCGGGGTTCCGCTGCTGTTCGCAATGGTCCAATGCCAGTTTAGCTTAATAGCCTAAAATCATGACATGGAGCAGAATTACGAATTATAACCCGTTTGACCGCATCCAGAGACAAGCGTCGAAAATACGAAAAGGATGAAATTCTGACGAAGACGGAAAGTAAAATAGATGAAAGTGCCAAACCAAAAGCAGCCGTTAACAGGAGCGTGTGACAGTACCATTGACTCTAGGCCCGCCGCTGTTAGCTACGCCAGAAAGGCAGCCTCACGTCCGCTGTCGCTGCGCAGTTTACGCAGTCCGCACCGACTAATCACCCCACTCTGACTGTGCCAGGGCTTCACAGAGCAGTGTCGGGCCTCAAATATCCGAGCGGCCACCATTGCGGCTTCCCACTCTCAACACAAAAAGTGTCACACAAAACGCCCGATAAAAGCGCTGGCTGAATACGCACACCTCCACGCCACTGTGCTCCAAAACGTCCCGTTTCCGCCCCGCCCTCCGCAAACCCAATCAGTTACACGATAGCTCGGCTCCCCGAGTACAAAACGTGGTGCGGCTATTCTCAGACCGCACTGCCCATCTGACCGTAGACCGTGTAGGCGCGAGGGGGTCGCGCGCCGGATGCGGCCATTCCAGTCAATTGCTCACGAGCCGCGAGGGTACAGACGGTATGCAGTGGCTACGGCCGGATAATGGCACAAAGTCCGCTCCAAATTACGGGAATTTCGGCGAGCGCCCGGCCGTTGTAAATCGCCTCAGAACTGAGATCGTTCGACAGTTACAGCCGTCCTATTTCCGATGAGTCAAACGGCCTAATATAAAGATGGCTCGAATCTCAGTTTTTGCAGTGCATACCGCGAATGACACAAGTACTTCAATTAGCTGGGAATTCTTGGAAGTACCTTTTGAAGACTTCAAAAGGTACTTCAAAGAATTCCCAGCTTATAGCTTGTACCATGCTTATAATTTACACCTTTTCCATTTCAAACACATGAATATAAAAAACAGCCAATGCTGGAATCGCTCATGATGATAGCTTGAATCAGAGAGCATAAACTGTGGGACTCGCTCAGAAATTCATCCATTCCCTGCGCCCCCCCCCCCCCATTTCCTCTGCCGATACTCCCCTCCCCTCCCTTCAGCTCACTCACGGACGTCCTCGGCGTGGTCGGGGAAGTTGTCATCGTCCATCAGCAGCCGCGCGGTGATGGTGTCCACGCTGTAGCGGCCCGCCGTGCGGTTGGCCGCAAACGCCACCATCAGGAAGTTAGCCTTCTCGCTTGCCACGCCCTCAGGCCAGAACACGCGGATGTACTCGCCGCCCGCGCAAGAGCCCTCCGAGCTGGCGTTGGCTGGCACGTTGATGACCGCAGTCAGGGTCTGCCGGAGAGGACCGGGGCCGATGTGAACTCAGCTGGAGATGCTTTGATGGTTGAATAAACAGCTGGATATTGTACTTTAAAAGCATGATAAAAAGAAGGAACAGATTGAAATGTTTTCAAACAAAATGGTCCAAGTTAATGCATGTCAGCCATCCTCCATCCACACCCACCTTGTTGGTGGAGCTCAGGTAGGGGACCTTCATCTGTGTGGCCATCTGAGCCAGCACACAGATGGATGATCCAGTATCATCCCGGACCGTCCACAAGCCCTGCTCTGGGGCGGGTGGTGTGGGAGCCACTGTGGTTGTAGTGGTTGTGGTAGTAGAAGTAGTGGTGGTGGTATCAGGAGCTGAGGTGGTCATGACTGGATCGGTGGGATCAGCTGGGGTATCAGGGGCAGAGGTGGGAGGGGCTGGGGGATCAGTTACTGGAGCCGCGGGTTCAGCTGGAGCCTCAGGCTCAACAGCAGGGACATCAGGTTCAGCATCAGAGGACCTGGCAGCTGCAGGCTCATCTGGGAGAGGAGCAGGGGCAGGTGCCACAGCTACTCCAGTAGCACCGTCCTCGGCAGCAGCAGCATCCTGGCACAATACTGGTGAAGCTGTAAAAAAGAATACATTGTTACTGGGTTGCATACAGCATTCAGCACTGATTTAAAATGTTACATAAGCAGGAAACTGAAAACGTGGTGAAAATTGGTGTGTTAGTCACATTGACAAAGCGAGAAGAAATATAATAATAAATAAAATATGAAACACTTACCACCAAGAGCCAAGAAAAAGAACACCAATGAAATAGTTTTCATGGCCGATTTGGTAGAACCACACAAGCTGACCGATGCAACTCCAGCGAGAATAATCTCTAGTGACGGCTCAATCGAACTTGAATTGCAGATAAATACCAAGCCCGATAATGATGAGAAGCTGGTGACTTTCTCTTGTCTTGAGCACTGTTGCCACAAGACCTGTAGATTTATTTGACGTTTAAAGTCAAACACAGTTATGTATCATGCAAAATGGACCAACACGCGAACACAAATCTCTCCAGCGACCAACCAGCGACCGTCGCGAACCGACGCGGAATGGCGACGTTGTTCCCGTTGTTCCTTTGTTTTGTTTTTGGTCACCACCTCTATATAGGGCCTTGGTCACCACCGTCACCACCGCTGACTTGCTTATTGCGTGAAAACACCGAGCCATCCCTGGCAACAGCTGATTTTTGAAGCACAAAAATACTTACAGCTGTTGCAAATATTAATCGGAAAAGAAATATAATATGTGTCAACAGTGCTGTGCTGTAACAGTGCTGTACAGTGCTGCATCTAGGAACAAGAAATTGTGGAGCTACTTATACACTGGGCAACACCTCCTTAGCCAGCACACGCCTTGAAAAGGATCTGGGAGTCCACGTGGACGCCGAACTGAAGTTCCGTGAACATGCTGCATCAGCAGCGGCAAAGGCAACTCAGCTCCTCGCAGTTATCAGGCGGTCGTTCTCCCTCATTAATGAGATCACCCTGCCTCTTCTCTTCAAGACTCTGGTTCGTCCGCATCTAGAATACGGCAACCTCGTGTGGGGACCGTTTAACAGAGCGGACCAGCGACTGATCGAGAGAGTGCAGCGCAGGGCAACCCGACTGGTTGAGAACATCCGTCACGAACCCTACGTGCAGCGGCTCCGAATGCTGAAGATGCCCTCACTCTACTACAGACGACGTAGAGGAGACATGATATTCATGTACCGGCTGTTTCACGGAGGGCTCGATACCGACCCTGAAACATTCTTCACGCTGGCCGATGGAGTTACTCGTGGGCATCCATACAAAGTGAGGAAATGTCCGGCAACCTCGAGAGTGCGACGATCCTCGTTCGCTCTACGGGTCGTGAACGACTGGAACCGACTCCCGGCTGAGGTGGTGTGCGCCCCATCGATCAACTGCTTCAAGGCGAGGCTGGATGCACACTGGTCCCACTTACGATACACCATTCCAGATTCCGATTGATCCTCGACAAGCCAAATACCAGGAGCTCGATGAGATCGGGTACGACAGGCTATAAGCCTAAAAATCCCGATACCGTAAGGTAAGGTAAGGTAAGGTAAGGTGTCAAAAAAAGGTAGCTTTTGCATATGAATTATTAAATATATGTATTTTTGTATTCCTTCAAATTTTTGTGACTTTCGATCTTCCTTTAAATGACTTTATAAGTGAAGAAATTTGCTTGAATAAAAAACCATGATAAAAACCTGATTTAAATTGCAGCCATTATGTTTGTATTTTCATCCGAATAATATGTTTGAAAGACATGAAAACTATTTTTCTTTAGCCTTTACACAAGTTTTAGATAAATTGTCGAAATCGGTCTGACTTTCATTTCCCGCGTTTACAGGCCTGCGCCGGTTTTGACGCAATTTTGCCAACGTCGCTCATGATTGTCAAATTCAGCGATTCTATTGTTATTTTTCCAAAGTGTGTTGGAAATTAGGCGTAGATATTTTTATGCGGATGTCTCAGTCTGTTGAGTTTGAGCCAAGGTTTGAGCTGAGTTGGAGTCGCATGTAAGTGAACCGTTAAAACTGGGAAAAGGCAGGTGTTTGACTCACCTGTTAGACTCACCTGTTAGGTTTCCACGTCCCGTCCAATTTGGTCCAATGCATGGGGATGGGAAGGAAACCAAGAATGGCAGAGACGCGCCAATACTCCCACGGTAAGATGGAGTAAGGTACACGTGAGAGCTGGAATAGTGCGTCTGCTAACAGATATTCGGGAATGTGACACAGGATTTAATTGAGACATTGCTCGTTGTCTGCCTGGACTCGGTGAGCTTCACATGGTGGACTACTTGCTTGAAGCTTCCACCGTGACGCCCTCATGCGTCATATTCAAACAGTCGGCTGCCTAGAGCTTCTGCCAGGCTTGTCTTGAATTCGGATATGGATTCCGAGTTAACGACTTGATTGGGTAGAGAGTTCCATTCGCTGACAACTCTCTCCGAGAAGAAACGCGCCCTGGTATCGAGCTGACAGCGACAAGTCTTGATCTTGTACATGTTGCCTCGGGTGCGATGGTCGGTTGCAATGTCCCAGAGATCTGCCGGTTTTATCGGACAACGTCCTCTGAATATTTTCCAGCATTTTATCAGATCTGCCCGCAGTAGGCGTCCCTTGACAGAGTACAGGTTGAGTGATCTGAGCCGCTCTTCGTAGGTCTTGTCCTTCAGGTCCCTGACGTGACGAGTCCAGAGTCTTTGCACTGCCTCAAGTCTCTTAGAGTCTTCAACAAAACCAGTGTTCCACACCACCGACGCGTACTCAAGGACAGGGCGAATATGTGTACTGAGGACATGAACCATGAAGTCCGGCTCTCTACAGAGGGTAGCTCTCAGAAAGTTGTGGGCAACGCCACCCGCCTTCCTTGCTGCACCTCTTGCTTGCCCATGGAACTTCAGGTCGTCATCGACAGTGACTCCCAGATCCACATGGGAGTGTGTCCAGGGAAGCAGTTCGTCCTGCAAGAAGTAGGTGGGTCTCAGCGGCGCATGGAATCATCTCTGGAACCTCATGACGGCGCATTTCTTCAGGTTCATGCTCAGGCCCCATGATGATGCGGTTGTGTGCAGAATGTTGACATCAGACTGAAAATTCGACATGTCGATCTCAGGTTTGGTGATGCACATGTATACCTTTAAGTCGTCCGCAAAAATCTTGTACTGGCACCTGAGCTGGGTCGCTAGATGGTTTATATAGATAAGGAAGAGCGCTGGTCCCAGGATGGAGCCTTGTGGCACGCCACTGCGCACACTTCTTGGGGTGCTCAGGGTGCTCTTCACCACCACCCGCTGAGGAATTCTTGCAGCCATGTCAGAATGGTTCCTCGAAGACCGATGCACCTGAGCTTCTCGATGAGGACGACATGGCTCACTGTGTCGAAGGCCTTGGAGATATCATAGAGAATCAGGTCTACGATGTGCCCGTCATCCCACTGCTTTGATATATAGTCATAAGTGAGAAGAAGCTGGTCTTCGGTTGATCGTCCCGACCTGAATCCGAACTGTTCGTCTGCAAGAATTGAGTTTTCTGTCAGGAAATCGCGCAGTTCACGATAGATCAGACGTTCCAGGCACTTGGATGGTACTGATAGGAGGCTCACTGGGCGATAGTTAAGGGGGTCGAGACGACACCCCTTCTTGTAGATGGGCACAACGTGTGACAGTTTCCAGAGAGCAGGCAAGACTCCCTCTGACAGTGACAGCTTGAAGATCCGGTGCAGTGGTTGTGCTAGCTTCGAAGCGCAAGCCTTTAGCAGGTGAGGGTGAAGACCATCCGGCCCCATGGCGGAGTTGACGCACAGTTGGGAGAGTATTGTCCTGACGTCTTCTACTGTGAACTCAACATGTTCAAGTATCGCGTCACATGACTGGTGAGAAGCTGGGTTGGGTAGATCCTGATTGGAGAACGTTTCAGCAAACGCCTCAACAAAAACATCTGCCATCGACTTCGGGTCGTCGATGATCGATCCCGAAGGCGCCTTCAGCGGTCCGACTGATGACCTGTATTGTTTCTTGTGGCGCAGATAGGCATGGAGCAGTTTCGGGCTTTCTTTCAACTTAGACAAGAGAGTCTTCTCGTAGTCGATCTGCGAGCGAACGGCAAAGTTGCGGAGTTGTTTGTTTACGCCTAAGAAATCATTCAGTCGTGATCGGGTTGTTGGCGCTTGCTTGCCGTAGGATGCTCGGGCTTGTTTGTATGCTGACCAGGTGGATGCTCGTCGACGTTTGAGCGAAGAAGGTGGGTTGGTTTTCCATGGGACCCGACGAGCATTTCCTTGCTTGGCAGTTGGTATCAGTTGAGATATCAGTGGGCATAAGATGTCCATCAATCTCTTGAGTGCTTCTTGCGCAGTGAGGCATTGGAATTCGAAATCCCAGTCTATGTCTGCCAAGATGGCATTCATGTCTCCATATCTCCCTCTTTCCCATAAGAGGTGATGGAGCGAGGTGTGTTGCAATGCGATTTCAACATCAAAGAAGTACTGACAGTGGATGCTGCAGTGGTCACAGCCAGGAGGAGGAGCTTGGACCGACACCAGCCCCATTCGATCGTTCTCGTTTGTTAAGATCAAGTCAAGAATGTTCCCCGAGCGTGGGAATGTGGGCTCCGTGACCCACTGCGTCAAGCCGAGCAGATCGAACAAGTTGCTGAATCGGGTGTCAGATGCTGAGGCGTGTCTCGTCGGGTCGTCAGGTGAGCTCCAATCTATAGTGGGGAGATTGAAATCGCCTAGGAGCACGGCTTCCTTGTCGATGCAGCTACTTGTGAGAAATGATTGGAGGCAGTCATTGTCAGCAGCTGAGTATCAGTGTGGCTAAATTCATTTTACGTTAGGGGGAAGATGTAGAAAAAAAGACCGGAAAGGATGTCATTATTTTCACAAAATTTGACTTTGACCCGTTGTAAGCACTGTTTTGATACCTATGTGTCACGAGAAAATGATGTAGAATAAAACTATGAAGGCATTCTGATATTCGGGATGATACATGAGGTTTTTAAGTCGTGTCATATATTTGAACATTTTGGTTATTCGAATAGTTGCCTTGGCGTGTTGTGAGAGTTTGCGAGGTTTCTGTTTCTCTTGCTCCTAGACGTTTGGGTTCGAGGTTGTTATTATAAGTCATGGCTGCCGGTGGATGTTTTTATTTATATTTTTAGGATGTGATTATACTTTTCATTATGGGTGGATTTCCCCGCATCATTACAATTTTGGCCACACTGCTGAGTATGAAGGGGGCCTGTACACCACGTAAATGTATGTGTCGAACCTGGTCATGCGGAATGACAAGACATTGCGGAATGAAGCGTTGACATTGTCGATTTGAAGATGTTCAGCCACATAAGCCGCCACTCCGTGAGCTTTGGTCGTTCCGCTGTCATTTCGCATGAGCTTGTACCCCGGAATTTGAATTGCTGCGTCGGAAACCTCCGCTGCAAGATGCGTCTCAGAAACCAGGAAGATGTCCGTTGAAGAATCAAGCTGAAGTGTGTCTTGGAGAGAAGCTATCTTGCTGCAGAGCCCGTTCACGTTACAATGTACAATGCTAATGGGGTACGTGTGCGACGTTTTTTCATTCTGCCTCAGTTTCCCAGCTGAGCGCGATCAGAGGGAGCGTCGGGTGGGCTTTCGCCCTGTGCGGGTCGGTTCAGTGGAGGATCAGAACCTGTGACATTGTCCCTGGCCGAGATGTGATTGACTTGGGACACAAGTAGGTTGAGGTAGCTCAAAAATATTAATTGTTCTTTTGGGTTTGTTCTTTTAAGTTATCCTTAAGCTAATGGCCTTAAAAGAGGATAACGTTAATTAACATTATTACTGCTTAAAAATTACTGCTTTAACCCACGCATGACGGGGGGGGGGGGCTCTACAGGGTAAAAGTATACATTGAGTCCGAGTGGCTGTTAAAAGATAAAGTTTTCATATTCTTACATTATTTGACATCCTGAATCCAAAAATGATACTTATATGTCCTGGAAATAAAAGAAAAAACATAATCAAACCTGACCTAACCTTACCTTTTACCTACAACCTACCATCCTACAACCTACAAACCTACAACCTAACCTAACCTAACCTACCAACCTAAAACCTAAAACCTACAAACCTACAACCTAACCTAACCTAAAACCTAGCGCTGTTCGGCCGTGCACACATACGTGCACGTTGCCCCGGCAACGGGCTATTGACCAATGATAAGCGCGCTACAGGGGGGCACAGGTATATGAAAAATCGCAGTGACGTTGCACTTTCCTCGCTTCTCATTGGTCAATAGCCCGTTGCCGGGGCAACCAGCACGTATGTGAGCGCCGGCAAGAGTACTAGCTGGCCGCCGATCAGGGCCCCTAAGTTTTTTGCTGTTACATATTTGTATCAACAGCGTCACAATTGTCCACTCGGACCTAATATATACTAATACCCTCTACAGAGCCCCCCTACCTACCGTTTTTCGGCAATATCTTCTAAACCGTTTCACGGATCATCACGAAACTTGCAATACCCTCAGCGGCATCAATTTGACACCTTGTGTTAAATTTCAACTTTCTAGCTGCCTACCATAGTTTGGCTGGAAATGACGTCAGAGTGACGTCATGTCGGCCGATTTTGATTCAAAATATTGCATTACGGCAAACGCTCTCAAGAGCTTAGATTTAAAGCTAGATCCAATTTCTTTGCATCAGTGGACTAAAAATACACGTAGCTATCAAACTACCATCTCGAATTTTCGAAATTTTGAAAATTTTGAAAAATATGTTTTTTACAAAAAATATATTTTTAGATTTTTTCAAAAAGTTGTTAATTTTTCACAAAAACCGGAATATATGTGATAGAACACACACTGATAAACTACTCTAGCAAGTTTTAGCCCAATATCTTCAAAATAGCCAAGTTATTTGCATTATTGTCAAAATTTTACAATTATATTTTTTCAAAAACCATTTTTCAGTACGTTTTTGACATCGTACAGCAATATAATTGGCATCATCGTATTCCTGAGCTCAAACTGCATCTGATAGACCACTTTTTGTTGAAAAATTTCATTTTCAAAATTTGACCTTTTCTGACCTGAAATTGACCTGACCTCTGTTAAATTCAGCCAAAAATGACCTCAAATGCTACAGACATTATTTTCTAAATATACGTGTAAAATGGACCATAAAACATGCGTCATGTGACCGATACATGATATATAATTTTCGTGACCTAAGATGACCTGGCCTTGACCTGAAAAATTCGAAGTAAAAGTTCGGTACCCTCAGGGTATCTAAGGCATATATCAAGGAGTGTGTAAACCAAAATTGAGCCTGATCGGACTTGTCAGTTGGCGGCCAGTGCCTAAATTGTAAACAAGCAAAAATGCCGATAATTTTTACTTTACCCTGACCTGCGACGTCATCAGTGACCTTGAGGTCAATGAAAATAGGTTTCGTTCGACAGTTTTTCCAGGGCTATCAGACGGCCTTTGTATTTTGACGGAGATAGTAGTTTCGGAGATAGGGGGGGGGGGGGGGGCTCTGGACTGGAGGAGAGCCCCCCTCAGTCACTCGCATTATGGAAAATACCCCAGTCATGGGCGGGTTAAAGCAGTAATTTTTAATTATTACATAGGTAACCAGCTTATCCTACCAGTGCTTTTATTTTATGTGATGATGAAAGGTACCTACTGCTTTTCAGAAGTAGGTAGTCTGAAGCTGGTTGCTGCAATTAAATGATGTCTAAGCCATTTGCTGGTAGTTGTTAAGGGACTAAGTTGTGTGCTCCAACCTGTGCTCAAACTGAGAGGTAAGTCTTCAATGCGTTTTAGTGGCTCCAGAAATAAGTTTGGAGATCCAACATTGTATTTATTGTTCCCAGATGATCTTAGAGTTCAAGACCCCAACACTTAGTCAGGACGCTGGCCATGGCCATTGGCCAATGAACTTTATAGCAGTGAACATTTGAGTGAACATTTGATACTTTCGACAAACGGCCAATATTGCATTGATAACCATTTCTTGGATATAGCTATTTTATTTTAATACTAGTTAATATTATCAGGTCTTTTTAATTGCTGAGCTCCCTAGTTCCACTCAGGTCTATAGGTCTCAATTTACAATATTCACAGGTAGCATGAGTGTTGTTACCTCTCATGGATGCATTCCTATTTTGTTATTGGATATTGAATGAGACTGAGGATAGAGGCCAATATGGATGGGTGGGGCTGGGGACAAAATTTCATTCGTCACTCATTATTACTCACACTCACAAATACCAGCTTCATTGTGACCAGATCCACGCCACCTTTGTCAGTGTCGCCATCTACTTTGTGTTGGTGTAAATCATATACACAAATCCACTCAGTGCTACTCACCCCGACCCTCAGATGATGCACCGACAAGTGGGCGGCGGGAAGCGGATTCGGATGGACGAGGGTCCTCCGACCGACTATGAGGCGCCGCCCATGACTCCGTACAGTGAGATGGACCCGGCGACGCCCTACTCGGTGCCGGCCACGCCCTACAGTCACATGGAGCAGACGCCAGTGCACCAGTGAGTACAGACGAACTGAGAGGGTAGGGGCTGCGGGGGAGGATGGCAGTGTGAAGGAGAAAGGATGGTGAGAAGTTGGGATGGCTGGATGATAATGTGGTATAGGGCTCATATTTGGCTGAATATGGTGTACACAAGAGGACAAGTCGTAGGTAAGGCTTACATACTACATAGCAGAGAAGGTAGATTAAAAGATGGGACTATGATCTTTTCATGTATGTTTTACTTCATTATTCGTATAAAACTTTTGGCTATGAAACGGCTGCACTGTAGGCCGGCAGCCCGAAAAAGCGCTAAAAATTCCCCCAAACTGACTGTGCGCAATATGAACAAAATAGGTATCATTTAATCCCAAATTGATCGAAGAATACGTTTCCGATGCCAGTTTTTCCCTAAGGTCAAAAATGAGGTCGTCAGTTGCAGGGGCTCCGCCACAGGGGGGTACGCGGGGGTCCGGACCCCCTCAATAATTTACCTGGGGGGTACAGTACCCCCCAATATTCCGAATACCTATAAGCTTGTTTTCGCGTAAGAATGACTAAATCATTCACAGAATGTGTTGTATAATTTAGAATGTGCAGTGTTGACAGTCGCAAAGCTAAGGAATTTAAGATCTAGAAATGTAGGGATCCCTTAAAATGTGACACACGAAGCGCTCAACTCTCGCCGACCTATCTGTAGGTACGGGAGTGTCATTATTCTACCATTTTGTTATTAAAATGAATGCGTTTAAGATTGCTATAGGATTAGCTCAGCATGCAGTAGCGGCGGAACACCTTCAATCAACGGGGGGCACTGCCGACTTTTGGTCCCATTCTTTCCATGCAACGCCCATAGGGCTAATGTTAAAATGCCAAAATCAAAGGGGGCACGGTGCCCCGGTGCCCTCCCCGTTCCGCCGCCAATGTCAGCATGCTAGAATTCGGCTATAATTTCGTGAGGGAGGTCCAGCTTGCAGGATGAGGACACCTAGACACAATACCCGCCCCAAAAGAGCTTCAAAGCGATCTGAGAATCCTTTTTCCATGTGAGGTCAACCGATAGTGTTGGGGGAGGGGGGTTAAGCCGGTCTTTCAAGCACCGTACTAGTCTAAGCAGCCTCACACCGTTCTGAGGTAATATGCAATAATCTGCACAGGACTCTGAATGCACGTCGGTAGAGATACGTCTACAAATCACAACTCTTACAGGATCCCCTGCATAACCTGACCTTTGATTCATTTGCAGCATTTTGATATCCATTTTCAGGTCAAGCTAGGTCACTCTCTGATCATAGAGACTGAATGTCAGTCTCTAAGGGCTCCATACTGCTATATGTATGAGGGCAGGGCTTTCAAATCCCTTCACCGACTCCTAAAGCCCTGCGCTTTCCTTTAACTACGGCCTTGGAGGACCCGGCACTGGCAGCTAAGAGCCTACATAGATATCTGAGCGCCTATGAAGGTCCCTGAGTTCCCAAGCGCATGCCAGTCACTGAGAGCCTAATGCGCTGTCTGATGGCTAACACCGCCCTTGGAGCGCGCAACACGGCCTCCATTGCTCAAAAACGTTGATTTGAGAGGTCGCCATGTCGATGCCAATGGGCTCCGCTTCTCGGTTTTCGATTTCTTGTGCAAATTGAGCCTTGGTTTTCGGTTTAAAGCAAAATTATCCCGATAAAATTATTAAGTTTTCTTTGAGCTGTAGAAAAAGCGGCAATTTTTCATCATCTTCGGGAGCTGCAGGGGCAGGATGAATTCGCCCAAAATGCCCACCCTGGATCCGCCAGCAAGGTTTTGTGTTTTCGGTCGGACCCCCCCAATCCCAAAACCGTGGCGGAGCCCCTGAGTCAGTTGTCACCAAACACAAGACAATTGACTCTCTAGTGGCCACCACGTTTACCAATTTTCATGATGATCTTTAGTGGTTATTTATTAGCTGACCAATAGTTGTTTTGAACGAAATTTCCTGTCAGACTAGTTCAGGGCACTGTTGTTCACTGTGCCAACATCATTCTCACATATTGCATCGCTTTTCTGCAAGATAAGCTAGCTTTTTGCAAGCAGCTGCAAGACGTAATTAAAAATCATATCTAATTTTTTAATTAGACTTTTATAAAAATGTGATTTCGAGCGGCTAAAAATGAACATTTTATACTAGCCTCTGATTACTCATCTTTCGTTCCATATAGGTGCTTTGCTGCTTTTCCCTGCTACTTTTCAAGATATGCGCCAGTAAACCACATGATGTAGGGGCAATTGTCACCTCGCCGCTCTACTGAAGGCCCGGCGCTCTTTAAAGCGCTGGAAGTTGTGAAAAACAAACGCGTATAATCTGAATAAAATATATGTCCCTGAGCTCAGAATTGATCAACGCACACAATGCTGTCAAAAATTTTGGGCCAAACTGAAAAACTCAGTCATTATTAACCCCCAAACACAAGTCAGTGATAATCAACAACAACTTGCTCTTTAGTTAGACTTTTTGAGAAATGTTATTTCGAGCCGCTAAAAATGACCATGCCATACAAACCACTAATCATCTTTCTGTCATGCCCTACTCGCAATTTTTGCTAATGCCTGCTACTCTTCGAGATCACGTGACCTCACCATTAAAAGTAAATGGGGAAATAAGGAAACTGTTGTTTTTGCGCATGGAATGATCTCAGAACTATCTCAAGCACACGGAATCGTGATTTCATGCACTCCTTGCAAGATCCGATGCTTTACTTTTGCATTTTTGACATTCCGTGACGTCATTTATGACGTCACTACAGTCATAGGAGTTTCTCGTCAATAACTCATGATCAAATTGAGCCAGCGACTCGGGAAAGCCACCAATGGACTCGGAAAGACCTCCCGAATCGAATGATATGCAATACGACTTCCTTCGATTAAGTTCGTGGCCTGATGGGTTCTGACCTGACCTTGACTCGAGGTCAACACCTTAAGTTGACCTCACCCGGACAAAAAGTATACCATTCGACGCGCCTGAGCCAGGCGAACACGATGGTGCCAAAATCACTGCTCTGCGGCCATTTTTGCGAAATTATTTACCAAAAACCAAACCCTACCTTGGGCTTTTTGACTTCACCTCAGAGGTTACCGGTGGACCTGGGACCTTAAAATCGGGTATCAATCGTTCCGTCTTGAAACGGCGCACACGCTCGTTTTTTCCGCGAGGCTGTAGCTCCATTAGGGGCGAAACGGCGAAAAGGGGTCGTACCAACCCTCCCCCTCGGCCGGCCGAGGGGGTGGGGGGTGGGGGTCCGACAATAGGTCCGGCGAGGGTTAAGCAGCCCCACTTCGTTTTTAGCATGCTTGCTTGTCACTGAGATCAACAACTCAATCACAGATAATTTCTAGCACTTTTCCGGGCCCCCGGCCCAGTGTGGGCTGGGGGTGTCCCTAGTTTCCTCGGACGTTCCTCGAAACCACGATAGAGGGCACTACTGGGTGTTTGGTTCGCTGGGGTGGCGCCTGGACAGCTAGTTAGCTAAGTGCTGAAGGCTGTGAAAAAAAAAAACAAGTGGTGGGTGTGGACAGCACTCTGCGCGAATGTTGTAGAAATGTGGTGCGGTTCAGAGGCGCTGTCCGGCCTTATGACTTCCGACTAAGCTAGTGTCGGGATGTGTGGTCAGCTACCGTGGAATATGAGATGTAAACAACAAAGCGAACTAAAGGCTTGCTTGTTGATGTCGAGGCTTGGCCAAACGACGAGATCTAAAGGCATCACTCCATTCTACTCCGCTATTTTTGTGTCTTAATGAATTAACTGCATGGACCGTCATTGGTGCAGTCTAGTGTAAGTCAGACTGGTGTAAGTCTCAGCAACCATTTCACAGAATGTCGCCAGTTGATATTTGTGCGAAAAGCCGAGCACTTGATATGCTTAGAATGAGAAAGATCCCCGGAATTATGCCTGACGTAAATTTTTGGTCGGTGTGGACATCTAAAATGTATCTGGGCTTAGTTGTTCATTTGTAAATTTGCAGTTAGATAATAATCTACATAAATTTAGAGAATAGTATGTTTTGTCTTTGGATTATGAATTACCATTTTATTAACCCTCGCGGGCCCGGGGGGGGGGCGTTTTTCGCCCCCCCTGGCGAATATTTGCGATAACTCCCGAACGCTTAGGGATAGGAAGGCGAAACTTTCAGTACCTTTTCTCCCATCAATTTGACATCTTCTGAAGTAAAAAATTTGGACCTAGCCCCCTTGATGACGTCACAAGGTCCATTTTTCTAGACCCCTGCACGGCAAACTTCGGCGTCACAGACGCAAACTTCAAATAGCTGCTAAAAATAGAGTTTTAGAGATAAAGACAAATTACGAGCACGGCTGTGTAGCGTTTGACCAAGAGAAAAATAGAAAAATAGTTTTGGTGACCTGAGGTCAGAGGTCAGGTCAACGACCCCGAAATGTGGTTTTAGTTTTTCGCAAATAACTTCGACAAAAATGGTCCTAGAGCTACGGCAGTGGTACCATCGCATTCGCCTTGTCAAGCCGCGTCGAATGATATATATTTTGTTCGGAAAAGGTCAAGTTTCATGTTGACCTCATGTGACCTCGAATGACCTCTGGTTGACCTTGACACATGAAAGGTCGTTTATGATGGATTTGTACCCGCTGATCACGAATCTGGCATCTATTTTCCTCTAAGCCTTCATTTAGAGCTTCCGGATGGCAAAATTGTCTTATTTATTATTACTAACTTAATAAGTGAAATAGCCTCTAGCAGGGATACTCTTGTGTGACCTTGACCTTTGAGCTGCCTTGTATCGTAAGATGAACCACAAATAGGGAACTGATAAGCCTCAAAACATTTCAAAACATCTTGGAAGTTAGCACGCAAGATGTGCGAAAAAGTGCAAAGTTTGAGGTCAATTTTGAGCGTGACCTTGACCTTGACCTTTAATTTAGAGCACATTTTCAGAATCCTCAGATCCTCTTCTTTCGTTTGACACCCAATTTTGCCGGTTTGATGCAGCCTGCCGTCCTCTAGAAGGCTTACTTTGAGATCACTACACATGTGCCGGTTTTGGCCTTTGACCTTGACCTCTGACCTTGAAAATTGACCTGAGGTCAAAAAATTTAGGTGCATTAGAATCGTCTCGTAAGGACCTTTCGTTTGGTATCGCTTTTGTTTCCGTAGCTCTCTTATTTACGGAGTTAGACAGGGGGGGGGGGGGGGCGAAAAACGCCCCCCCCGGGCTGCGGTGGTTGGGATTACCCCCCGGGCCCGGCCGGGTTAAATGCTTGAATCCCCTTTCGCCCATAATTCATAGTTCACAAAGATCCTTAGTTCGTAGGCTCACCCAATCGCAGTATCTGTATTAGCTTTACATATATAAACTCCAAAATACTTTACACAGTGGACAATGTCACATGCCTAGTCACAACGGAACCAATTTCCAAAGTCATTTTTAATCACACGCCCACACACGCTTAGCTCTGAACTGATCTATTTGTGCAAACTGCAAATATAAGTCGACTGTTCAGACGAAACCCTCTACCTCTATTTGTGCACCCCTGCTTGGAGCGAAACACAGCGACAGCGGCGCGATTCATGTACGCGCGTTTGTAGCATTCCTTCCCGGTGATGCGTTTCTGCCTCAGAGGTTTGACCGGTCAGACTTCTCCAGGATATTATCGGTCACATCCTCCACTTTGGTCACACCTGTAAAACGAAGAAAGCTATTATCAATGAATGGTGTAGTGTGGATGTGCTAGTTTTTTTTTGTTGTTGTTGTTTTTTTTTTTGTTAGCCGTGCTGTTTTTCGATTTTTTGTTTTTATTGGGCTAGTTCAACGACCGGGACCAGTTAGGTTTCTACTTCTTGTCACATACACAATTGATTTGTCGGTCACAGTGCGTTATCTGCAATCCGTTCTATCTATTGACGGTTAATGTCCCGCGATGTAGAATAATTTGGTCATAAGCCCTGATCGTCTGCCTGCCCCCGCCAAGTCTCGTCTGTCTACCCAGTCTCGTCTAGCCCTCCCGGCCGAGCGCGGTCAGTTGCTCACCGCAGAGTCCCATGGCGAGCCGCAGCTCGTCTCTGAGCAGCGTCAGCGCTAGCTGCGCGCCGCGCTGGCCGTCGTACGCAAGGCCCCAGAGCATCGGCCGTCCCACGAACACCATCTGAGCGCCCAGCGCCAGCGCCTTGATGACGTCCGTGCCGCGGCGCACGCCGCCGTCCATGAACACGGGCAGGCGGCCGGCGAGCGCGGCGACCACGGGCCGCAGTGCGTCCACGGCCGCCAGACAGCCGTCCAGCTGCCGGCCGCCGTGGTTGGAGACGATGACACCCCCGGCGCCGTGTTCAGCCGCCAGCAGCGCGTCCTCGGGGGTCATGATACCCTTGACGAGCACGGGTAGTTTGGTGATGCTGCGCAGCCACGCCAGGTCGGTCCAGGACAGAGACGGGTCGAACTGACTGGTCACGAAGTGGCTGATGCCCGACGACTGCTCGACGCTGCCCTTGACGTTCTTCTTGTATTCCTCGTCGAAATTGGCCAGGCTGTGGGCATGCACCCAATAGTAAGTTTGTGTTGAGATTTGACTTATCTCTTTGAGCAAGATGTCAACTTGGGGTTAGTTTGACGATTTTGAGACAAGCCGTCAGTAATTTCTGAACATGCGTTTTTTTATTACATCTTAGTTGAGGGCGAGGCAAGACTGGGAGTTGGTTCGATTGTTCCCCTTACTATATCATTGAAGTGCGTCGGCGATTAGATTATTGTTTATCACTCCGCGGCGTAGCTGTTGACCCGTCCATCTACGTCCCTCCATATACGACAGATAATCGGTCTTCAGTTCATAAATGGACATATTGAAGCAGAGCGTCAGGCGGAACAATCCCCACCTCTCCTTGACAACCCACCTGAGGTGCGGCGGCAGTTTGAAGCCGTTCCGTACGTCGGCCAGCCGTTTACCGAACATCTGAGCGTCCACAGTCAGCACCAGGGCGGAGAAGCCGGCGCTCTCGGCCCGCTCCACCATCCGCTGCGTCATGTCCCTGTGGATGGGTGGCGAGGTCAGTGGTGGAGCGGGGATCAGGTGGCGGTAGTTTAAGCTCTGCTTTACATCTTTATTTGAAGAAAGCAGAGCAGCGGCTCCGTCCTTGGATGGCTCATGTTCCAATCGTTCCAATCGTATTGGTGTTCCAATCAGGTGTTCCAATCGTATTACTTGGACGACGTGCTTATTCATCATTAACTTTTTACTAGGGAAAAATCGAAGTCATCACTCGAACTCTAACCAGTCATTATCGTCTTTCATTAAATAGTAAACCACTTTGAGATTCTAAGCGCGCCTGTCTCACCGGTTTTTCAGCACGTACAGCTGGAACCATTTGACGGCTTTGGGCGCGGCGGCGGCCACTTCCTCGATGCTGCTAGTTGATATGGTGCTCAGTGTGTAGATGGTCCCCATCGCCTCCGCCGCTGTGGTGGACGGGGCAGAGAGGAGTTTATAGGCATGGGCTTTAATGGAGAAGCGTTACTCGATACTCGTCAGTACGCCCATTTTACCACCTACGTTTTTATCCGTGTTTCAAAATAACTTCTTCCATTTCCATGTGTGAGTTAGAATCGTTGAATCCTTTGTTCGCTAAAGCTAGATTTTGGTTGTGGTAATGTCCCAGCATTAAATCACTAGATAATGTTATGAGACCTTTTTAGTCTATTCTAAAACTTGCCGGCTCGTTTATATGTAGATGCCGTTTGAGCGTGAGTGTTTACCTCTGGCTATCGCGCACTCTCCGTCTGGGTGATCCGCTCTCCCCTACTGAGTGCCCCGCTCTCCCCTACTGAGTGCTTACCTCTGGCATTCGCGCACTCTCCGTCTGGGTGAGCCAGTTTTTGCATGGCCGACGGCGCCACGCCGATGGGCATGCTGACCCGGTGACCCAGCACGGTCTGGGTCAGGTCAACGTGTGAGATGTCCACCAGAGCACGTGGTCGGAGACGGTACCTGCACAGAAACACATAAACTTAATGGTATGCACTTAATGGTATGCTTTGCAACAGGGAAAGGGTGAACTGGAGGAGAGAGGATTACTGACGTTGGTTTACTATGGTAGTGCAAAAAGTAATGAAGATATGTTGGTGGTCTAAGAGGACTCGCATGGAGGGCCTTTGCCCATTTTAAGCAGGCACTTGATTATTTTCAAATGAAGTGGCTTTGAAGTATAAATAATCTATACGATATTTGTTTGGAAAACTTGACCTCTATTCGGCTGCAACTGATTCTGAGAACTGGAGCCTGTAGTTGGCTGCCTTATCAGACTAGCATGTATGATTGATGATGACCATCACTTAAGCTGTGATTGAACGGCCATCTGTGCCTTGTCAGCTGGGACAGGCCGATTCTGTCCTATCCTATCCTACCGCCCCATCCTTTCCACACGCTTACCGCTGGTAGGCGGTCACGTTCTCTTTGAGCGTCTGCTCGGCGTCCGCTCCGGCGTTGTAGTACCCATTGGTGTTTTTGTCGAGTCGGGCCAGCGCCGTCCGCTCCAGGTCGTCGATACAGCAGACCACACTAGACATCGTCTGTGGACGGGAGTAAACAGAAGTAACCGTTGAGCTGCGCGCCCGGAGCATGTAACACAGACAGACAGAACGGGGACTCGTGCGCAGCGGTGGTTGGTGTTTGGTTCTGAGAAGCGTGCGCTCAACTGCGCAGCGTGGCTGTTATGTCAGTTCAGTTTTATCAACAGTTGTTAATGCAACTAGCAATGCAAAACGGCCATCTAAACTGTTGAAACAGTCCTTTAAAATTCATTTAGGGACACGAGCGTCTATACTTATGCGCATAGAAACCGTCTATCCAGAAACGTCTTGTAAATCGTTGCACAGCACCGACTTACTTGTGTGGGTGGAGCTGGTAGCGCGCTCATTTCGCCTGATCCGCACCTTCCGCCGTCGTCGCCGCCCGCGTAGTGCCGCCCCTGTCGCCGGGCACTACCAGAAGTAAACTGGGCGGCGCAGCGGGCAAGGTCGGCGCGACGAGCGCCTGCGCTGGGGAGGAGTAGCGGGGGGGGGGGGTGGACGGCTGCCAGAGCAGAGAGGCCCAATGAGGCGCCAGGCGGGATGTTGTGTTGAAAAGACCGCTACGAGACAGGAAGTAGATGTCTGCGAGATCGCAGAATGGATACCGTGAAAGTGGATGATGCTCGACGTTGGACTTATTTTTTAACAGGCGTTTTAGATTATTAGTGTAGCTACGAATTGTTATGCACGCTTGCTTACCGTGGCTGTAGTGTATTACGTGTCGTATTTAAGTAATGCATACCTATCTGTCTGTCGAGATGCACTGTCTCGGAAGTTTTTTCTTTCTTTCTTAAGTTATCGGATAGTTGTCCCTAATAGCCCATGCGCCTCGTGTAACACCACCATCGTCCTATTTCAGGCCTCAGTACCAGGGCGTCGACTATGCGGCTCAGCAGCATTACCAGCAGCAGGGTTACGAGGCGGCGACGTTCGACGCCCAGCAGCACTACCAGCAGCAGCAGCAGCAGCAGCTCCTGCTGCACCAGCAGCAGCTGCAGCAGCAGGCGGCTGTGCAGGTGCGTCCCGACACGTGTGAGAACACCTGACTGCGAGACGGTCGCCGATGCTGCGTGAATCGAGGGAGTAGATGGGTGAAGCCTAGAAATTTCGTTAGTTTTGATCAAAAACTTTGCAGCACCGGTGGGAATTTTGGTAAGTTTTCGGTTTCAGTAATACACACGCATTAGTGTATTTTGTGTATTTTGTACAATTTTGGACCCACTAAGTGTTGTTGTTAAGCTCCGTCACGACCCTGTATTTCAGCAACAGCAGATGTACGCAGCTGCTGAACTGGAGCAGCAGCAACAGCAACAACAACAGCAGCTCCAACAGCAGCAGCAGCAGCTCCAGCAGCAGCAGCAGCAGCAGCAGCAGCAGGCGGCGCAGGAGGAGCAGCAGGCGCCGATGCTGTCTCCGGAGCCGCCCCAGCAGCAGCAGTACGAACCGATTCCGCCCATCACCATATCGATGACTCGCCGCGGCAGAGGACGATGTGAGTGTAAAGGGAGGAGGCTACGGACTCAGGATGTCTCTTATACTCTCTAGGAGGGAATTTGAGTCGAAGGGACGCATTGTTCTTGATGTGCAGCTTTGAACGTGTGTTTTAGAACGGCACAATTATCAAGGGCTGACAGTACGCGGCTACAGGTTTGACGGTGTGGCGTCTGGTTCGCTGAATATGTGGCGTGGGAATGAACTGCTGACTGACAGCTGTCGCTGCCTGAGGGCGGGTGGGGGCCGTGAATGGTGGTGGTGGGGGGGGGGGGGGAGGGTGCAGGAAGTCGAGCATGCATCTTGGGAGGCATAAACGAAAAAGAAATCTGCTTTGCGTTGCATATTTTTGTAATCGATTAAATCTGTGCAGCATTCTCATTGGGCAATCAGATTCACGATGCTTCTTGACGAACACAGGCTTTGTGGCTTGACGGACACAGGCTTCGAATTCTTCCGCCAGTAACCAGTTGAACAATTTATTCTGGCTCGTGTGTCCTCCCCATTCTGTCACCTATCGCCACGGTCTCCCTAACCCCTCTCCCCTCCCCTACAGCGGCGGTGATCAAGCGTCCCGCCGAGCCGGCCGCCGAGCCTATGATGCTCGATGACGGCCCGCCGGGGAAGCGTACCCGGGCCGGTCGCGCCGGCCGCGGCCGCGCTCACGAGCACGGAGTCGGTGACGAGGAGCCCAGTCTGTACAAAATCGTCAAGGAAGGCCGTTCACTGCTTCAGGTGGGTGGCGTCGACACGGGGCGCAGAAGATGGGATGTGATGTAAAAGGATGTGCAGCTTTACTTATATCATTCTTCCTACTCATATGTTTTTTTGCCACTCAGTCTTGATGTGCCTATCATAAATACGCAGATGTGACCAAATGCTGTCTATAAAGTCTGGTCGTTATGTAATGGACTTTCACTGGCAGGTATACAGGGTGTCCGGAAAGTTCTGGCGCTTTTCAACATTTTCTAAAACAAATGCCATTGGTTCATAGATACTCATCAATGGATTAAAACAATGACCAGGGACACCAAGCCACATCCTTCTGCTAACTGCTCATTCAATGAAACTATCGTCGGCGCCGACGACGGCCTCGACGTAGGGGAGGAAGCGCCTGTGGGTTTTGACGATGTGGGGCATTTCCAGGCTCTCCCATGCTGTCATGATGTGATTCTTCAGCGACTCCAGGTTGGGGTGATGAATGGCCTAGATCCTGTTCTACAAAACGCGTAGCACGCCTTAGTCGAGCGGGTCAGGTTAGGAGAATAAGGCGGCCTGATCTCATTTCGCCACGGTGATCTGGCCCGGCAAGCTCCTCTGTCAGTTTAGCTTGAACGGCAGTGGCGTTGTTGGAGGGCGCTCTGTGCTGTTGAAATGCGAAGTGGCCCTTAGGGCAAGGCGTCTTGACCCTCGGGTTGATGTGGCTGTCCAGGAACCCCTCGTGGACCAGCCTGTTATTCATTTATTCGACATTGACGAAGATGATGGGACATTTGTGTCCATCAGAGCCCCGCACTTTCCTCGATTGCCGCGCTGAAATGCTGCTCCGTTCTCGGCAGTTTTGACATACCGCGGTCGTACCAGCCTGAGGATATTTTCTAAGGAATTCCCGAGTCGGAATAAACCTTTACCTGCTAAACCATTCATCGAAAAACGCCGCATTGCGCTGCAACTCGCGCCTCGTTCAAGGCGCACCCGGCCGCCGCGCGCAGGCATTCAGCGATAAGGCGCATCTTTACCCATTTACCCATCACTGAGCACGATTCCAGGGTCATATTTACACGACCCCTAGCTGAGCGGTCAACGAGGGGTCATGTCTGGTGATTGGCTGAATGTCCAATAATCACAGCGCGCTTTAGACGGCGTCCAAAAGAAGCGCCAGGACTTTCCGGACACCCTGTATATTATAACCCCATTCTTATGAATCCGACAAACGTTACGCTGCTGACAGCTTACTACGTCGATCTAACTAACATTTCCTCCCCTCCCCTACACTGTCTCGTCTCCCTCCAATTTCAGACCGTAGTAGACGAGTGGATCGACCAGTACAAGGTGAACCGCAACGTGGCGCTGCTGGCACTCAACCAGTTCTTCATCACCGCCTCTGGCTGCAAGGGCGTCATCACCGCCAAGATGCAGCAGACCATGGAGGACGTGGCCATCATCAGAAAGATGACAGAGGAGTTCGACGAGGTTCGTGATGTTTTGTCGAACGATGGGCTTGATATTTGATTTTCGGTTATTGTTTGTGAACTCGGCAATTCTCAACGGTGCTGCCGAATGTAAATCATGTCTCAAATGAATGATGTGTTTGATATCACCGTTGTGTTTGATATCACCGTTGTTGTTGCTTCGAAATGAAATATCAGCAAGCATAATGAAGAATGCATCATTTTTTTCTACATTTCCATCAAACATGCCCCAACACACGCCCAACTGACTGACTGATCATCCTTCCCACGCAGGAATCTGGCGAGTACCCGCTGATCCAGACGGGCCAGCAGTGGAAGAAGTTCCGCGCCAACTTCTGCGACTTTGTGGGCACGCTGGTGAAGCAATGTCAGTACAGCATCATCTACGATCAGCATCTGATGGATAACGTCATCTCGTTCCTGACCGGGCTGACCGACTCGCAGGTCCGCGCCTTTCGGCACACCGCTACACTGGCAGGTCAGTCTTGGTGTACAGCGGATCCTTAGAACGGGTGGAATGAGGGTGGGTTGTGGGAACATTGGGGGTGTCTAAGTTAGACCATAGACCTTTGTATGTGTATAGACTAGAGGTTTATGACTAGACCCACGATTGACGCCTAATTTACGAATTCATGTGGAAAAGAAGGGTTTTGCAAGGAGGAACTTGTGCCTTAGGGTGAGAGTAATTCAGCTGAAACTTTTGTCGGCAAGATAATTTTACATTGACGTATGTTGGCGTTTCACGACGTTTTTTATTCGATTTTTTTTTTGTCATTTCACAATACTCAACCAAAATATGGTGGTGGGCGCGCCTTTTCTTTTCCTGACCGTCTATCTTCCCTCCCCAGCGATGAAGCTGATGACGGCACTGGTGAACGTGGCCCTCACCGTCTCCATTAACCTGGAGAATACCCAGCGACAGTACGAGGTGGAGCGACAGAAGGTGG
Source organism: Amphibalanus amphitrite (assembly GCF_019059575.1). Lineage (NCBI taxonomy): Eukaryota > Metazoa > Arthropoda > Thecostraca > Balanomorpha > Balanidae > Amphibalanus > Amphibalanus amphitrite. Next base: position 399,135 of record NW_024881963.1, read on the forward strand.
GTCACCCCTCGGCCCTCCGTCCCTCCCCGCTCACCCCAGCAGCTGCTGTCCCCTGAGGGCAGCTGGCGAGACAGTCCGCGGTAGGAGGGTGAATGATGAGTTTGACGTAAAAAGCCCGCTCACATGACAACGCGGAATGTTTCACTTCCATACGTGTGGCGCAGTTTCTAAAACAAAGCCATCGGGATACACATTCAACTATCAATCTCCTTACCTCTGAATCAATTGCCACCTTTTACGCTGCAATTCTGTCGGAAGTGACCACGTCGGAGACGTCCAGCCGACCATCCCCGCGCACATCGTTAACCCCATGTATTTAGGGCCTTGGTTAACCCGCGCCCCGTAGGGGGGGGGGGGCCGAAACGCCCCCCCCCCCTGTCCTTTTCCGTCGATATCTCCTAAACGGCTGGAGATATCGCCACCAAACTTTCAGGACCCCTCCGGGCATCAATTTTACACATTGTGACCAAAAATTTTTCCAGAGGCTATGATAGGTTGGCCACAAATGACGTCAGAATGACGTCATGTTCTGCCATTTTCGACACAAAAAAGACCTTCGCGAGAAGAGCTGTCAGGCCTACAGCTTTGAAGATACAGAAAAATGATCAAGACATAAAAGGTGTAGAATTGACAGGGCTACAAAACTGCTATCTCGGATTTGTGAAATTTTTGAGTTTTGACCCCCAAAAATCAAAAATGCATTTTTTGGATATATTAGCCAAAAAATCCAAAAAGTTTTTTTGAGTTCCGAAAAAACGGAATATACAGGGTGGAAAGAAAAATATGTTCTGATTTTAACAGCCCGTCACATCAAATCGAGTAGTAATATCTCAAAATGAATTAGTGCATTTGAATCACCTTTTCTGGAAGTTTTATACCTGGTGTCATTCACACTCTTTCTCGCTCCTGGGCGTCCCCCACAGCACGTGTTCTGAGTAACCTCTTTTTCGCAGAATTTAGAGATATGTGTACCGCGCAACCTCCGAGATGAATTCAGCGCACAAATCGGGTGGATTCTACGTGCGACCTTCCAAATCGTCTTCATCACGTTCGGGAGACTCTCTGGGCTCATGGCTGGCACCTGTGATTTCATTAAACCCCACAGATAAAAACCAGGGGCGTCGGGCCTGAGAAGAGGGCTGGCCATGAAATTTCGGCTTTTTTGACTGGTCACGTGCCCTCTAAAGTGTTCCTCCGGCCAGGAGAGGCTCGCTCTTTATGTGCTAGATGGAGCCCCGTCTTTTTTGGAAACAGTGTACTCAGTTACACCCTCCAGAGCTGTCACTATCTAACGCCCGAGCCTTCTCAGCACCCGAGCGTAGCGTTCCTTGTTGACGGTGACCGTGGTGCCTTTCGATGTTTCGAGGGAAAACGGTCCGATGAGACAGGCGGTGGACATAACACATCATTACGTCAATGTGAGACTGTGCAGAGGGCTCTATAACGTTGTGCCCAGAGGGAATGAAGCCCAAACTTGACAGTTCTGGGTTGATTTTACCGCTCATTCGGACCGTTTCCCTCGAAACATCGAAAGGCACCACGGCCACCGTCAATAAGGAACGCTACGCTCGGGTGCTGGAGAGGCTCTAGCGTTAAATAGTGGCAGCCCTGAAGGTTTTAACTGAGTAATTGTTTCCAAAAAAGACGGGGCTCCACCTAGCACGTAAAGAGCGGGCCTCTCCTGGCCGGAGGAACACTTTAGAGGGCACGTGACCAGTCAAAAAAGCCGAAATTTCATGGCCAGCCCTCTTCTCAGGCCCGACGCCCCTGGTTTTTATCTGTGGGGTTTAATGAAATCACAGGTGCCAGCCATGAGCCCAGAGAGTCTCCCGAACGTGATGAAGACGATTTGGAAGGTCGCACGTAGAATCCACCCGATTTGTGCGCTGAATTCATCTCGGAGGTTGCGCGGTACACATATCTCTAAATTCTGCGAAAAAGAGGTTACTCAGAACACGTGCTGTGGGGGACGCCCAGGAGCGAGAAAGAGTGTGAATGACACCAGGTATAAAACTTCCAGAAAAGGTGATTCAAATGCACTAATTCATTTTGAGATATTACTACTCGATTTGATGTGACGGGCTGTTAAAATCAGAACATATTTTTCTTTCCACCCTGTATGTGATAGTACCTACCGTCTTCTATCTACATACCAAATTTCAGATCGATATCTCCTTTTTTGGCCAAGTTATAGCGAAAAAAACTGTTCAAAAATGATGACGTCAAATTTTCAAACTCAATTTTTGGCAATTCTAGACCACGTAGGGCAAAACAAAGACCACCATTGGACTCCCCGTGACGAGCTGCATCGAATGGATACCCTTTTTATGCAAAAATATCAACTTTGAAATTTGACCTAATTTGACCTGACCTTGACCTGACCTTCACTGGAACATAATCTAAACTGACTCCAAATGCTGCCTGACCCACATAATCGCATTTGTCATGTAAAATGGACCATAAAACATGTATCGCACGACACTTTCATATTGTGACCCCCAGTGACCTGACCTCTGTGACCTGACCTGGTATCAGTGACCTCAGATAGCGAGGTATGTGTTTGACGAACAATGTACCATCGACGGTTTTCAATAACTTACCAATTTACTCGATTTCACAACACATTTCTTGAAATGCCTGTGAACGGTGAAAATCTGACCTTTGACCTGACCTGTGACGTCATCGGTTTGACCTAGGTCAATGAAATTTGGTCACAAGGTAGTTCCCTGGTGGGGCTATCGATCGCCGCTTGAATTTTGAAAATCGGCCGGTAAATTTCCGAGATCTCGGGGGGGGGGGCCGAAACGGCCCCCCCCCTACGGGTGGTAGGGTCCGCCGGTAGCCCTACGGGGCGCGGGTTAACCATATGTCCTCCTCCGTCATCGTGTCCCTCAGTCGCGGGAGAAGCGCGCCCCCGACCGTCTGGAGCAGCTCATGTCCAAGCGCCAGGAGCTCGAGGAGAACATGGACGAGATCAAGAACATGCTGACCTACATGTTCAAGTCGGTGTTTGTCCATCGGTACAGGTACGAAGCTGTCATTTTTGTCATCTGTTCTGTCCTTTGGCCACCGCTTTTGAATGCGTGTTTAGTGCGTGGGTGTCGGGTGAAACCACGACAATATATGTCCTTTCGCGTCGTTGCTAATAGGCTCATCGACCGCAGCTACTCTTTTGCACGTTTGCATTTGGCGTGGGCCGCGCCTTGGCACCTGTCATAACTTGTTCCTTTCATCCCGACTTTTCATTTGTCGGCGTGTCAGTTCATAAGTGATGTTTTCATTTGCTTATGCTCTGTGACAAATGTGGGTAATATAGCCTGTCCGTTGTCACTATGGTGGGCCGTGTGATAGCTCATTTTCGCTGTCACCCTACAAATTGGTACGCACGGTCGCACACGTCCTTTTGTCTTTGTTCTTTCAATAGTGCGTGACAACTGTAGTTTTATCTTCATCTAATCCGGTTTAGCGCGACTACCATGCTTCATGTGTATTCACGGGTGGAGCGTGTCGACAAGATTACGCAATAAGCCACCCTTGTGGCGCAGTTGGCAAGTGCGTTCACGATTGGTGTGGGAGGTCCTTGGATCAAAGCTAACCTCTGGCAGCGTTTTCCTCGGCCGGCTCCTACCCAGGAGATGGCAGTAACTGGCAGAGCTGGGCAAGTGCGTTCCTTTAGTGCGTTCCTGCGTTCTTGCGTACGTACGCACCGCCTTTTTAGGAACGCAAGAACGCAGGAACGTTAAGTTTTTCAAAGGAACGCAAGTAAGAGGAACGCACCACCCGAAATTTTGAAGCGTTCCTCATTTTGTGAAGTGCGAACCCTGCTATACCATGAAAAAAATAAAAAAATGTGCCCGAACTAGAACTTGTCCGATGTAACAAGAACTCAGAACCCCCAGATAGGTAGATGAGTTGTTGGATATTGCTGCCAATGACCTCTGTGTCAAATGTTTGAATCTCGAGTACGTGTGTTTGCCGATAGAGGCGCCACTTGTCGGTCGAATCGAGGAAGGCTTGTTTAGATTTAGTGGTGATGTTTACTATTCGATTCGGTTTCAGGCATTAAATGTGTAAAGTAAATATGATACCTTTTACTTAGATACATCTTTCAACTTAACTATTGTTTTTAAGCAGGTCGTATTTTTGTTGAAAACCCTACGGATGATATTGGTAAAACGTATTTCAGATATTCGATTCGGAAAAGAGATGTCGAGTTGCTTTTCGGCCCCGCGTCGCCATTCTGGGTATTCTGTGATCGATTCGCCCCGTGTTTGGTTGGGCCCGCGCCGCGTGGTTCGGCGGTATTTTTTAGGGAGGAACGCAGGAACGCAGGAACGCAGGAACGCTAACGCACCGAGCGAAAAAAATTGAGGAACGCTATTCCAGGAACGCACTAACCGCGGCCGGAGGAACGCAGGAACGCTAACGCACTACCGAAAATCAAGGAACGCGCCCAGCTCTGGTAACTGGGGAGTGTTCGCTCGGTCGTGGGGATTAACGCTGTGCCAGCCAGCGCCCCCGGCCGCAGGTACACGGGCCCGATCCGCCTTCAAACAGATCCTTCGGTCCGGTGACATGTCCCGAGGGCACGGCCTCGCTTCATGTCCCGGAGCAGCCCTCTGACCTGCCTGGCCCGAGAAATCGGGATAGCCCCGGCGTGCGCACCAGTGCGGTGCCACCTGGGGTGCGTGACAGGAAGCGTGCGGTCAAGGCTGTCCCGCTTGGCGGGTGCCGAAAACGCTTCGTACCACTGCCGTGTATATAGTGTACTAACCCAGCATGAATGTGTGCTACTAACGGCAAAAGCCCGGGTCGGGCACCAAAAATATTTTCAAAAAAAAAAAAGATTACGCAACAAATCGATGTCCAGATTAATTTTTTTTCCATTGAACGTCTTTCTAATATGGCATCGTTGCAGACTGTTATCTCAATAGAGGGTCTCTCAGGCCTGTCTCACAGCCGTCTCGTATCGGCTGTCCTTCGCGATAACTTATCTACTCTTTTTAACCTCTTCCAGCATAACCTCCCATCACTTCTCTGACCTATTACCCCTTTATTACCCCGCCTCCACAGGGACACGTTACCCGAGATCCGCAGTATCTGTATGGCCGAGATAGGCATCTGGATGAAGAAGTTCCACCAAAACTTCCTGGACGATTCGTACCTCAAGTACATCGGCTGGACGCTGCACGACAAGGTCGGAGACGTCCGACTCAAGTGCCTTCAGGTGAGCCGAGGATGGGCGGAGTGGAGAGCTTGTGAGAGGCGAAGTCGTCACTGCCGCGCTTACCGCGGAGGATGAGGTCGGTTCTGAAATATTATGTTGTTTAATGTAGATTTAGGTTGAGGTTTTAGGTTTTTGATGACGAACTTTTTCTACTGTCTTTTTTGGATGACTCCTGCCGGCGTAAAACCGCGCTTCGGATTCTCTTCGAAAACCCCCAGTTCTTAGATGTTTTAAGTTCCTGTATTAGTATTCCTCCGTGACGTCTCGCCACATGGTGTGAACTAAGCGGGGGAACTGTATCGCTGCGACGTAAGCTGACGTGCTGATGACGTCACTTTCACAGGCGTTGCAGCCGCTCTACTCGTCCGAGGAGCTGAAGGGAAAGCTGGAGCTCTTCACCTCCAAGTTCAAGGACCGCATCGTGGCAATGACGATGGACAAGGAGTTCGACGTGGCCGTGCAGGCCGTCAAGCTGGTCATCAGCATCCTCAAGTGAGTCGCGGTGGTGTCGGGAAGCCGAGAACCCTGTGGGAAACGTTGACAAAATGTTTTGGAAATATTTTTTGGAAAATTGAAATGTTTTATTTTGTCGATGGTCCTGGGATTAGCGACTGCTTACAGGCTCACATTATCTCACAGCTCACGTTAATTATTCTTCCGTTTGAGTCTGCCAGTAAATTGTTTTGCTTTTGCGTGCAACTCGTGCGCAAATCCTTTCAGTTCACACCTCTTCACAGTGAATTGCAACTCGGGGGACCTTAATGGATATTTACTTGACATTTTTACGTTGTTCTGTGACACTGACTGACTAACTTTCCTGTCTCTTTGGCTCTCACTGCCACTGACTCTGCCGTTCCATCGCCAGATACCACCGCGACATCCTCTCAGACAAGGACTGCGAGCACGTGTACGAGCTGGTCTACTCGTCTCACCGGGCCGTGGCGCAGGCGGCCGGCGAGTTCCTCAACGAGCGACTCTTCATACCGTTCATCCCTGACGAGGTGCCCCCGGACAGCCTGCGCACCAAGCGCGGAAAGCGGCGCCGGCCAAACACGCCGCTCATCAGGGATCTGGTGCAGTTCTTCATCGAGTCGGAGGTGAGGAGAGGGAGAGAAGGGGATGGGAGGAGAGGAGATAGTGTAGAGAGTGGGCTAATGAGGTATGAGATGTGGGTGTAGTGTATGGTTGATTTGTGTTATTTATCGACACGTGATAGGGAAAGGAAATAAGTGATCGCGTGTCGCGGATACAGTAACTTAAACATAGGTATACCTTTACAATTACACAACACGCATACGGAGTCACAGCATCTTGGATCCGAATGTCGATCGATACATGCGTAGTGTCTAATTGAGCGATTTGTGAAGCAATATATCGGTCACTTTTCGGCAAACTCCTACACTTATCCGTGCCCTCTTGGTTATCACGCTGACCTGACCTAACCCGCACCCACCCGTCGTGCAGCTGCACGAGCACGGCGCCTATCTGGTGGACAGCCTGATCGAGTCGAACGCCATGATCAAGGACTGGGAGTGTATGACCGACCTGCTGATCGAGGAGCCCGGTGCCATGGAGGAGCCGCTCGACGACAGGTCAGGGCTTGGGCGTGACGTGGATGGAGTCCCATGGGTGGGGTGGGGAAGGGGCTGTCGATTCTCTATTGCAGCTCGATGTGAATTGCATAATCACACTACTGAATTCTCTGTGAAACGACTCGGCGCTAGTATGCAAAATTATAAGGATTTTTGTCTTGTTCGATGACATTATTTTGATCTATTAATAATTTTCCTATTTGGCTTTCTAGTCCTCTTTAGTCTTTTTAATCCGAACCCACCTCACTCTACATTCATTTATTGGTGTCAGCGTATTACCCGTAACATCAATCACGTACGTATTCCTCCATGATCTAACACTGCTGACCCGCCTCACAGGCAGGAGAACTCGCTCATCGAGATCATGGTGTGCGCCATCAAACAGTCGGCCACCGGCGAGCCTCCGGTGGGCCGCGGACCCATCCGCAAGGTGCTCTCGGCGCGCGAGGCCAAGCAGGTGTTCGATGACCGGGCCAAGCTGACTGAGCACTTCATCACGACGCTGCCCACGCTGCTGGCCAAGTACATCGCCGACCCGGAGAAGGTGGCCAATCTGATGACCATCCCGCAGTACTTTGAGCTGGAGATCTACACCACGTCGCGGCAGGAGAAGGTAGGGATGGGATAGGCGAAGCGAGGAAGGCGTGAATGATTTGAAGTGGTGCTAGGGGTTTGCACGAAAGTGCTTTCGGCATTATTTGACGACTTAATTTCTATGCAGCGAAGTAGTGTATTGCGAAGTGCCGTCTAATATGTTGTGAATTACCGCTTTTTGTACTGTTATAGCACCCGCGTATGATGTGTCATCACTTACAATAAGCTTCTAATCTAGCTTTTGTGACGAGCTGATGGACGTGCTCAATGTCATTGTTTGTTAATTTCTCACGGCGACCACCGCTTCCAGTCGCCGCTTGGGACATGTTTTACGCCTAGCATTCCGTGGATCGTAGGTTGGATAATTGCTGTGCTGTAAAAGTCGTAACATCTTGACTGACTAGCCGGCCTTATCTTTGCTCCTTTCTCCACTGTAAAACCTGGATGTCTTCTGTAGAAGTGTCAGTAGACCACGGTCAGCCGCTAACCCTCCCCCCTCCGCCCTGTTACAGAACCTGGACGGCCTTCTGAAGCTGTGTCAGGAGATAGTCGACAAGCACACGGACCGTGACGTGCTGGACACGTGTGCCAAGACGCTGGAGCTGCTGTGCCAGGAGAACAACGCTATCCACAGCCGGTGCAACGTGGCGCGCGGCACCGTGATCGACATGATCGTCAACAAGTACAAGGAGGCGATGGACGACTACAGCTCGCTGGTGGCTGGGGTGAGGCGGGCGGCAGGAAAAGGGAGAGTGAGGGGAAAGGGAGAGGGAGTGGATGGTGTGGAAGCTGACGAGTAGCTTGCGTGTGATAGGAGGAATTATGTCGAGGAGAGGACTCGGGGGAGAATATATAGGCGGATGAGTAGGAAGTAATTTTCTAGAATGAACTCGCCCATGCTGCCAAATGCCAGTACCAGTGGGCTGCTTTTCTGGCACGGGCAACGCGCTCCACATTGCTGGGACTCATGAGCTTTTTCGGATAAGTGTTAACTCTTCGTATCACAACCCTCACGTCCCCCGTCCTTCTCGCCTTCCCCAGGAGGAGGAGCCAAACGAGGACGAGATATTCGCGCTGACGAGCAGTCTGAAGAAGGTGGCCATCTTCTCGTCGTGCCATAACCTGGGCCTGTGGAACATCTGGGACGGCCTGTTCAGGATCGTCGAGGAGGCCAAGGACGGCTCGTCCACACTGCCCGAGGAGGTGAGCATTGAGCAGCGCGCCGTCGGGGATGGCGAGCCGGGGATTGCGGCCGACACCTTGCTAAGGGTAGAGTGGAACGATCGGATGGGGTGATCTGGCTAGGATATTGGGTTGAGTGCAGCTCTTCTTATCGAACTCGGTACTATGAAACTTTAAGGCATGCTGTTTGCAGCTGGCTAGTTTTGCCTAGGTATTATTTGATATGCCCAAAAATAATTTAAGAATTTAGGTGCTCAATTAACACATTTTTTATGGCCAGAGATATAAATAAGCGTCAAAGCGAGATGCGGCTCAGCCACCCCGTTTTCCACTGATGAAGAACATATTATAGACGTATCACATCGTTTGCTCGCCATTACCACTTCTATTACCATCTCTCGGTCGTCAGGCGACGCGCCACTGCATCTCTGCGTGCATGTTCGGCATCATGTGGGACCTGCACCACGTGGAGGAGACGTCCGATTCTCTGAGCACCAACAGTCAGGAGGTGGAGACGCTGCAGCGCCGACTGGCCGCCTACATGGAGACGGCGCAGCAGCTGGTCTCCAGCAGTCCCGTCAACCAGTTCAGGGAGGAGGTGAGGCTGTCCGGTCACACGACACTGCTGTGAGGGTCTAATCGCACAGTTTAGGGAGGAGGTGAGCGTCCGGTCACACGACAGTGCTGTGACTTGTGAGAGTCTAGTTTTACAGTTCAGGGAGGGAGGTGAGAGCTAGTTCTACGGAAGTTAACACAGTTCAGAGAGAAGGTGAGAGGCTGATCTTGTTGAAACAAAGAAGTTGATGTGATAGGTCATCGCACTGAAGTGAGGAAGCAGTGATGCTGAATTTGGTACAGAGTTCATAGGGACGGGTGAGAGAGCTGTCGTTTTACTGTTTGAACCATGCGTTCTTACTCCTTGGGTTTACGGGGAATCATGCTCATACTGTTGGAATGATGCTCTTAGGTCATGTACCTTTCTTTTACTGTAGTGTCGTCCCATCTAACAGCATTACCAGACACCACTGGCGCACTCACCCTCGATATTCTCTATCGTCCGCAGTCTTACATCTCCATCTGCGACCTGCTGATCGTATTCTCCAGCCAGCTGGCATCGAACGCGCACCTCAAGTCGCTGGTCTACACTCCCGACCGCACCATGCAGGGCATGCTCAACGACTTCATACAGACCTACGTCTTCGTCGACGATGATGACGGTAAGAGAATGGAGAGATGGTGTATGATGGTTGATGTGCCATCACAATCGACCAGGTTATCACTTCAGTCTGCCCTAAGTAACAATCTAGCCAAGCTATCTTCAGTCTTACGGTCTTTCTCCTATGCTTTCTAACCCATGCAGCTTAACCTCTAGCCAGCCGTGACCCTTGACCTCTGACCCACAGAGGAGCAGGACGAGCACACCAAGATTGAGGAGCTGCACAAGAGGCGCAACTTCCTCGCCTCGTTCTGCAAACTCATTGTCTACAACGTGATGCCAACCAAGGCGGCCGCCGACGTCTTCAAGCACTACGTTCGGGTAAGTGCCGCTGCGTCAGTCCAGTTAACTGTTGTTACTTTGCGCAATAGCTTCTGCGCACCTCGGAAGAGTGGATTAACGTATATTATTTGATCTAAGCGATATTTCTGCAATTGGACGCCCTCATAGCTCAGCGGTTAGAGCACTGGTCTTGTAAACCAGGGGTCGGGAGTTCGCTTCTCCTGGGGGGCAGTGCTGCATTGTGGCAGTTTTAAAATACTGCGTCACTGGGCCGAGGAGGCCCGTTGAAATGCTGTGGAGCGCGTCCCCCGCTCAAACTGCCCCTGGGGGTCAAGTGTTGGGGACTGGGGTCTGTCCAGTGTCCACATCAGTGACATGGTCATCTACAGTAAATACCTACCAATGATAATCAGCTGAGTGAGGCTCAGTGGTTCTAGAGTATATTCCATAGACCTCCTCCCGCCTTTCCTTCCCAATCCTGTGGTCGGTTATGGTATGTCCAGCATTTTAGTGAAGTGGAGAAGGCAGCAGAGCAGCTGAACAATTGCGTGATACAGCTATCTAGAAACGTTCCTTTCAATTATATTGTGAGGCCAATAATTATGCATTGTGAGTTTTAGGGCTCGACGATACGACGTCCTTTTTAGTATAGCTTACCAGAAGCAACGTCAATAGGTCATCGAAAAGGCCCACACCTCGCATGCTCACGTAAATATATCTTACAATCCACATCTTGTCCCCTCAGTTCTACAACAACTACGGTGACATCATCAAGGCCACGCTGGGCAAGGCGCGCGAGATCAACAAGGTGAACTGCGCGCGCACCATGGCGCTCTCGCTGCAGACGCTGTTCGAGTCTCTCACCAGCCACCCGCAGGCGCGCATCAACCGCGCAGGAGACGAGTTCATCTCGCTCAAGGTATTGTAAAATATTGGGTGCAGGGGCGGGTCTGACTGGCGGTATGGTATGATACAATGGCTGTGTTCCAGGCTCTGGTATTTCATCTATATTTTATGGTTGCAACTGATGGTTGTCTGCTCACCACCTGTTTCCCGTTCCCTCACAGTTTCGGAATGACACCGCTGCCTTTTCTCTCCCTTAGGAATTGGCCAAGCGGTTCGCACTATCATTCGGTCTGGACGCGCTCAAGAACCGCGAGGCCATCACGTCTCTGCACCGCGAGGGGATCCGTTTCGCCGTGGACCCTCTGGAGAACCCGGCCGACCCGACCGGGCCGCCGCCCAACATTGCCTTCCTGGAGGTCATGGTGGAGTTCACCAACAAGCTGCTCCGACAGGACAAGCGCCTCGTGTGAGTAGGTGGGGGTGGGGTGGAGGGTTGGAGATAGATGGGAAGGCAAGAGTATGCAGGAATTGGGGATCTTTGGCCACCATCCGTCTGTCATCTAACTTGCGGTTGCGGTTCTAAAAACTTGGTGAGACTGTCCGTTTGTAATCTCATCATCCATTCCACATCGGTGTTGTCATCCATCCATTGTGATCATTTGTCATCGACAGTGACATAGACTGGTAAGGTGTCACAGCCGTTTCAGTTTGACATGCCAACGTAACTACACTGATACCCTCACAGGGCCGCTGTGGCTTTATCTGACTTCATCCACCACATCTCCACAGGCTCAACTACCTGGACCGTCGGATCGCGGCGGGTATGCCGTCGTCTCGTGGTGAGGACTGGCAACCGCTGCTCATGTACCGCAACTCGCTACTGCAGGGCGAGACAGACCAGCCGATCGTCACCAGCAAGCGCGCCTACACCCGCCGCCGCCGCGACGGTGAGTGGGTGGGGACGTGGGGAAGGGGTTGGGGGGGGGGGCACTGGTGCATTTATAGACTCCCAGCTGGGTAAGATAAAGTCCGAGTGATCTGTTATTGTACCTTTTGTGCGGCAGTGACCTCCGCAGTCAGGACACCCAAAGCCCTACAAGCTACACGGCTGCCACGAATATGATTTAGCGTTTTTTTTGTCCACCTCTTTATTTCACTACTTTACCTTTGATTAGACTACCTTAGATTATCTACCGTAATCTTCTATCATTTCTTGGAGACATTGTGCTGATAACTGTTTTTAGCTTTCGCTTCAATTTCCTTCAAATTATTTTGAGTGAAACGTGGCTGTCATGCCGACAGTTTTGCAGATTTTTGATAATAAAGGATGTTTTGCTAGAAACATTTCGTTAAAAGTGATTTGATAAACTGTTTGAAATAAGTATGCACTATGCATTGATGACTTTGGATCAGCAATTATGACAGCGAGCAGCTAACGTAAAGCGCTAATGGATTTCGTCAGCTGCAACACATGCTGAATCGTGGTTGTCATTTAATCACATCCGCAATAGTATTATGCAAACTGCAAAGACAATGCAACATTTGCATTACATACAAACAATTAATACTTGAGTCGCCTGAAAACGTTCAGTACCTATCTCTGTCGGAGTTGTTTTAGTCGTCCAACTCCTTTTCTGCAGATGGTTCGTTTTCGGTTCGATCAAGCGCGAGCCCGATGTTTTGGGACTCTGCAGGTAGGGTAAGGGCGGGTAAGAGTACGCGGGCGATAAGAGTACGCATCAGCTGTTTCGGTTGCTTAACAACGCGGGTTTGTCGAGTTCATGAAGTAACATGAAGCCGCCAGTGCGTGCTTGTCACCAACGGAACGTGGGCGTTGAGCGGCGACGCTGTTGAGTTTAAGGCGATGAATATTATTTTCGAGCGTTATGATATTATTTTGGTATGGTACAATAATTTTGATACTTGGCAGTTGAGATAAGGTACATTTCCGTGATTGTTGTGGGAAACTTGTGAGGTTATCTTGGGAAATACTGTGCAGTGCAATATTCTGTTTGCGAAGTTTTGCACAACGTTTCGGGGTTGTTTTGTGAGCGAATTGCATGTACGGTAAGAGGACGCACTGTTCAGGAGGGTAAGAGTACGCAGAATTATACATTAAATCGAATATACAGAAATATAAAATTATTAATCTATCGCTCGATGACGTTTGTTTTGTAGGTATATCATCAATGGAGCACTGTGATGCAGATGCGTACCCGAAATTCTTCCAAATACGAGTTATTCTCCCTTTTGATTGTGCATTTTTCTTAGAAACACACGACATGATTATTTCCTGATTTATAGACTTGAAAGATTTGTTTTATGTTTTTCTTTTTGGATACTAGAATTAACTTAAATGCCTTCTGAGTTTGAAGTTAAGCATTTGGGCAGTACAAGCTGCATAGATGTGTGTTCATATGCTTGCGTACTCCACCCGCCTGGCGTGCGTACTCTTACACACCCCATATGGTAAGAGTACGCAACTGCAGCGGTTCAGAAAATTTCAGTTTTAGACCACTTCCATTTACGCTGAAGGATCGTTGCCCCATGGGTTGATGGCTAATTCAGTGAAGTTTAATATTCCCTATATGCGATTTCTTTCTTTCAAATATTAAACAAATGAGAGCAAAAAATCCACTAAGTGCGTACTCTTATACGACTTCACCCTAACCTGGGGTGTGCGCTTTCTGAGTTTCTGATGGAATTACTGCGGTGTGTGGGAGATTTTTACCTGGTGGTTTCGTAAGGTCTTGGTTGTTCTGTTTTTTTTTCATGAGTTGCGTTGGAATCGGTGATGTTTTTTTTTTGCACCATCTATAACAAACAACATATACATATGCATATTGTATAATTATACAGTGAAATAATCCCACCCTGGTTCAGTCATTTTTTCTCTCTCTGACGGTGTGTGACTGTTCGCTTATTTTCTGCCCTCGATGTTTCTCTGGCGTGGCTTGAAGCAGATTCGTCTACGATTGTTCGCAGTTTGTGGGAGATAGACGTGCAGTTTTCGATGTGCAAGTTGTGTTTGTCTGTGTGCCGTTTGTGTTCTGCGACGGTGCCAGCAGCCCCGTATCTGTCGTATTTTAATCGACGATCAAGTTGAAACCTTACCTTTCACCTTCCATTATTTCACCCTGTCGTTTTTCTGTTGGGTTCAATTTATGTCTTATGGATCGACCTAGCTGATATTACCTCATGCCGGTGTCCATTGCCTAATGACAACCACCGCCGGCGTTATGTGTGTCTGTCTGCTCCGCCTGTGTAATGTTGCGTGGCGGCGGTCCATTTCTGAGCCCGTTCGGTAGGAAGAGTGTCGGCGCGGTGCTGTGTGTGTTATGTGCGGCTACTGAGCCGGGCTCGGCCGCGCAGGGTCCGGCCCTGCCGCCGCCGACTCTGTGGGCCGGGCCGACCGTCGGTCGGTCGGTGGACTGCCGAGGTCGTTCGGTCGCCGTGCTGAGCTGTGTTGGTCATGGGTTATGTGTACCTCATGTCGGTCCCAGCGCTGTGTCGGCGTGTGGTGCTGTGGCGCCGGTACGGTGGCCGGACTGTGGTGGTGGGTTATGGTCGTCTAGTGTTTGCGTCACTGCTATGTGTTGCCACCGTCCGTCCTGTGCAGAGCAATTAGTTGTTATTTTTACCGAACCAGATTCGGTGAATTGAAGTGATTTCAACGTCCGGGGTTTCCTAATTTATTTGCTGTTTTTTTTTTGCTTTTTTTGTCTGTTTTTTTTTCTATGTCAGTGAATCGTCCTTTCCATATTTCCGCCTTATATGTTTTCATTATCTATCGTGGTTTGGGCTATTTGTTATTCAAATGTGACGCTTTGGGCTGTGGTGGCAGAAGTATTTATGTGGCTGATTTCTGTGCATCGTTAGAACCGGTCCGTACGGCTCTCGCGAGATTAAGCGGTAGGTTTTGCACTTTTACATTTCCGGTTATATCTCAGAAACTAATCGATCTACGATCATTTTACACGATCATGGCCATGGCCGGCTTGTGAACCAACAAGTCTATCGAATCTTCAACACTTAAAAGCTTGACGACGAAGATATATGAAATACACTACATTTTCTAGGTGTAAAACCTACCGCTAAAACCCGCGAGACCTGTACGTATGCAGTGCAAGCTTTGGGACCGTGGTGGTGGAGCGTCCCTCTCCTACTCACTGTCTTGTCTTCTGTACATCGGGCGTCTGTGCGAGCTTTGGGATCGTGGTGACGGAGCGTCCCCCTTCAGTTCGCTGTCTGTGTTCATATATCGGGCTTTGGGACCATGGTGACGGATGGTCCCTGTCTTCTGTACCTTGTTGCGCCGTTGTCTGTCTGGGCTTTGGGGCCATGGTCTAGCACCCCTCCCTCTCGTCGCGATGTGCTGTACGGACGTACCCCGGCCCCGACAGACGAGCCGCTGCCGGCCGAACGGTCGCCGATCCGGCGCAGCGGCAGACTCAGGGCTGGCAGCCACTTCTTCGGTAAGCGCCGCGCCGCAGCCGCCGCCACAGGCTGGCCGGCTGTGTGACTTCACTGCCGCGGGCAGAGGCAGAAGGAGACCGGTGCCGAGACAAAACCGGCTTATGTTTGCATGAAAACCGAATTGTGCCGGTGCGAAATATGTACCTGTGTTTGGTTTCATTGGTTAGGTAGTGGTTGTTTCAGTTCGTCTTGGTTCCGAATTTTCAGACCGGACAGCTGGTTTTGTCAATGTTTGTCGGTCTCCATGTCTCTGGCGCGTTCATGTGTTGTCTGGTCACCCCTTCAGTGTGTCTGGCATGATTTTCAACCTGATTTTCACCTCTTTCTTTCTATCTCGTGTCATGTGCTGACTTCGCCGTGTCGTGGAACTGGTAGATGCTTAGATAGCATATTGCTCGCTGACTGCAGATCAATTGATGTTGTGCGTGTTTGCGTGCCTGTGCGTCATCATGGTAGCTAGTTGGACCACTAAGCTCAGTCGTTGATGTTTGTAATAAGTCAGTTTTTGAGCGTCGTTTTGTGATGGGTATCGTTTGTTTGGTTTGGAAGCATGCTTGGTGCTGCATTTACATTTTACGACATTTGATGTCGGGACTACATATATGCTCCGTTTGTGTAGTGTCTAGCTGTTCGATGGCTGCCTTGGTTTTGGTCTTCGTTATTATTTGATCACCCTTTTTGAAGTAGTGCATGTCGTTTTAGATGATTTAGTGTAGACGTTTCCAGATGCAATTATTTTCCTCTCCTCCTGTCTGCTTTTTGTGTATTCATTGTATTTTATACCACTTGTATTATAAGACCACCACCATGCACATCGCGCGCTGTACAAACCTTGCCATCTCCTTTGTTGCCTGGAACACCTTTGTTTTGCTACCAACATCAGGTAAAGTAGTGTCGAACAATCCTATGGAAATTGTCCTTTCCACCACTTCACAAGTGTGCAGCCTACTAACGGTCTTGTGAGCTTGTTTGTATGACCTTGTTTGGGTTCAGTGTGTATTGCACTTTTGTTTGACGTTGGGTGCATTGTTTCTTGACGTAGGGTGCGCTTTTACTTTGTTTTGCTGTGGCTGGCTTATTGTATACCACGCGGGCTGGTTGGTTTTTGACCGGCATACGGTTCATCGGTTGCTTTGTGTGAGCGCATTTGCGTTTGAGTGTCAGACGTTCACTGCTAATAGGTGCGCTATATATTTTGATCGTCCTCCGACGGCCTGGCACGGCAAACCGCTGCCCTTCCTAACCGCGGTTTTGGGATCCTGCCGGACTCCTCCGCACCTGTTAGATCAGCATTGGCCCTCATAACATTGGATGGACCGCCATGGACGTTTCCGTACCCAAACCAGAAAGATCATAATGCATGTCTGGCTATCCTGCGTTTTACTTGGCCTTACCCTCGATCATGCTTCCAGCCCTGCTAGACTTGGTTACCGCTGTTTTCTGCCCTGGACTCCTACCTTGGTGACTCCTCCCTTTCTTCCTTTGACCTGAGTATCGTCTAACATGACCTACCGGTCCGTCTGACCCGATCTGAACTTGACCTGTTCTCCAATCGAGCCATCGTCCTTCCGCCCCTGAGATTGCGTGATTTTCCTGCTGTTTTCTGCTCCCCCAGCCGATCCCTCGCCCTTCCGTACTGTGGCCTGACCGCCCCTGACATTTGTTGCTTTGACCCGTGTATTTTCTGCTTCCCCATCTGAGCTCTCGTCCTTCCGTGTCCTCGCTTGCCCTGCCTTGACCTATGGATTCTCTGCTTTCCCAGCCGAGTTGGATGATGAGGAGGAGGGAGGATCCGAGGCCGACTTCCAACAGTGAGTACGGCACGGCAGCTGCAGCCGCCCGCCCGCGTCTCTTGTAGAAGTGCCGCCTCACTGGCATATCCTCTTCCTCTAATCTCTTGACTGTCTCAAACCTATTTTAGTATAATGCTTATCAGCGAATTTCTGCCAGCTCAAACTTTTCAAGGGAGGTTCAAGCCAGGAGTTTTGAAAAGATAACGATCATTTGGCAGCATCTCTCTGCTAGAATCCTGCGTATGCGCCTCAGTATGCTAGTTTTCAACAAGCCGCTTGCAGCTTTACTCGGTCTGCTATTGGTCACTGCCCATCGGTCTTACGATGAGTACCTAAGGTTGGACAATCGCTCACACTGTGATTGGTTTACAGGTGAGGTTTCTCTCGGCCACAATCTGCTTCTGCTGTAGTGCTAGATGCTTTTCCGGCCCATGCGATTCTGCGGTAGCTCGCTGAAAACAGTTGGCGAGCCTTGTGTTAGTGGTCCTCAATCGTGTAAATAGATCTCGTAGCGTTCAGCATCATCTGTTGGGAAATTCAAGAAGGTCTTGTGTGACGGACACGTTTCAAAACGACGCGACTTTATGTGAATCGTGAACGTGTTTGTTGACAATTAAACGTGCGTTCGTGCGACGTGTCTCGCCCGGAAAGCGGTAGTTTGTAACTCCGATCATTTTCGAACATCTCACTTTTACGAGTGTCTCACGAATCATGCGTAGGATGGCGTAGGTTATAACAGTAAGCTGCATGTTCAGACTTTTTATCATTTGACGCGCTGATGGTGCGCAGGGTGGCCGTTTTCCACGGAGTGACTTGGGTTTACGGTGTCAGATACGGTCAATGTTTGACAATGACAATGTACGGTGTCAGATACGGTCAATGTTTGACAATACATATTCCACTGCTGTCTGACTGGCTTTGTACGCTAGAGCTACTCGCGAAAAAAAACTCGACCGGAAGGTGAGTGAAGCGTAGTGGCGCTAATCTGCTCTCCTTAGTTGTTGGCCTTTTCTTTATTTCGGCTTGCTTTGTAGTCGCAGTTTATGCTGATCGAAATTGTCTTTGTTTTCATATGGGCAATTCAAAACGATTTGGATATTATGATGCTGTAAAATAATTCGTATGTGTCATGTACATTGTACACGACTCATTTAGTCTTCGCTTTAATCTTCTTCTTTTTTGTTCACAGATCTGTTATTTCACTTATCTGATACTCGGCGTCCGGCCGAAATGTATCGAGCACGCACTTTCCTACTAAAAGCGAAACGAAAATATTTAGCGGTGGAATAGACAAAGAACTGGTAGGCTAAAACCAAGCCATAGTTTCATGTTCCATGGTGGGGATAACGACGAAGGGATGCCCATGCTGCGGTTGTCTTGCCGTATATTCTACCGTCGCTATCTGCACCCCAGTCAATGCGACTCTCCGGTGTTCCGACCTCCCAGTCCTGTCCTGACCTGTCCGTGTGTACTCCCCCGCGACTACACCAGAGGCCGGCGACGGCGGCGCAGCACGTCGGCGGGTCGTAGGACGCCGTCCGCCGGCGGGCGTACTCCTAAACGACGGAAAGTCAGGTGAGAATGAGATTGACAGCTAAGCGAATTAGTGATTAAAACTCATTTGAGGGTCGAAAATATTGGGTCAGTTAGCGCGGCTCTATGTTTTATAAAATCATTCGTTGGGTGTGGGTAACCACCAATTGGTGAGAAAATCGAAAGTTTTTTTCCAATTTTGTAGTTAAAATGAATGAAAAAGTCACGAACGACGCTTTGTTATTTAATATTTTTGAATTTTACTATTTGTTCAATTGGCCACGCCGCACACCATCCAGTTACGTGCAGTACCGGGCTCACTTCACCCCTCTCCCCCTTAGTCTGGACGTTCGTGTAACGCCGCAGCGCCGCGGCGCCGGCCGCCGCCGGTCGGCGGGCACCCCGGAGCTCTCGGCCCGACTGCGAGCCGTCGCCCTGCGCGGCTCGGCCAGTCCACGCGGCGTGGGCGCCAGTCCGGCCCGGTCCCTGACGGCCGCACAGTCGCAGATCATTGAGATGTTTGAGTCGACTGAGGAGATGAGCACACCGCACCTGGCCGGGTGAGTTCTGGGGTTTGCTTTGTAGTGTTGCTGTTGAGTTCCTTGAGGGGACAGTCAAGTCGATGGATGCTGCCAGGGCCCTAAAGGCGCTGTGGTTGGCCAATGGCCAGTGGGGATTAATGTCTCTAGTTGTACCAAACGAAGCTGAACATTACGCTCCTGTTGTCTCATTTGGAGTGAACAGTGCGTCCAATATAACCTGTGTGACCTAAGAGCTACCCTGACGCTGACCCGAACTGATTCTCCCCCTCTCTAGTCGGTTCACCTCGACTCCTGCCGACGGCGGACCGTCGGGCGCGGTCCGCGAGCACCTGCACCGCCCGTCCCGCCGGGTGGGTTCCTATCTGGAGGCGTGGACCGAGGCGGACTGAGCTGGCACACCGGACTGCGGCGGCAGGACAGAGCAGAGGAGGTGGGAGAGTGGAGCTGGAGGTGGAGGATGTCACATACTGGATAGGAGGGCGGCGTACAGATGGCGACTCTGATTACACCTTGCCATGACTGCACAAACAAACATTTCGAGAGGTGGATATTATTCGCATATATTGAGACCGTTTCTTGAAGGTAGCCGAGAATTGAAGTCGGACTAATTGATGTCACAGCAAGGTGCTGTGATGTTTGCGCTGTTGCTGGATTTTCATTCTTGAGTTGTGCTGAAGGACCTGTATTGTGTAGATATCATCTCAGGAGAGTAGTAGGACATCCACTGCAAGCTCAAGCTCAAGGCTGTCTAGGATAAGACCGTCAACTCGAAATAGCGGCCATTCCACAGATATCCTCGAAAGAAACCCGTGGCTGTGGTTGAAGTATCGTTTTATACCACCGTTTCAATAAAGATTATTTGTTCGTTTTCAGTTCGCATATATTGATCGTTTCGCTATAATCAACTACATCGTTGAGTCGTGAGATTTTCCTGACTAGAACACACTCGATGTGTTGAAACTACAAAACATCAACTTGCGCATTATAACATGGACAGAACGCAGACAATTTGTGGAGGCATGGCAAGCCGGGATTCCATGTAGCCAGGATTCCATGTAAATTAACGACGCGTGCGGGCTACTCTTATCACCATTTCTTTAGCACAAAATCTAAGTATCAAACATGAATCCTTCACACATGATACCCTTCCTATATGCTACACACTCGCTCGCTCTAGCTGCTCCCTTCTCACTGCGGGCACGGTTCCGTCGGAGCCGGCGGCGCCGGCCGGGAGCTGAGTGAACGTCCGTTTCACTGGGGGCACGGTTCGGTGGGAGCCGGCGGCGGTGGCTGAGCTGCGTCACACCACTGCATCGGTAGAGGATCGGGCGGTATGCGCTGGATCTGGTCCGGTGTGGGGTGGGCGGACAGCTCCACCGGCGCCCCGGTCAGGGGCACGCAGCTCACCTCCGGCATTCTGGTAGACGAAACGGGCGTCAGATGTGCTCGGGTGGGGTGGATGTGGGAAAGCTATGTGCTGGTGAATTTCAAGTGAGTGACCTTGGTAGAAGCTTTCGCAACTGCAGGGTACGCCAGCTACCACACAGGTAGTCGTAAAGATTAATAGTACCTAAAGTAATCTTGGTAAAGATAGGGTCTTGAATTCGATCATGCTACGGACAGTGCCACTCTCGAAAGATGTTCAGTGTACGGCTGTGGAGCCCAGTTCGGTCATGTTCTACCGGACACCGGTAGCTTCACTCAGATCAACTGACAGGCGCCAGGCTGAGGGGGTTTGTTACTTACGGTCCGGAACGGGCCGAGTCGCGCGGAGCGAACTCGTTCAGAAGCGACGTGTAGTTGACGGTTTGCACCGGTTTGGGGAAGTCCCACTTCTCCCAGGGCTGGCGCAGCTGGGGGAGCAGACCAAACAGCAGTCAGCGGGCCCGTAACAATCAAATTATGAGGTGATAACAACAATTCGTGGTGGAGTGAAGATAAGGGGAAATGCGCAGCCGAGACCCAATATGGCTGTTGATGTAAGCGACATCTGCCGATGCTGGCGCCGTCGGGTGGTGTTCAGTTCGAACTGAGCAAATTAGTGGCAAAGAATTTCATGCTAGATATGACTGTCAGCCATTCAGTCATGGATTTCAACTGCCTGCTAAAATCGCAGTAAGCTTCCAGCTTCACTGTCGATTTAATGTGACTGACGAGTCACGCGAGTCGCAAGCTGTCTGGAAATGAACTAAGTTTTGTGTTTTGCTAAGGAGTTAGGTTTAAAGGGACTATCCCACCTTCTAAAATGTTGGTAAAACCAGTTAAATTGTGCCCGACTTTATAGATTGGATGACCAGGAACACGGTTCTGGCATTTATTTTTCATTAAACATCTTAGGCTTCCCATATTCCAAACACAAACTTTCAAATATGTGACGTCACAGCCCAAAATTACCTCCTTCCCCAGGCCACATTACTGTCATAAAGCTGATTCTTTTTACTCTGTAGGCACCACAACAAAGTTCAGACCAAGTTTTAAGCGATTTTTCAACGAACAAACCCATTTAAATCAGAATGACTAAACGAGGTGACGTCACACTAACGGTCGCTCCATGTTGAAGATAGGGCCTTGCGCAAGGCCCATTTTCAAATGAAGGGAACGAATTTCTTCAACACCAAGAGGCCGCGGGGGTTGCAACCTAGATAGATAGTGGTTTCTGAAGGGAGTGTCTAAAAAGCAGACGAGATTAGCAGACGAGCCCGTGCTCAGTAACTACTGGACCGATTTTGATAATTCTTTCACCATTCAATAGCAGGGAACTTAGATAGGTGCCGTTTTTCGTTTTTTGGCGATTGGTTCACTCTGACTGGACCAATCGGACCAAAACGGTCCAGAACCATACACCCCCTTAAAAGCAGACGAGCCCATGCTCCGAAACTACTGGACCGATTTCGATGAAACCTTCACCATTAGACGCGCCGTGGTCTGAAACGGTGCCGTTTTTGATAATTTTTTGATTGGTCCACCCTAAGTGGTCCAAATCGGTCCAAAACCGCTAAAATCTGTTGCAGACGAGCCCATGCTCCGAAACTACTGGACCGATTTCGATGAAACCTTCACCATTAGACGCGCCGTGGTCTGAAACGGTGCCGTTTTTGACAATTTTTGGATTGGTCCACCCTAAGTGGTCCAAATCGGTCCAAAACCGCTAAAATCTGTTGCAGACGAGCCCATGCTCCGAAACTACTGGAGCGATTTCGATGAAACCTTCACCATTAGACGCGCCGTGGTCTGAAACGGTGCCGTTTTTGACAATTTTTGGATTGGTCCACCCTAAGTGGTCCAAATCGGTCCAAAACCGCTAAAATCTGTTGCAGACGAGCCCATGCTCCGAAACTACTGGAGCGATTTCGATGAAACCTTCACCATTAGACGCGCCGTGGTCTGAAACGGTGCCGTTTTGACAATGTTTTATTGGTCCACCCTAAGTGGTCCAAATCGGTCCAAAACCGCTAAAATCTGTTGCAGACGAGCCCATGCTCCGAAACTACTGGACCGATTTCGATGAAACCTTCACCATTAGACGCGCCGTGGTCTGAAACGGTGCCGTTTTTGACAATTTTTTGATTGGTCCACCCTAAGTGGTCCAAATCGGTCCAAAACCGCTAAAATCTGTTGCAGACGAGCCCATGCTCCGAAACTACTGGGCCGATTTGGATGAAACCTTCACCATTCGACTCGCCGTGGTGTAAAACGGTGCCGTTTTCGATAATTTTTTATTGGTTCACCCTTAATGGTCCAAATCGGTCCAAAACCCCTAAAAACTGTTGCAGACGAGCCCATGCTCCGAAACTACTGGACCGATTTGGATGAAACCTTCACCATTCGACGCGCTGTGGTCTGTAACGGTGCCGCTTTTGGATAATTTTTTGATTGGTCCACCCTAAGTGGTCCAAATCGGTTCAAGTACAGCCCAAAAATACGTTTTCACGTAGTCAACCGATGAGCGGGTTTCCGCAGCGCGGAGGTGCCCCAGGCCCAATTAGCATGCATTTTTGCTCTAGTTTGGAAAGCAAAATGCATGACAATGGGTTTGGGGCACCTCTGTGCTGCAGAAATCTATCCGGACTCTGACAAAGTACAACCGGGTTTTATGCATTTTGGACTGATTTGGACCACTTAGGGTGGACCAATTAAAAAATTATCCAAAAGCGGCACCGTTACAGACCACAGCGCGTCGAATGGTGAAGGTTTCATCCAAATCGGTCCAGTAGTTTCGGAGCATGGGCTCGTCTGCAACAGTTTTTAGGGGTTTTGGACCGATTTGGACCACTAAGGGTGAACCAATAAAAAATTATCGAAAACGGCACCGTTTTACACCACGGCGCGTCGAATGGTGAAGGTTTCATCCAAATCGGCCCAGTAGTTTCGGAGCATGGGCTCGTCTGCAACAGATTTTAGCGGTTTTGGACCGATTTGGACCACTTAGGGTGGACGAATAAAAAAATTATCTAAAACGGCACCATTTCAGACCACGGCGCGTCTAATGGTGAAGGTTTCATCGAAATCGGTCCAGTAGTTTCGGAGCATGGGCTCGTCTGCAACAGATTTTAGCGGTTTTGGACCGATTTGGACCACTTAGGGTGGACCAATAAAAAATTATCAAAAACGGCACCGTTTCAGACCACGGCGCGTCTAATGGTGAAGGTTTCATCGAAATCCGTCCTGTAGTTTCGGAGCATGGGCTCGTCTGCAACAGATTTTAGGGGTTTTGGACCGATTTGGACCACTTAGGGTGGACCAATCAAAAAATTATCAAAAACGGCACCGTTTCAGACCACGGCGCGTCGAATGGTGAAGGTTTCATCGAAATCGCTCCAGTAGTTTCGGAGCATGGGCTCGTCTGCAACAGATTTTAGCGGTTTTGGACCGATTTGGACCACTTAGGGTGGACCAATCCAAAAATTGTCCAAAACGGCACCGTTTCAGACCACGGCGCGTCTAATGGTGAAGGTTTCATCGAAATCGGTCCAGTAGTTTCGGAGCATGGGCTCGTCTGCAACAGATTTTAGCGGTTTTGGACCGATTTGGACCACTTAGGGTGGACCAATCAAAAAATTATCATAAACGGCACCGTTTCAGACCACGGCGCGTCTAATGGTGAAGGTTTCATCGAAATCGGTCCAGTAGTTTCGGAGCATGGGCTCGTCTGCAACAGATTTTAGGGGTTTTGGACCGATTTGGACCACTTAGGGTGGACCAATCAAAAAATTATCATAAACAGCACCGTTTCAGACCACGGCGCGTCTAATGGTGAAGGTTTCATCGAAATCGGTCCAGTAGTTTCGGAGCATGGGCTCGTCTGCAAGAGATTTTAGGGGTTTTGGACCGATTTGGACCACTTAGGGTGGACCAATAAAAAAATTATCAAAAACGGCACCGTTTCAGACCACGGCGCGTCTAATGGCGAAGGTTTCATCGAAATCGGTCCCGTAGTTTCGGAGCATGGGCTCGTCTGCTTTTAAGGGGGTGTATGGTTCTGGACCATTTTGGTCCGATTGGTCCAGTCAGAGTGAACCAATCGCCAAAAAACGAAAAACGGCACCTATATAAGTTCCCTGCTATTGAATGGTGAAAGAATCATCAAAATCGGTCCAGTAGTTACTGAGCATGGGCTCGTCTGCTAATCTCGTCTGCTTTTTAGACACTCCCTTTCTGAACCTCGCCGCAAACTTGGCTATCTGAACTCAAACCCCATGTTAAAGGTGGGATAGTCCCTTTAACAGTGCGTCATACGACACAAGTCAGCCGTTGCTGCTGTCAGAAATTGTCTTCGAATCGAATCTAAGATTTTTACCTTAAAAAACTTGTGCAAATTAATCGTCCCGTCAATCGCCATCTACCCAACATGTGGGAAGCGTGTACGGCTTCAGCTTCATTATATAGCGCGATTACAGCATAATTTCCCACTCCTCGATAGTATAGTGGTGAGTATCCCCGCCTGTCACGCGGGAGACCGGGGTTCGATTCCCCGTCGGGGAGCTTTTTCGTATTCGACCACTGCTGCAAAAGCCACATGCAGATGTACAAAATTCCGCAATCCCATGGGCGTCGCCACCACTACGGACACTACGGACAGTGTCCGTACAAGTTTTGGAAGGTCCCAAAACTTGTACGGAATGTCCGTACAAGTTTCGACGACCGAAAGTGAGCTATTTGCATCATATTCAAATTACAAATGCCGTAAAAGCATTATCAATATTGCTATTTTTCTTGAAAGTATTCAGGATGTTTAAGTTTTGACAAGGAAGGAAGCAGTCCTTATCACATTTTTTCGATGCACATCTACCAGCTCAATGACTTGTTCTCTTTCAAATGCATTTGTAGATTAGGTGCCGATCGATTCCAGATGATCGCACAAGCTTGAAAGAATTCGCCTAACACTGCGGAGCAGTTGGCAGGGGACCTCCCCCTAGCCCTGACTCTCTCCTTGTTGAGCAGCAAAGAATACGGAAGGGCAAAATCAGCAGACTGAAACTGACTAGACCGGGTCGAACCGAGCTGAACAGAGTAGGGTGAGGGTAAAGGGCAGGGATGTAAAAATCGAAGACAGGCCGGGGTTGCTATAGAGAAAGGAGAATGAAGGGCATATAAGGATGGTTTTGAAGATCATGGACCGCTCACTCGTCAGGAAAAGAAGGGCACGACATGCAAGGGCATTGACGAATGGGAAGGAACTACCTAGCTGGGGCATCAGACAGAGAAGGCGCTGGGTTGGGCGGGGCACGGGAATCGACAGGGCGAAGGACAGGACAAAGATCAGGTAGGGATGGTAGAATAGGGTAGGAGATATGCAGGGGATATAGGACATGGCATATGCAGGACAGGAAGCAGACAAAACCAGGCACAGGCAAGATAATGCACAGGATAGAGCAGATGCAGAAATGTCAAACACTGGGCACAGGGAATGACGGTAGGTTCCGCGCCCTGTAGCGGGGGGCCGAAACGCCCCCCTGTCCTTTTCCGTCGATAACTCCTAAACGGTTAGAGATATCGCCGCCAAACTTTTAGGACCCCTCCGGACATCAATTTTACACATTGTAACCAATTTTTTTTCCAGAGGCTATGATAGGTTGGCCACAAATGACGTCAGAGTGACGTCATGTTCTGCCATTTTCGACCGAAAAAAGACCTTCGCAGGAAGAGCTGTCAGGTCTACAGCTTTGAAGATACAGAAAAATGATCAGACATAAAAGGTGTATAATTGACAGGGCTACAAAACTGCCATCTCGGATTTTTGAAATTTTCGAGTTTTGACCCCCAAAAATAAAAAAGGCATTTTTTTGGATATATTAGCCAAAAAATCCAAAAAGTTTTTTGAATTTCGAAAAAACGGAATATATGTGATAGTGCCTATCGTCTTCTATCTACATACCAAATTTCAGATCGATATCTCCTTTTTTGGCCAAGTTATAGCGAAAAAAAAAAACTGTTCAAAAATGATGACGTCAAATTTTCAAACTCAATTTTTGGCAATTCTAGACCACGTAGGGTAAAACAAAGACCACCATTAGACTCCCCGTGACGAACTGCATCGAATCGATACCCATTTTATGCAAAAACATTAACTTTGAAATTTGACCTAATTTGACCTGACCTTGACCTGACCTTGACCTAAACGTGACCTAAGCTGGCCCAAAAGGCTGCCTGACCCACATAATCGCATTTGTCATGTAAAATGGACCATAAAACATGTATCACACGACACTTTCATATTGTGACTCCCCAGTGACCTGACCTCTGTGACCTGACCTGGGATCAGTGACCTCAGATAGCAAAGTATGTGTTTGACGAACGGTGTACCATCGATGGTTTTCAATAACTTACCAATTTACTCGATTTCACAACGCATTTCTTGAAATGCCTGTGAACGGTGAAAATCCGACCTTTGACCTGACCTGTGACGTCATCGGTTTGACCTAGGTCAATGAAATTTTGTCACAAGGTAGTTCCCCGACGGGGCTATCAAACATCGTTTGAATTTTGAAAATCGGCCGGTAAATTTCCGAGATCTTAGGTGGGGGCCGAAACGGCCCCCCCCCCCCCCCCCCTACGGGTGGTAGGGTCCGCCGATAGCCCTACGGGGCGCGGGATAAAGTACGAGACAGAGCACGCCTTTGCCTTGGACAACAGGACAGGGGACAGCGCGGGGCACATGGAACAGAGCACAGGAAGGACGGCACCTGCACAGGGAAGGACAGAGCTCAGTTAGGCAAGGACTCAGTAATACAAGGGCCTGTGAGAAAGAAGACTATGTCCTTCAATATGGCCATGTGAAGAGATCAAATATCGCTCTAATGTGGGTCCCACAAATGTCACATTCATGCTAATCAGAAACAAGTATAGGTATCATTATTTGGAGAACACAAGTGTTTCCCATCGAGCAGGCCCAAGCGACGTGGGGCGATATTCTAATACGGGGAAACCGTAATTGGAAAGAATAAAGAAAAAACCAAAAGTGCTACTAACGTTAGTGAAAATGTTGTTCGTGTTGTTGTTCATGATGAGCACAAAGTTTGAAACTTCGAGTTAGAACTGTCAACTGACTGGGCTCAGCGATCGCTGGCCCGACATTCTCCAAGGCATGTCCTGGAGCCCTCAGAGGTCGACGCAGGCTCTCAGAGTCAGGTGGGGCCCTCAAAATTCTACTAGGGACCCTTAGAGGCCGGACTGAGGCCCTCAGAGGCACATGCAAGGCTAGGCACTCATAAGCAATGGGTCCTTTCGAGGCAGGTTTGGGCTCCCGTGAGCTGGAATGGGGCATCAAGAACTGCATGGGAGTTAGAGAGCTCAGCTGCGTTGGACCCCTAAAAGTCGGCGTGGGCTCCTAAAGGTCGCCTGGAAGCTCGAGATATCTGTAGCGGTCTTCAAAGGTTTATATAGGCCCGCCCCTCGGTAGCCAGGGAGGCCCTCAGAGGCCAACAAAGACTCGCAGTAGCTAACGCTGAATGTAAGGGCCTGAACTCGACGACGCAGGCTTAGTCATTCTTAGTCAAGTCATTTAAAACACCCAGTCATCAGGAAATAGACGTTTTTCTTTTTCTTTTTGATGGGTCCATGGTTCAAGTAGCGCTTGCATATTTGTTTGCGATATGTGGATGTAGGAGGTTATGTAGACGTAGGAGGTGTCTGCAAAAAGATATGTTTGATTCTCATGTATTCTGGATTGGGATGCTAGAACACATCCTGTACCCTATTATACGAGATATACAGGAGTGCTTATCTACCTGCTCAAGCATTTCCTCATTCTACTGCATTTCGATAATAGACAATATACTCGTTACGTTAAAACTTAAAAGTGTCCCATTCATGATTCAAATTTGATTTAGGCTGTTCAAATTCAAATTTGATCTCTCGTTGAATACACCATGCAAAACGCATAACGTTTGGTACACTGTAGTGAGATAATAGCATTGTTCATGGGGTTAACACTTCTGACGAATGAGACGACCGACATAATGTGTCCGTACAAGTTGGGGAGCCGTGGCGACGCCCCTGCGCAATCCTATACGTATTTCAAAACTCACCCATTCGCAACCTTGCTCACACGCCTACACGATTATAAACACATGAGGGGAGAACCGACGCCACAACAAAGCAGACCGAATTCAGCAGCTGGTCAGTCATGCCATGTCATGACTTACCCTGGGTTTCTTTTCTGGCATGGGCACCGGGTTCTTCTCCCAGTCCAGCAGCTTCAGGAACTCGCAGAAGTTGACCGTGCCGGCCTGTGTCCGCGGCAAACTGAAACATCCAACCGACTAGTGTCACCCATACAAATACATTAAAAAGTTACCGCATTCCACAACCTCGCTCACCGACCATCATGCAACTGTCGTCATCCTGCAACAGCTGACCATCCTGCAACTTTTGCATCCTGCAACGTCTCTGTTCACACCTACACAGTGCACCCCACATCACCTCAGTCCTCACCATCCTACTCACCACTGTATGATCTCGTGTACCACGTCCGATGGCAGCGGCACCTGCTCCTGGCGTAGCACGTTGGTGATCTGATAACCGGGTACGTCGCCGGTACGGTACGGGTCGTGGTGCATCAGACCGTCCTCGATGCGGGAGATACACTCCGCTGTGGGTGTAGGAGAGGTGGGTGGGGGTGAAGCGGGGAAACATTAGAAATCGAGATGGGATTTGTGAGCGATAACTACCATTCACACGCCAGTTGATATTTTATGCAGTTGGTCCAAAGCGGCTATGTAGTATGTACGCATTTCCGTAACATAACGATCATTTTGGCAAAATTAAAGAAAAACACGTTAAGAAGTTGATTAGTGTGGAACCCAAGAGCGCAACATACGTACAGTGCGATTGATACACTTTTTAACGACGATCCCATGCTTTTATAATTATTTATCTCCCAAAGACCATCTCTGCCACCTTTGCAGCATGGTGCAACAGGATGATGCAGTCCTCCATCAGCTATCATCCATCGGCCTACCACGTCTCCCCTTCAGTCTGACTCACCTCCCAGTTTGTGTTCCTTCATCACCCGCTGCAGGTAGCCGACCAGCTCCTCCTGAGACGCGTACTCGGTCGTGTTATGATCAGCGCAGAAATGACGTCCCAAGGTGATGAGTTCGTGTTCACTCAGCACCGCACCTGGTGAGGTAGGTCAGGGGTCGGGAGGTCAGAGGTTAGCCCGGAGAAGTTGAGGTCGGCGAGACAGAGTACAGGTCAATGTGGCAGGTCAGAGGTAATCCGGGGAAAGAAGCGGTTAGCATGAGGTTGGCTAGACAGGGCACAGGTCAAACCTCAACATGACTAACAGGTCAAATCGCCTGGACGCGCCAAAGGGATCACGCCTCACGGCCAGTG
This sequence comes from Amphibalanus amphitrite, assembly GCF_019059575.1. Classification (NCBI taxonomy): domain Eukaryota; kingdom Metazoa; phylum Arthropoda; class Thecostraca; order Balanomorpha; family Balanidae; genus Amphibalanus; species Amphibalanus amphitrite. Next base: position 429,254 of record NW_024881963.1, read on the forward strand.
ACAGATGTTAAGTTTCTGCCATGTTTTAATTTTTTATGGCGAAAATACTTTTATTTCACATTACCACAGGGTACATTTTGATGACACACTAGACACTACCACTCATATACCGTCAGTGCTTTGGTTTTGCACCAAATATTTCGCCCCATGGAACCTCGAAGTCGCTTGGGGCTAGCTTTCTCCCATTCTCGATGAGCTGGCCAAATACGCTGGATTTTGATGAAGAAGCTGGTGGAGTTACTTCTGCGTCTACGGCTGAATCCGACTCTTCTGCCGGGCCAGACGTGCGTCCTGCGACGCACCCAACGTGATGGGGACCAGCTTCAGGAGGGGCTGTGGCGAGGATAGCGGCGGAGTTTCCCCGGATGATCGCTATCGAGACTCTTTGTAGAAGCCAGGACACTTCTCTGGGGTCCTTAGTCGCCGCAGAAATCCGACCGCCGATATCCCGGAGCAGCTTTGACCCTGCTTCTCCGACTACGCCGGTAGTCTCCACTGCTACTGGAGTGAAGATGTAGCGGTCTGCAAGACTGGCGTAGCGCATGCGCTTCAGGTTCTCGGCGGCGGCTGCAGCTGCGCCGGGATCCACTGCACACTTCACCACGTGTGACTCAGCAAACGTGTCAACGCATGTGGCGTCCCATGTGAGGCTTCGACCGGCACTGAAGGGGAACGTTGTCAGTCCGTCGGGGCGCCTTCCATCTCCTCTGTCTAGCCCCACAGGTTCTAAGACCGATGGTACGCCAGCGCTTGCCAGTGCTCGCTTAATGACGTCATTTAGGGCTGCGTGCCGTGGGAAGCGACCGGCGCTCTTCTTACATGATAGGCCGTGGTGTCCCAGCCTGTCCTCAGGGCATCCACATAGCTTGCATTGGTGGGGCTCACAGATGGGCAGGCCTAGTCGGAGGGCTACCGCTATACGAATGGTCTCATCATCAATGTACAGTCCCAGGCTGGGGATTGGAGGTGCTTGCAGCCAGGCTGCAGTATGCGGCATACAAGCAGCACCGAGACGAGCGCGATGCATCTGATTGGCTCCGGCGATCAGGCGGTTAGCGGTGACAGTTGACGCGATGTCGTCCCAGGTCTTTTGGAGGCTGGCCGCCGGGCGTTCTGGAACAGTCTCGATGCCAGTTGCAGCCATGAACTGCTCCGTGGCTGGTTGCAGTGCCGCTGGCTCAGGGCCCGTGAAGGCTGAAGGGTAGATAGATAAAACCAGATAGATACCGGTTTGTTTTAATTGTCTGCTTTATATATTAACACAGCATGGCTCTTGTATTTTATAACCGCGCGGGTCTCCGTACGCAAACAATATTTTTATCGACTAAAACCAGCTACTAATGTATCCTTTCCACCCAGTCTCGCTTTTCCTCGGGACTACGATCCTCACCGGCGTATTTGCGCAGGATGTTGACCATCTCGGAGTAGCTGCACACGTGCTCCCGCACCCGGTAGCCCTCGTTGAAGTCCTTGTGCATCTGGCGCTGGCCGTCCCGCGAAATGTGCTGACGCAGCTTCTGAATAATCTGAGCCGGGTTCGCCTTCTCGTACTGGAAACGAGCACGCTGCTGGTTAGAAGTGATGGTGGAAGTTGAAGAAACGTGTAAATTATCAGATACATCTAACCTTGCTGACCAGCATGTACGATGTGTACGGGCATTCGGCAACCATCCGTTCCAGCCGTTCGTTTTCCATGCACCGTTAGTGCGTACCCCCACAGTGTATATAAATACCCCTGCCAGGCTGCCAGCCGTTTGTCTTGTGCCGCCGTACCACTACGCTGTGTAGTGTGTACCGGTACCTACCCGTCCTGGCCGTTTATCCGTGTAGCGCAGCGTATACTCGTCTGCAGCCACCAGCCGGAACCTGTGCTTGTTGATGACGAGCTCAGCTCCCACGTACAGATCCTCGGAGACGTAGCAGTCGGGCAGGATAGCGCAGTCGTTGTAACTCTGAGGGTCGCGCTTCACGGGGCCTCGCTCCAGGAACCGCCCGCCAGCGATACCTGCCCAGGGGGGGGGGGGGGGCGTCATATGAAAGTCCTAGCGTGCATCGTATGTCGAACGGAACGGAGGTAAAATTATGTGGCCAAAATGGATTTATGCCATGATGCGAGAACGGTTGTATGAACCGATTCAATTTATGTTACGTATGCCACGTCCCGTACTAACATAGCAATAGTATTTATAACACATTTGTATGACACAGTGATAGAATGCACTGCAAAAATCCCCAGTCCAACCCTGTCCTCTGATTAATTGCACTGCTGCAGACTGCCACTGGTGGCCCCAGACCCCGCAGGCCGAAGTGCTCTACCCGCCTCACTGACCGCTGTTAGGAATTGCCACCTCGTAGATGGACAGCGTGTCGTCACTGAGGAAGAACGACAGGATGAACTGGCGACTGGCGTCGATCCGGCTGTCCGTTACCATACGCGCAGAGAAGCGTAGCACGTTTCCGTCCAGACCGTTCCTGATGATCAGAGAGACGGGGTGACTGGTGAGTCGCTGGAGATGGCCGTAATGGAATCAGTGAAAACTCGGCCTATTTATGAGTGTGACTAGTGGAGAGGTAGTTTGATCATCCGGATAGATTATTAGTAGGGTGCGGGAGCTGGGAGGCGGGATGGTAATAGCCATCGCAGCCTTATACTACGTAACTAAGTAGTATAACGATGCATGACGAGGTCGTATCACGGGTACAACAGCCTGTCAACCATTTGGAATTCGTCGGTCCGATCACGAGGCAAAAGTATAAAGGCGTTCCATTCCCAATATCCGTAGAAATGAAATCAAACCCCCTAAAAGGAGCAATAGAGTCGTGTTTCCCGATAACACATGCACCATGCCCGGACGAGCCCCGTATAACCTCTCACCGGTCGTTCTCCATGAACTTATTGAAGTCCTTTTTGGGCGCCTGCGGTATGAGGTTGAAGACGGATGTGAGCGTGTCCTCCTCACTGCCGAAGCCCAGGTAGGGCGGTACCTGACGCGGCGGGTCCGGCTTCTTCGGCGGCCGGTACGGACGGCCCTCGTCCAAATCTGAGCGCGGGGACACGCAGTCGTAGTTACCGCATAGGAAGACAGCTTGGGCGTGCGTGTCTCAATGAGGAGTGAAATCAAACCAGGCGTTTCCACATTTCAGCTGTGTTCTACGGGGTACTGGCGTTGGAGTGTGGTTCGGTTCTCACCTTTGTTGTATTTGAGTTTGTAGTACTCCCTGGTGAAGGGGTCGCAGTCCGTCAGCACCACTTCCCTGCCCCAGACGTTCACGTGCGCTCCGATGCACAGATCCGAGTCGCTGGAAACGTGACAGGCTAGGGTTAGAGCTTGTTTGGTAGCTTCAGCAACTGTCTTATATAATTCCTTCGAGTGGAACGTTACCATCGCAATGAGAACCTAGGGCAAATAATGGGGTCGCAGCGCAGTCATGATTCACAGACTCTAAATTTTCATTTAAAAGGTACAACACTTGCGTCTTTTTTGCGTGTATCAGTTAGCAGTGAGAAAATTGGCATCTTCTTGACAGCCCTCTTCAGGGCTGCGGAGTCGGAGTCGGAGTCGGAGTCGGTCGGAGTCGACAGTTGTGACCGGAGTCGGAGTCGGAGTCGATTTTAGAAACCCGAGCCGGAGTCGGAGTCGGAGTCACCGAAAATCTGTCGACTCCGCAGCCCTGCTAGGTCTGCGGAGTCGGAGTCGGGAGTTGGAGTCGGTCGGAGTCGACAATTCTGCCCGGAGTCGGAGTCGGAGTCGGAGCTGGTTTTTTAAAGCCGGAGTCGGAGTCGGAGTCGGAGTCGCCGAAAATCCATCGACTCCGCAGCCCTGCCTCTATTAAACAAATATGCCTATTTTCCGCATTGCATCATTCCCCCCACATAATTTTCAAGCCTGGGGACTGTCCAGCGAACATACAACAATCCGACGAGTTATATAGCCTTGAATCCGACCGTTTCCAGTTCTACGACTAGGGCTTCAAAAGTCAGGCTATTTCGCGAGCGTTTCGCGACTCAAAACATGCAGGACCTGGACAATAAGTTGGAGTCAAATGATTAAGGTTGGGTTTAGGAAGATTAGGTTTGTTTGGGTTATGTTGTCAGGAGCACACTCTTTTCACTTTTACACAGGCCTTCCTGGAAAAATGTTTCTACAGGTCGCTCATTTTGTTGCAAAGGTCAACGGATATTTTCTGTTGAGCTTGAATGCGCCGCAAGTGCACCACACAGTACGCGGCGTGGCATAGTCTTCATGATGGTCAAAGGATGAGCAGTGAAAGCCTGTTAGTGGTGCCGCATCGACCCACTCGGCAGGATACACCCAATGTTTCAGTCGATGTTCCAACTGCGCTGCAGCTGTCGGCGAGTCTTCGAGTGCAGCATCGATGGAGGAGCGTCGCGGAGGTCTGGCTCTGCTGGGACCGGGCTGGTCCACCGGACCGGGACCGGAATGGCCTCCCTGGTCTCCGGACCGGCCTCTGCGGGTCGTCGCCATCAACAGCTCGTCCTACATCTCTGTGAAGCAGCGGCCGGACGGCTCGTTGGCCTACAGCGGCTCCCTGTTCCAGCTATGGCAGGTGGTGGCCGAAGAGCTGGGCCTCAGCTATGAGATGGTGGCACCACTCACGGACGGCTTCGGCAGTCAGGACGGCAACGGCACCTGGACAGGGGTGATTGGAGACCTGGTCCGCGGACACGTCGACTTGGCGCTGCAGCGACTGACCGACACCCCTCAAAGGGCCGCCGTGGTTGATTTCCTGGATGATGTACCCATTGATTTCTGGAGCCCCAAATATTTTGTTCGGCGCGACACGGCGGTGCCGCCGCCTCTGTCCTCAATGATGTTCGCTATCCTGTTGCGGCCGCTGGGCGCCGACGTCTGGTGGACGCTGGCCGCCGCGCTGCTGGCGCTCTCGCTGGTGCTGCGCCTCTCGCTGCGGTTCAACAGCGCCAGAGCCGAGGACGGCCGGCTGGTGCGCGACATGGGCTGGGGCTCGTGTCTCTTCGCCATGGCCATGACCATCGTGGGCCAGGGCTGGAACAGGACACCGCAGTCGCTGGCCGGCCGCACAGTGACCATCTTCGGCTGGTTTCTGGGCATCCTGATCTGTAACAACTACACTGCCAACTTGATGTCGTTTCTGGCGGTGCCAAGAGTCAGCCGACCCATCAGCAGTATTCGCGAGTTCGTCGAGCAGCCCGACTGGACTCTGGCGATGCACAAAGGCGCGCAAAAGCTGAATGACTTTAGATCCAGTACTGATCCCGACGAGCGAGAGATGTATCGACGATCAATTACCGGCGACAGATTCGTAGCGTTAGATAGTATGGCTAAAGGCGAGCTGCAAACATTCCAACCAAAACTGATGGTGTTCACCGATTTTGAAACACTTCATCAGTTCCTTGGCGATGAGGCATGCAACTATGTCCCGCTGTACACCACACCGATCAAGCCCATCCCACTCCACATGGCAAATCCAAAAGGAAGAAGCGACCTCAAGAGAGTCATCACCAAGATGCTGCTGAAGTTGCACCAAACAGGCTCAGTGTCGCGATTCATACACTCTGTTTGGAAGCCTGATCAAAGCATGTGTGATCCACCTAAAGGATTTACAGAGTTGTCTTTTCACAACCTAATGCCCGTTTTCTGTCTGATGCTTCTGGGGATAGTTGCCAGTCCGGCCATACTGGCACTGGAGCTGTTCTTGCGCAAGGTGTCACCGACGAGGCGTCACCAGAAATGAAGAACATCAAGCGAGGTAGCGTCTGGTGGCCAACAGACCTGGTACGTCTGCCAGTGATGCTGCACGACCTACAGGGCGGTGAGGAGCGATAAACCGGACATGACGGACCAGCCGCAACACGGTCAGACTGGCGGAGTGCGGACACGGCATCACACGACGCTTGCCACAAGACCGTCCAGGAGTCTGTGCTGAACAGTATGATCCGAGAATGTTGTTCCAGATACTGTTCTAGTATTCTCCGACTTGACCTTATCGGACCCCCATTCCCCCCCCCCCCCGTCATCCTCATGAAATGCTTGTGTTCTTAGTGCTTGGGGCAGTTTCGATGACTTGAAGGGGCCTGACTAGTGTGACGTCTTGTGAATTACATGATCTTTCGGGAGTGCCGGTTCTGCCTCTCTCTGAACTCTTTTATGCACAATGAAACTCTCTGTGCCTACCTAATACCTTTGGTGTTCAGACATAGTGTTGAACATAAAATAATACCTCTTGTGGAGATGCATTAGTATGGATAAGCAGCCAGCCATAAATCTAGACAAGGGCTGACTTTGGCTGACCTACCAAGTATTCGCGCAGTCAGTTCGCACTCTGTCATTGTTTTATCGCCATAGCCTAAATCAGCGTACTGGAGCTTAGCCGGCAGCGTTACACATCAAATCCATAACAGCAAGACAAATGTGAGATTGTACGATGAAGCAAACAAACTCCGAACGACCGTACTTACTGGTAGAAGTCGGACGGATGGTAGTTGTTGTTAAGGTTGTCGAAGATGAAGTGGCGGCCCATGCCCTTGCCGTAGATATCTCCGAACGTATTGAGTACTGTACGGGGACACTCGACTCCGGGACGCGGCAGGGCCTTCAGTTGCTGCGAAACGGCAGTGAACGGGTTTGGTCAGGCAGGCCGGGTTTATATCTTCAGACAATAAGAGACGTGCGACTACCAGTGTGTCGTCTTTTCCGAAAGAGACTTTTACGCATATTCCACAAGAGAACTAACTAATAAAGCACTCCCTCTCATCTCCCGCTCTCCTCCTCCCTTCCCCCACCCTCACCTTGGGTAGTTTGCCGCGCCGCACCAGGCTGGGCGCCTTGTATCGCCCGGCGTTGTGTCCGACGATCTCCTTTAATTCCACCGTGTCATCGGCCAGATAGTAGAGCAGCACCAGGTCTCTAAGCTCGCCGTGCGGCACCGGACGGTCGTCCCAGTAGCCCCAGAAACGCAGCACCTTACCGTCGTAGTGCAGAAACTGGCCCAAAGTGTCCACCTTCTTGTAAGGCTTCAGCGGACGCATAGAGCGCTCGTGCTGTAAGGTGATAGACAGAAGTGTAATATATTTGTTGGCACGGTAGGGCGGTGAGTGCAAAGTGTAGCTTGTCGCAGTGGCTGGATATGCACTGTTTGTGCGGCGCACTGAAGGCATGGCCTACCATTTGACCGAAATCACTAAAACTTCCATTCGATAGCCAGCAATAACCGGAGGGCTGCCAAGTGCCAACCGCGTTATCCCAATTACAATCCGAAAGGTCTTTATGGATATAAAAACGAGCTGGCAGCCTCAACCACTATTCACATGACATGAAACTGGTTCACTATCCTCATGCCAGATTTTATCACTATTCTCCACTCATGTCAACAAGACGCATCCCAATCGTCTCAGTAACGTGACGTCACACTCACGTCGTTTCTCTGCTCCATGTACGGGTCGCTGGGGATGCACGAGTCGGGGTTGACGCGCACGCCCAGCTTGGACAGGAAGTTACGTGTGAACGTGTCGCACGAGGTGATGTGGTAAATGGTGCCGTAGAGCGGCAGGTCGCGGCCCACGTTCAGGTGCTCGATGGTGTAGAACTCACAATCGTCCGGCTCCGGTAGGGGCACTCGGTGACGGTGCAGCAGCGTGCCTGGGAAGTTGGAAACCACAGGATGGAGGGGTGGTATGATGGAAGTGACCACTAAATGCTTACAATACGAGATGGGTTACTCTGCAGACTAGGACATCAGAAATAAATATAGGTACCTACATGCGTGAAGTGAATTACGACTCCCGTGCGCATCAACTGCATAGTCATTAACGAAGAAATATTAAATTAGTGAATCACAAAATGTAGGAAACGGGTAAGCATAAGATATGCCATCAACGAACCTGACTGCACAACAAACGGTATGTTTGTCCACTTTCGTCTCACGAGTCACGGCCGATCACTGCCAAAGCGGCGTTCCTCACCCTGGGGCAGCTGGCTGTTTTTCCACTTGGATTCGATCACCTCTATAGTGTCGTCCTCTAGATAGAAGTGGATCTTGACGGCACGGATCCGACCCCGTTCCAGCTGAGAGTTCTCCACCCTGTCCGTGTAGTAGCCGCGAAAGCGCAGGACCTGACGTTGGCAGCGATTGGCAAGGTATGCGTCAGTCTGGTGGTTCAGTCGCACCGGGCTCAGTATACAGTATTTACTACAGTATACACTAAACATGTGATGTGCCGTCAATGGCAATTCGGAAACAGCCATATGAGCTATTTCAAGTTCAACTTAGACGGCGCAAATGTTTTAATGTTATCGCATTCCGATTATAAGGATACAGTGCAACGACTATTGATTAAGATAAGACTTAGTGAAGCAGCAAATTTGGATAAATTTAGTCGAATGATCGATGCGAATTCGGAAAGGTAAGCTCTATTCTAAACACTATGAGTAGGTACGAGAGAGATGTCAGACGGTCACCTGTTTATCGAATGCAACCCAGGCGGGCAGACCGGGCCCGGCTGTCCGAGGGTAGAAACTGTGACGCGGGATCCGCTTGGTCCAGCCGGGTCGGGGCAGGTCACGGCTGCCGATCTCCTGTGGGATTCAACAAGGAAAAGGTCACTAGGACACCGTAGGGACACACGTCAATTGAGACATGTGTTTACTGCACTGCAGCGTAAAGCGCGTAAGCAGAGGTCGTAATGAGAATACATTTTAATTATTGACGGCCTAAGTTGATTATTATTCCTGCATATATGTTAGTTTTACATAGTGATTTATCACTCTCATTAGCTGTCGAGTGTCGAGCGTCGATCATAAGATGGATTGTTTTTCTGAATGAGGGTTTTGAGTGTAAAGAAGGCATGCTGAAGTAAGACTATTTAGTCGACTGATCGGCCGAACTTTGGTGTTTTTATAACTGACCGTCTTACCTGGTCGATATAGAATCGTTGGTCTTCCTTGAAATCAAATCGATGAGGGAGATGGTATCCCGGCTTCAGGGAATGCATCCTCTATAAAAGCAAAAGCGCGAAAGAACGGCATCAGTACATTCGTAAGTTGGATGGCATGAGTTAGACGGTCTGCAGGACAAGGTGAGACCGGCAAACCAGTCGATCGAAACGGTTCCAATGATGCCTGTCAACCAAATAGCCAAATTTTATATCACATTCGCTATGTGAGCAGGCATGTCAAGGGCCTTTCGCCCACGTACGCTTCTCTCATTTCTATTAAGCACTATCGAATTAGGAAGCGTTCCACCTACCTTTCCAATTTCTGAATATCCTGGCAGAAATGGTAGAGACATCTTGCCCTGCGAGTAGATAAATAGCAAACTGGTTAGTGTCGCACGCACATGTAACGAATAAAACGGCAGCTTCGTTCTTGAGAGAATCTTACTCTGAAACCAGTCCCTTGTAATTCGCACCGTTAAACATTGTGTGCTTGATGGGCATAGCGTTCACAGAATTGTCCTTTTGTGAAGCAGTACGCGTTTGATGTGTCACAAATGAGGAGTAGGTATGCTAGCTTGTTTCACTGACAGTCAGAAGCAAAACAGAACATACGACTCAGGCATCACGGCCTTTCTGTAGTTGATGACATACCTCCTTACTTGCCGACAACGGGGTGATCAGCAACAATCCACTCACAAGAGGCAAAGGCTACATATGTAGTGCACAAAATTTGGCATTAACAACACGCAAAATATAATGTGACCGATTTCGACAACTTTCCTTTGCTCTGCAAAGTGATTCTACAATTTCTCAAAGCGAATATCGAATGAAGACTATTGTCTCGTTCCATGCCTCGTCGGTTGCTAAGTGTCATCGGTTGCTATGGCAACGCAAGCGACCCCGAGGTCCTCGCCCGAGGCAATCGAAACACCGACGCTACGAGCCAAGGCTGTTGAACTCCTACGAGCATCGTAGATTCTAAACGACACGGCTGCACGCACATCAGTAAAGAACATTCACTCCGCCGTTTCAATTTTATCATTGATTAGCCCACAATGTTACAAAGAGGTTCAATAAGGCATAATTAGACATTTATTTCCAAACGGCTCGCAGTTTATGTAAAATATTTCGACGCAACTGCCACAAAACGGGAGTATGAAAACATGGCTCACCACAGTATACAAAATCGTTGTGACAGGGACGCAGTCCCACGTGAATGCATGATGTAAGGCCCAGCGGGTTCATATCGGACAAGCACAGACCTTCCAGCGCACGGAGTTTTCGCCTCGGTCATCACTTACAATGCGGCATAACTGGATAACTGAAGACATAAACACATAAGCATTCGATGTAACCAAACCGCATAGGAAAAAAATATGGCGATGGAACCGATGTTCTTATAAGAATGTTGCGACTATTCATGATGACATGTCTCGTCTGTCGATTCGGACAGGACTGCAAAATAAAAACAAGCAAAAGCAAGAAAATTTGCACGCCTCGAGGTTAGACCTAAACGAATAACGGAAAAGACGAGATTACACGTAATGCAAAGCCCCGATATGATAAATCGCCACATCACGTAAACATTTACACCACGCCAGTCACACGTTCACTGATATCGCAGGAAGTTCAGTTGCACGCCATAAATGTTACCAGTTTCGCGTCCTCCCAGTCCAGAGTTCCTCCATTGCTCGCTCACGTACCAGCCGTCCTACAACTGTGGTGTCACGTACACCCTAGTCCGTGCTTCTCCACGTTCTGGCCTAGCGTCATCACTCGCATCACTTCAGTACCATCACGTCATCACGCGACGTCACGTCCATCACTTCACCACATCACATTGCTGCATCGTTATCAGGTGACGTCTTTCATTCCACATCATTGGGCGACTTCCTCGCTCGCATCACGTTATCATATCGTCCTTAAATGACTTAACTCTTCTCTCGCTACCGCCGTGTATAACGGCCCAGCTCCTTCTCCCGTGTACCATGTCGCGTCACTGCCGCTGTTTCAACAGTCCCACGTCCGAATCATACCACATTCCCTAGATCAGTCGTCTGACTCGCTGGCTGCGCGCTACCACTCCGATCACAGTTGGTGTCCGGTGGACCCGCGGCCTGAGGCAGCTCGGGTTTTCCTCAGATACCGCCGCTGCCACAGGGGACGCCACAACAACCGCGGGTGTGTCTCAGCATCAGTGGTATCACTATAAAAATAGCTCTGTGGTGTCTAGAGGTGCCGTCTCCGGCGTTATCTGCGCAGCTGGAAACCGGCTGTGCCGTCGGGGCCGCGCGGCTGACGGCTGACGGCCTGCGCCGACTGCTTATTCCTCAGCAGCTCAACAGGAGCTGACCTGGACCGGGGAAACAGAGGGCAGGTCAGTCAGCGGCACAGGTCAATCCAGACTCGGCCCGGCGACGGAGAACAGCATCGGCCGGACCGGACCACACAGACGGACATGAATGAACACAACAGCTCAAAGCGCGAATGACAGAGCCATGCAGAAGCCGACGTACCCTATTCATAACTTGTATAAAAACGTTGTTGTTGTTTGCGTTATATCGAAAACTATATTTCTAAACAAGTTAAGTAGTCACATACGCTGTGAGTGTTATCATCTACAACAGCCGATCGAAGTGACGATGAAATGTGACACTTATGAAAGTGAAGATCTTGAGCTCTGGAATATGGGGATTTACGCACCATCAAATAATGACGCCTCGGACAGCTGTCACTCAGTAATGATCTTACCTCTCCGATCCTTGATTTTCTCTATCACCCCGCTGCTGCCTAAGATCCGCTGTCGAGCCTCGGCGTACTCAGCTTCCCTCTGAAACACAACGGCATCATTAGAACGACTCACCAACTAATGAGAAAGTCCTGTTTCCTATCTATTGAGACTTTTCAACCAACGCGTATTACGCTAAAACTCTGTATTATTTGGGACTGTCGTAAACTCACCAAAAATGTGAAGTTTGTTTCATTGTTAATCGAACCAACACTTATTTGAAGAACCCGGACGAATCAACATCCTCCCCTCCCCCATTCTCCTTTCACGGTGTTATCTAAACAACATGCGGAGACCGCTCTCTGCTCCCTCCCGCTTCCCTCACCTGCTGCAGCGTCTTTGCCGGCTGCCGGCTGCGCTCCTGCTCGTTACGCCGCTCCCGGTTGGCCTGGTCGGGCCGCTTCAGGATGGTGATTTGCGGCCCGGCCGGCACGTACTGAGTGCGGCCGGCCTCGTCCCCCTGAACGCGAACCATGAGTCTCTCCTGGGGGCCGGGCCGCGCCGCCGCCGCCGCCCGCTCCTGCTCCCTGCTCAGACGTAGCTGTTCGAGCTGTCGGTCCAACTCCTGGGGAGCGACAGCGATGGAGTGAGTGGCAGCTAGCCAACAGGTACCTATCCTTTTACAAACTTCGTCACATTTAAGGATTCCATTCCGACAAACATAAATCTAAGAAGAATTGTGAGCGCTAGTATTTTTAAACTGCGATGCAAAAAGGATTTCGGACCACTAAAGATGAAGTTCGAAGGCATTAAATCGATAAACATTCACGAAAGTGAAAGTCATAACATGTTCTTGAGCAGTAATTTTGTGTGAGGCAATGGTTCTTATAGATTTGTTTGCCCACTGTTAAGCGCAAACCGCGTCTGCACTCAAGCGGTGCAATAGTGATTCTGGACGTAACAGAAAAAGCAACTGAGACTTCCGACACTCCCAACTCACCAGGCATGATGTTGTCGAGTATGTTGTGCTCGTGTATTGCGCCATTCTCATCATGCGTCAAGTTGTAAAATGTGAGGTAAGCCAACTTGACCCGTCTATACGTCGGTACGTTTGGAGGTTCGCCAGTGCAATCATTTGCATGGGAAAGTATGTGTGTTGCTGGCAAACAATACGTGAAAACTCTGAATGTATTTGCAAAAAGCAAAAGATGCACATTAGCTGTCTGGAATTGCTAATAACAGTGTCTCACTTACGAAAACAACTAAACATATTCTCTTCCCTAAGAAGTGAAATGAAAACAGCTGACAGCTACGTTCACACTTTCGAACAGACAGGCACATTTTACCAGGCACATGACCGAATCACGCTTCTCTCCAACATCACTCCAGGTAATCGAAGTTCTCTGGGATGCCAAACTGTTTGTCGATCACGGCCTCCTCCATGGCGAACTTGCGTTTGCACCAGGTTTTGATCTGGCACACGTTATCCGTCCAGCGGTTGGCCGCCTCTGTGGCCGTGGTCGATTCGCGCCTCAGCGCCGCCAGGGCCTCCGGGTCGCAGTCCTTGTACCTGCTGATCTCAGCGTCCAGCTCGGCGCGGCGCCGCTGACTGTCCGCCAGCTGCTGCAGCAGCTCACTGCGCTCGGCGCCCTCCTCACGGCCCACGCCGGCCTCCGCCAGCTGAGTCTCCAGCGCGCGCCGCTTCTGCCGCGTCTGCGCCAGCTGTGTCTCCAGGTTCGCCAGCTTCCGTTTGCGGGCGGCGGCGCCTTTGCTGGGAAACGCCCAGAAGTAGACAGAGGTACCGATTTTATCGGTATCCACCAGTCCGTCGTCGACCAGGCTTTGGATCACTTCCTTCACCGACTGAGAGACGACACCCTTCTCCTTGGGGCCGAGCCGCTCCAGCTCCTTCAGCTGGAAGAAGTCCTGCCGCTCGTACAGCAGGTCCAGCATCCGGGTCCGCTTCTCCTCGGCACTGACACCCTTGCGCTTCGACATTATCGGGACCGGGCCACTTCTACCAAACAGTCGACAGTATGGTCTGCAAAGTCTTAAGGTGTCTTTACGAGCAGCGATTTCCCAAAAATTTCAGAGATTCGTCCAAGCGTTAGGGCAACTCACATTCCCTCACTTTCATGCGGATCAGCAGTGCACTGGTCACCCAGCAAGCCTCGCCTATCCAAGAGAGTCTTATCGTTCGTTCTCCTGCAAGCCTCGGCGACAGGCGCCTGGCGTCCTTCTTCCGTGTCAGAGGGCTCAGTTGTTGCGAGGTGCTCCGCCAGCCGCTCGTCTCTGCACACACGGGGTAGAGACAGACACTCAGAATGGCTTACGTCTTGTTGAACTTGCTCATTAGGTACTGAATTCAGTTTTTCATCATCCCTAATCAAGTTAATCATGTGGAAAAAAGGCAGAATCGGTGCCTGAATTAGTTCAAGTTGAAGAATGCCTGTTGCAGCCGGGGTAAAGAGAGCGTAATATTTTCCTTCACGATTTCTTGCAAATTCATCTAGTGTGTATTTCAATGGCATGTGTAGGTAACTCATTCAATAAGGCGGTCAGTGAAAATATTAACTTTGCTCAGCACCCAAGTCAAACTCACTAGCAACTATGTAATTGTAATGACGATCAACTCAAGGTCGGAACTTTCCCAATCGCTCCAGTTTTACATTAAATTGACTATGTTGTATACGGTGGTTTTACCAGCTTTACCAAAAGAAAAACACCGGTCGCGGTTTTTGCCTTACGTCGCCCTCGAAATTCGAATTCCACCAACACGCGAAAAAAAAAACGCTGACGTGGAAATAATATCAGCCAGCCAAATCGATATGTTTTCACATAATCGATTTTTTCACCTATTTGGTTCAACTTGTGAGACTTTTAGGAGCAAAAATACCGGAAGCCGGTGATTTTACTGTTAGAAAAACTGGCGTCTGTTGTGTCATCTGTCGTCGGTCCCGTATCTCAATTGGCAGAGCATCGACCTCGCGGTGGCGAGACGACGGGTTCGAGACAGTCACTCTTGTGCTGAGATTAAATACTCCTGATGGAGATGGACAGCACTCAATATTGCCTGATTGGATGAAGGGATCAGACCTTGATCAGCAAGGTAGGAGAGGGAGGGATAAAAATCCTTTTATAGTATCATTTGGCATATCTTACCCCAGAATCAGCAGCTTCCTCCCAGCTGTCTGCGACCTCTGACTCTGCCTCTTCTACACTCTGCAATAAAACAACACTCCAGTCAACAGCTAGACGAACAGGTTAAGTACTTAACAGTGTTAACTACTGGAAGTTTGGACCCTCCTCATTGATAATGCTTCAAATTAAACAATAATGAGATTATTTATAAGATACTGCACTGCAATGCATTTCTAACTGGGAGTTATCTAAGTCTCATAACTGAAATAATATGTAATGATCTTTTTATGATCATTTTTGTTTACTCCTCACCAATAGAATAAAGGGCTAAACATATTAAGTGGTGCTGGATTGGTACCTATGTTGAGCAGCATTAATATACTTGCAAAAAACACCACAGCACATCCTGGAAAAGGGGACTTATATGTGCATTGTCAAAACATAATCTTACCATTGAGTTTGTTCACTGATAAAGCACTTGAAGGGCCTTGGGATTCAGTGTTCAAAATCAGCAAACATTGAAATAATATTCTCTCAGATCAATGCCTAGTATTTCCATCAATCTGAAAAAACAATCAGCATGTGAGAGAAATATATCTGGTAAATCAGGCTTCATTTGCTGAGTGATGCAATAACTGTTAATAAAGAACACTAGTTGCACATTGACAAAAGTCGTGTTAACAGCAGTATTCTAATTACCATAAATACAGAACACTAACTTTCAAGGAGTAATCCCATAAGGGACCATATAACTCTGAAACACTGTTATGCAAAGCTTGATACTTAGGCATCCCTGCATGCATGAGTCTAAGTCATCATACTCATCGGTAAAATACACATTTGGAAAGTGCCCTTCATAATCTAGCAACATGCTGTTGTTCAGAGTGACCAAGCACCAAATGAAAGCACCCATGCTTTGAAGATAAGCTACAACTGTAAAAAAATAACTGCTTAGCGCAAATTATCCTAAAACTCAGAAAACAATCTCAGTAGGCGGAACTATGGTCAAGCGTGCCCATTTTTGGGAACGCATTTTCGTTCCCATGTTTGGGAACGATAAACCCAAATATGGGAACGCCATGTAGGCAGTGTTTAAAACAAGAAAAAGAACCGTTAAATGACGTCCAAAAAATATAAAACGATCGTAAACCGCCTGATATTTGTCTCAATATTGTTGGGAAAGAGTTTGATATTGTAAGGCCCATCGTAGCTTCAAATCGTTCCTCTATTTCTAAAGCATTCCACCGCCCGGGCCGCGTGCCCAAATTTGGGAACGCTCTCGTACACTGGCGCTGCAAGCGTTCCTTATTATAGGAACGGCGTACCCAAAACTGGGAACGATTTCACCGACGCCTTTCACGGGCTCTTTTCATTAACAAGCATCACATCCAACGCCGCAGGTTATTGTTAACGCAACAATCATAAGATGACCTTTCCGGCAAGACCGCCGCATGTTTCGCCGGGTCTTCTGCGCTCTTATTCCCGTCGATCCCGCAGCGGGCACGCCCCCCTCTGCAGGATTACGTAATTCACAACGCTCGGCGATGTTCAACATGGTCTTCCATGCCTACATACACCGTCCGCGCCGAGGGTGGAGGCATGTAAAACACCTGTCTGTTTAACACTGATGGTTGACGAGCACAACTAAGTATCCAAAAATGGGAACGCTGAAATGCTTCACTCTCAAAACACCTAGCCCCAATATAAATCTACTTTTTTCCTTTCTTAATGAGTGTAAGTGGCAAAAAGCCTGGTAGGATGGGCACGAGAAATGATCAAAATCAGCATAAAAATTATAAATAAGCCACACAGGGCGACCTGCATAAAAGAAATTCCCCAATAACGGTCGTGCTTAAAAATACCGAAGGCAAAAACCACGCTCATGACGCTCCTTAAAAGCAACGCTAAACAGCTAGCATCCAAATAAAATATGTCTTTCAGGGTTGATAAAATGCAGCTGAATAATTTTCAACCACTTAAACTGAGTTTACAAAAGTAGTTCGGTAAATTCACTCACGTTCCACGCGGTCGTCCGCTCCGACACCAAAAGTCAACAATATTACCTCGGGACCATCCGCGTCTTCGCTTTCATTTGTCAGCATCTGGTGTCGATAGTATGAAAGTTCATAACCAGGCAAAAATTATTATACTTTACCTCAAATTAAAAAAATGCTTCATTTTCCTTAAAATTGCATGTTAAATGTCATATAACCCATATTTCCACCATTCTGTCATTTTTAAAAAATCATTAAAAATATCATTCCACGGTCAATTTCCTTGTTCCACGGTCAGATTAAAGATAACTTTATGGAGATTTAGTAGATACTTTAATTAGCATGCACTTTTTTGAGACGTGATGCACTAATGAGTTTTAGTGGGCGAACGGCCGAAAAATTGCCTTCCGTTCTCATAAATGGGAACGCCCGTTCCCATATTTGGGAACTCGGTTCCCAAAAATGGGAACGTTCCTATATTTGGGTACTCATGACCATAGTTCCGCCTACTGATCTGCTGGGTGGATTGGTGCCTACTTGGTTATACTTAAAATGTGTGTCTGGATACTTGAAACTCACATTATAGGTAGGCATTTTCCACCAAAAAGGAAAACATGACATTTTAGAAATAAACTTGGAACAATGAATTGACATCCAGTGATCCAGTTATTATCAATTGTTTCTCGTAACTCTGCAATTTTATATTTTTACTTTTATCAATAACATACAAAACAAACAACAAATGTAGGTACATAGCAAT
Organism: Amphibalanus amphitrite; assembly: GCF_019059575.1. Lineage (NCBI taxonomy): Eukaryota > Metazoa > Arthropoda > Thecostraca > Balanomorpha > Balanidae > Amphibalanus > Amphibalanus amphitrite. The sequence goes on from NW_024881963.1 coordinate 446,812, forward strand.
GTAATAATTTTACAGATGAATTGAAAGCTGGCTCCACCTAATCAAATTATCAAAAATAGGTTAAATCAATAATTTTCTTAAAATTTTTATGAGTAAAATGCAAGATGAAATATCAATCCCTTTCGGAAATATAACGTTGCTCGGCACATTACCCAAGCATTTTACGGGGTAGAATCAAGCTTGAAATTTATGGTTCTGTATTTTCGGATCCATTAATCATTTAACAAACACGAAATAAATTTAAAATATAACACTAACACGAACCACGGACTCGTTCACTTTACGCAGCAATGCGCAGTTCTTGTCGTGAAATCCCGGGCGGTGAGAGCACATGAAGTAAAAAGCTGCAGTATTTAATATATTGCCAGACACATACAAAACAAGCTTAGCTTTTCAAGTGTTAGTCATGAGTTTGAGATAAAAATGCATTGCGTTTTGTAATCTTACTGTAAATACTTGAAAGGTGAATGGTAGTCGACGGCGACGGGCATTGTAGGCTTTTAAGAAGCAGTGACTTTGAGTTTCATCTTTTATTAATAGTTTCAGTGTTTGAGAGTCAGATATTGTTCTGCTTTTCTTTATTCTAACAATCTCAACATCAAGTTTGCATCGTGCATTTGATAAAACAGGAATTTTGGATAAGAGCGTAGTGAATGGGTCGTGAATCCCCTATGAGATGCTTTGGTAAATCGTACTTTATATTTGTGTCGCCAGATGTCACCCGGCAAATGGGCTGTTCACTTTGCTGTGCGCTGCCCTCTAAAGATTAGGTTTATAGTGGCTTTGCTTCTATATTTTGAGGGTAAATTACTTTAAAGTACATATTTTTAACTAGAAGAAAAAAAGGTGTATCCATTGAGCTGCTTGGTCAGTCATGTTAATCCTCAGACTTTAAAAAATTGCCAACCCGGGCTTTCTTACCAGACCCACCCCGGACTGACTGCATCCACCATTGGCCAGTCCACACCCAAGCGAATTGGTGTGTCGTGAAGGATGGTATTTGGATTCGTGATATATCCCATTTTTATATATGTGACCCGTGGAAGATAAGAGAGGGTGGTGCACCAACTCGTGGACATGCCACGAATCTTTTTATTTTTGTTTTGCATGTGATGATGTGTTAGAAGAGCGCGGGGAACAAGGCGAACTCCCAGAAGTCGGCGAAGGGAAGCCGCGCTCAGCCATACCTACCTACGATGTTCACTTGCTGTTTGTCGGAAGAAGCTATACAGCAAATTAGAATAAACCAGGAAATTGAGAAGCAGCTGAAGAGGGACAAGAGAGATGCAAGAAGGGAGCTTAAACTACTGTTGTTGGGTAAGGTTTACGTTCATTCAAATCAAAATTGAAATGTATACAGAAAAGCAGTGGCGCGGGAACTTCTTCCAGACTGGGGGGGGGGGGGGCTGAACCATCATAGAGATCAACCTAGGGTACCCCCAAATCTAGTTTTCTCATCGGTTTTAGGCCACTTATTTTTCAGACCTTGGCCTTTTCAACGAAAAAAAAGGAGAATATTTGCAAAAAAGTGAGGTATTCCGTCTCAGCTGAGTGAAGAAACTACCGTTTTGGCAACCTGAAATAAAGGTTTTAAGCTGCCAAATGAGTTGCCGAGTCAGTAAAATAGGTAGAATTTTCACTCACATGCTTTCTTCCTTTGTGACTGACAACCCCTAATTTGGGGAGGGCAAGCTGCCCCAACGGTTCCTGGCCTCATGAAAAGTTGTGAGGCACCGCCCCCACGGCCCCAGAGTTGTGAGGGCAAGCTTCCCCCACTGCCCTCTCCCCCGGTTCCCGCGCCTATGTATGAATCTATGAAATTGTGTTGGTAGATTTCCGATTTCGATTCCTCCAGCTGGGGGGGGGGGGCTCAAAAACATTACGAGCCCCTCAGCCGAAAAGTTGGAGGGGCTCAGCCCCCCCTAGCCCCCCCGGTTCCCGCGCCACTGCAGAAAAGCTGAAGGTGTTTACCAGAATGTCTTTCTCCTTATGTTTATTGAATTTCATCAGTCCGGTCCATAATCACTCCATATACATTGACAATACGATCAATCATTCTCATGGGCCCTTGTGGACGGTCCGCTGTGGCCAGTCCCGACCGGCCACAGTGATCGCTGTGTGCGGTGACGGAAGGCTGACGTAGGGACGAAGTGGGCGGAGCTTCGAGGCTGTGTGCGGTCCGACCGCACACAGGGCCCGTGAACAGCCCTCTGGTCCTGTGTACCCTTACCTGGACCATGATAGGATGGGGATAGGCTCCCACTTACTCCTAGTGGTTGTTGGTTATTCTTGATTAGTGCACTTACAGATCATTCACCATTGATATACCAGATAGATACCTACTACTTTATCCTTCTTGGAGAACTATCTACCTTTTCCTAATTGAATCATCTGACTATCCAAATTTCAGTGTGTGTAATGTTTTTGTGACCCATGGCCATATTTTACCTTGCTTTACTGTGATATTGTTAGTGGTTAGTGGTTACTCACGAAATCACAAACCATTATGTTGAATGTACTAAACCAAGATGTTGTGCCTGCCATGATTCTGTCCTTGTCACTTATATTTTCTGAGTTTGTTGTAACTGCTTGACCCTGGTCTGGCTGCTGTGGCTGCTATCACTCCTTGTCAGAGTCAGAATTGATCAGCTATTTTTTCCAGTTGCTACCCAAACATCATGCTTTGTGATTGTTCAGTCACCAATGTGTGTTCAAGTGTTTATCACACTTCTGGATCTATGTTTAAGCTGTTATCTGTTTCTGGCATTTGTTCTACAAACATCTAGCCAACATTTTCCTGTTCGTGAGTATAATTTGTTCTTTAGTATTTCTGTCACTACCTTTTGAGGTGCCCTTTGCCACAGTAATCATCACATATATTAACACTGAAGCACACTTGATCTTGCAAGCCATTGGCTACATACTCACCTGGTTAACTCACCTGGCTTGGTTCCCAGTGTCATTTAAGGAAGGCAGAAAGTGGTTAGGAGCGGGAACTGAAACACTGACTCCTAATGATAAAATAAATTCTGATCCTGAAAATGTATCCAACCATGACATGTAGTGTTCACTTAAGCATGGTCCTGTGCCAACCAAAACATGATCATAATTTTCTTGTCTCATATCATCTTCCCTTGTTACCAATAAATGGCTGTCCTCTAATTGTGCTGTTTAAAGAAAGAAAAAACTCTGTAAGTGCTGAACAATGTGAAACCCTGTGCTGAACAGATGCTTAAAGTCTTCACCATGCTTATTTTCAGCAAGAAAACTACTCAGTGCCATTTACTATGCCACCAGCTGATTCCTGTTGAATATTCAGGCATTCCATTTGCTTGGTATCCTCATGTCCAGTTACTTGGTTGTAACATTTTCTAGGTACCCTAATTGGCACATCTCCTTATTCCATTGGCATATTCTGTCTCTTTTTCTAAATAAATTACATTGATTCCATTCATTTTCTCTACTATAATTGCTGATCTTTTTGCAGCTGCTGGAATATTGCCACCACCAGTGACAATGCCTAGCAGTGCCAATATCATCATGTCCCATTCATGGTCCTGGATTTTTTTTCTAGCTGCACCTTATCTTTCTGCTTGCCTGTACTAAGCTGAATTGGTGTTCATGTCACTTAGTCACTGACTGGCTCACATTGATAATGAGGAATCTGCCCAATACCACTGGCAAAAGCCATTCATTGATGAGTGTTGATAATACCTTCCTCTCTGGCCACTGGCCACTACACTGAGCTGACTTAATTTGACTTGACTTGACGTATTCGTATTGTGCTCACTGCTCACACACTCAAATATGTGCTAAAACTGTTGCTCAACAGACCATTAAGGCTGCTAGTAGCTTTTTGTGAAGCATTTACCTGTCACTCATGTTATGAAAATAGGCACTGACCATTCTTTGTAAATGTCACTTATGTATACATAAGTATACATACATAAGTATCATAAGACAATAGCATACATGCTATTGTAAGGGTAGGTCCTTTTAAACAGTCAAAGTACAAAGAGAATCCTAGGATTGTCATCACATGCCTGCATTGCTAGCTAGGACTCCCTGTCATACATGCCTTGTTCTCATGTGAAATGGTTTGCCATGCTAACTTAGCATGTTCTCAGCTGTCACCACACACTACAGTAGAGTTTTGAATGGATCTGCACCTGAAGACACTGTTGAAATACTATTATGTGTCTGTACCACTTAAACCTGCCACTATGACACTAGCAGATGTTATGTTGTACCTGTGCTGTCTTCTGATTACATTATTCTTCTCTTTAAACACTAGCAAGCTATCTTGTTTCTACTGAAGCCAACTAATCCTCCCTTTGATGTTACCAAAAAGGCCACCTTCCCGTTTGCCAGTACCCAGCAACAGAAGTTTGTCTCTACAGCTGGCACCACTCTCTTGTTTCATATTAGATACTAAGCACCTCTCTTTTATGGTCATTGGACGCAATGCTTCATTCTAGGTACTCATATTTGGCACATGGTCCTACTCTCTTTGTTTTGGAATGGGCCTTGCAGCAATTATCTCACTTTCGGTATAAGAAGTTAAATCCTTGAGGAACATACATATGTGACATTGCTCTCTAGAACCCTTGTAGCCTTAAACATTTACCCTAACATAAACCAGGAAGTGCTGCCTGCACATTCACTGGGTCTATGGCATTACTAACCAAAGTATGAACTGGCCTCTAAGTGTGTTTAGAAGTGTAGGCGTGTCATGTCTTGTTTGTTATTGGTCTATTGTGCTAAGCATTTGTGTAAGTAGTCTGTTGATGACAATTATGTACTGTTTTTCTCTATCACCATTGACTCAATGATGACTTCAGTCATGTGTTGCACTGACCTGTTGTGTTTACTTATATACACTGTGGTGTTTACTTTGTCTGACCATCTTTTTTCCTCTGTTTTTATTCGCCAAGCATGGGCTGTATTTCTTTGAAGCATTCTATAAATCTGTCCCATCCAGCGTGTGTTTGGTGTGCGAAAGCTCCCATTTAACCATGACGTGCTCGATGTCTGTCGCCAGGAACGGGAGAGTCAGGGAAGTCGACGTTTATCAAACAGATGCGCATCATCCATGGCGTCGGATATACGGACGAGGATCGGCGCGGCTTCACCAAGCTCGTCTATCAGAACATCTTCATGGCCATGCAGAGCATGATAAACGCCATGGAGAAGCTAAAAATTGAGTACAAACAACCGGAAAACAAGGTGAGGACACAGCAGCTGCACAGTGCTCAACCACTGTCTAAGTGCAGTCGTGTGGTGTGTGTTTTATTGTATCATTGGCTGCATTTATTGACTACGTTATGCGACTCTCGATTTCATCCAACGTCTACTCACTTCGCTGTCCAATGACCCACGAACACACAGATTATAAACATCAGGCAGCAAATAATTGTCTAGGTGTGGGAGACGCCTTGCCCAGGTATTGCTGGCACACCTGGAGGTATGCTAGAGATGATGAATGATGCAGTGGCTTTTTCCGCATGTCAAAGTCTGAATGCTGGATAGCTACTGTCTTGGTAGCATCAACACCAAATCGAAAGCCGGCACAATTGACTACATTTATGGCTAAAACAATCAATCCTTCAATTCCATCAATGAGGGTGTCGACTGTCGAAAGATGCGAAATGCATCAGCGCTATATCTCTAACATCGTTGAAAAAATGTCCAAGATCTTGCATATTCTGGGTAATTTAGATAAACCGAGTGTCGCGCTGATCAGTGATATGAAATTTAGAAAGATGATGGATTGAAATTTGGTACGATGCTAGGGAATTGTCAGAAAAGTGAGAAAAATGGTCTGCACAAGCCTCACTTTACTTAATTGTTCTCTCTACACGTGCGCGCGTGCAGGGCAGGGTGTACATCTGCCCTCTTACATCTCAAGCACGGCTGGACCGATTGCGCTCAAATTCAGCACACCGTTTGGGACCAGCTGAAGGGATGGGCCGCACAAGTCAGTCGGGGTTTCTGACTTGTGCAGGTGCGACGGCCGCTTCTTTATATCGGAAACGGATGGGCGGAGTGCGCTCAAAGCCAGTACGACGCTAGGGGTCAGTTGAAGCACGATCCATGCACGTCAATGTGGGGTCTCGCGTCGCACTTGCGCATAAATATTGCGTTCGTCCGTTTATCGCCCCCAAAAGGCGTCCTGAAAACTAAGACATGTCATCAGTTAGAATGCCATTTTTTAATGAAGCGTTTGTGCTTGATTCAATTCAACTTTCGTTAACGATTACTAACCTAACCATTGAATCATTGAACCATTGAATCACTGTATCATTGAATCAACTGTACTGTAATGCAGTTGAAGTTGAAGTTGAAGTTGAAGCTGTCCATGGAAAGAGGCTCCTTGCAAAGGGCCTGCGACTTCCTCGCTTTCACTTTTACTTTCTCTCCACGATATTCCTTCGTTTGGATGTTTTCAACTTTGTGGCTGATTTTGACGATACATCAGGCAAGCTAATTCATTGCTTGAACTGAGATGCTGCCCAAAGCTGGTCGATTTCTTTCTTAAATTCGCTAAGGGTTGGGGCAGTAACCACTCTTTCTGGAAGAGCATTCCAGTCATTTAAAGCCCTCAGCGTCACAAAGTCGCGTCTTTCTCTGGTTACAGCCTTTTCCTTGTATATTCGACGACTGTGCCCTCTTGTCTCGTATCTTGGTATCTTGGTCTCGTATCTCGTATCTTGCAGTTGGATGAACTATCCCCACGTCAAATATTGTCCTCAGTGACATTAGATAAGAAAGCACATAGCTCGAGTGTCCAATCGACCTGAATTTCCTTTGCTAAGGCAATGACTTCTATCTTCCGTAAGTCGTTTTGACTGCCTGCTAGTAAAGTGTACGGTATGAATTGATGCATTTCCTTGAGGGGTTTTATTCCCCGGATGGAAATGCCTGAGCTTACCTTAGTTGTTTGCCCCGCTTCCTTGTGTTGAGGCTGAACTTTCCAGCTCAGCATCTTGCTCAGTTATGAAGGGCAAGCAAACGCGACTGCGGTGATTTCGCTTCTTTTCAACATGTATGATTATCCTTTTTTGATGCCACATTTCAATGTTACCTATGTGGAAAAGCAATAAAAGATAATGCTGTTACTTTTGCGTAAACTCATGAGTCATGAACATGTTGAAGCGAGCTAGAGATGTATTCGGTCAGTAGTTTCTTATCAGGGGCGGAACATCCTATTCAGCTGGTTGGACGGCTGCCCCACCAACTTGTCATTTTGCCCGACCAACTCAAGCTGATTTGTAGGACTTTGTTGCTTAGCAAACCAATTTTTTCCTCATTGAGGAGCTTTGCAATGTCTATGTAATGCAAAATATTATCTCTGTAACGAATATAATTGATTCAGTCTTGTATTTTATCTAACTTAACAATCGGACATTGTAAGTTTGACAACTTTTTGCCCCACCAACTTCCCCGGAAAAGCTCCACCCATGTTTTTTAACCCGCGCCGGGCCGGTGCTCTGAGATTCCGCGCCGGGCCGGGGCCGGGGGGGGGGGGTGTCTGAACACCCCCCCCCCCCTTCTAACTCGGCTCCTGGGCCACGTAGCGACACGCGGTAAGCGGCAATCGAAAGAACGTCCAAAATAAGGACGAAAACACTTCAGTCATTTTTTGGGTCAGGTCAAAGGTCAGGTCACCAGAGGTCACCAAAGGTAAAATGTTGACTATTTCAACATTTTGGAAACTGCCAACGGCTATCTCGGGAACCGATAGAGCTACAGCGCCGCGGAAAAGCGCATTTGATAGCCCTTTTACAGACCTTTCTGACTAATGGTCTCAGATTTGACCTCAGGTCAACGGTTTAGCCTCCAGAGGGCAAAAACTCCAAAAATAGCCGTTTTTACGAAAAACGTTTTTTCGGCAATAACATTTGACTCAAAAGAGCCATGACATTACTTTTGCCAGCATCGTGATCCTCTCGTTGAGACGCGTCGAATGAACTATAATTTGACCTTGAAAGGTCAACTTGAAAATTTGACCTCAGGTCAAGGTCATGACCTGACCGTAAAAGGTCATGTTGCATATCAGTCGATCTGCAACGTCGAGACGAACACATCTAAGGCGTATTCAGCGCTCTAGCACGCCTCTATCAGAAGTTATTAGCGAAAAATGTTAGATTCTGTTCGTGACCTGAGATGACCTCGGGGACATAACGAGGGGTCACAGATGCCATTTTCCGGTTCAGTGTGTCAATTTACCTACATCTCGATGTTTGAGAGTGTCTAGAATAGCGTTCGTGCAAAACAGACGCTTTTCAATTTTCTCCCATTGACTTATAATGGAGAGGCCGCAAAATTGACCTGACCTTAGGTCACCGATATCAAAATTCCGAGATATACATTTTATAGATAATGATGCTCTAATCAATCGCTGAAAGTTTCAAGGCAATCGATCAATTGGTGTAGCTATGACGAGCATTCTTATTTTTTCTGAGGTGAGGTCACTTGGCGTGACCTGGTGACCTGACCTAAGGCGACCTGGGTCTGAAATTTTCACAACATGTGTGGAAAAGATGCACGGACAGGTGTGCCAAAAACGGCGGCGCTCCGCGTCGCCGTTTTTGAGATATCTGCGAAAAACCGCAGGGGGGGGGGGGGTGTTAAAACACCCCCTCTCCCGGCCCGGCGCGGGTTAAGGTTGTCTTGTCAGTTTTCACTGCATATTGATCCGATGTAGTCAAGAGTTGGATAAGTAAGGCGCATATTCATGAATAAACGGGATGCAATGGACTTGATTTCTTTATTTTGCGTTGGTGGTAACTCTGATGTGAGATTCATAAAACTCTTCTCTCCTATGAGCCAATGCTGCTCCGTTTTTGAAACTTATTTCTGTCGATTAGCTGTGCATGTTTCCGTATCGGGGTTGGTTATAATTGGAATAGCCGAGCATTTGTCACGCAAACGATGATCGATCATATGTGCAACGCAGTCCCTATTTTGACATCATACTTTCTAAGTAATGCTCTAGTGTTGCGCAGAGCTGCTTTGTCACCCAGGCTATCTGTGGTCTGTCCGTGTCCGCACCGCACTAAATCGGTCGCCCGCCGCGGAGTCTGGCGTGTCGCGGCGCCGGCCAGAGGCGAGCGAATGCTCAGTGCACGGGCACACGGTGTGCCGCGGCGGCGGGTCGGAGGTCGCGGCCGATGGCCGGCCGCTGATGTGCTGAGCTGCTAGGGCCCCACTGCCGGGTCGCTGCACTGCACCACCGGCTCAACAGGCGCCGACTCTCGGGGCCGGCCGCCGCGCTGCCTGGAAACCGCACCGCCCGGCATGTATCCCTTCGCGACCCGGACTTTGTCCCTTCGCGACACCCGTAGAGGGGTCTGCCGAGTCGGAAGGGAGAATTGGAAATGAAATTTACCCTGTCGGCAACAATAAGCTGAATTGTTTCATTATTAGATGGTTGTTATATATCTCTGTCGCGAAAACTTGCCCTTAGTGGGAATTCTCCCCAACTGGCCTATAGAAGCAAGATATACTCGTAGGTATATCTACATGAACAACTGTTTTCTTCAGCCGGCGTATGTTGGTGGCAGGCTGTGGAATGTATTCAGCGGGCTTGTTATCACTTTGTATCGGTGTTTCATTGGCTGTTGACAATAGAGATTGTTTTATTACCGAAAAATTTCGCCTTATCTGGATAAAACCTTGAGGTCAGCATAAATTTACAAGTGGTTAGATGGCTGAGGCTCTGATCGCCTCTGGAAACGCCGCTGATATCGACTTACAGTGTCAGTCAGTGATATTCCAGACGTCGCAAAAATAATAAGCAAGAGATTCTTTAGCACTGTGCTGGACTGCGCCTCGGCTGTCATATTTTCTGCGCTTGGTTGCACCATTCCATGTGACCTACCAGGTTGTGCAACTTGTAACCGCTTTCTGCACTCGGGGTGGAGAAAGCCCGTCGCGCTGAACGATGTTCTCCGGAAATTCCGTATTAGTATTTCTCACGTGACTGGCCAAGCCGGGCAGTCTGTTTGGATGGGTGGAATCCGTAGAACGTCCCGTTGACTTCCACGCCTATGGTGATTGGTGAATGGTGGTGTGCATATTTAGCTACTAAATGTAGGGGAAGCCCGGGGAACCCCGGGCGCGGGGAAAGCCCGGCCACCCCGTTTGCGGCTAAATTATTCATAATAAAATGCTTAAGTGTCTGTCCTTTCAGCGTGGCAGCTGAGGTAACGCCAACGTAAAAGTTACCGCTAACAAAAATTGTATATTGTTAAAGTTATAGAGCAAAAATGATATTTTAAGGCTTTTTAGCTAAAAACTGAGACATGTTGCACTGTTAATGTTATAACATGCAACCCTAATATTTATACGAATGTTATGAAAGGATCGTTTAAGTGTTTGTAGTGAGGAGTGACGAAGCGGGTTGGCTTAATTAAGTATGACATTTTTTCCAAACATCGCTGTTCTAAAATAAAATAAGCATAGCAGTGGGCGAGCTTACCCCCAACCGAGAGCTATGCCACTAAACCACTGTTTTCCATGAGATGATATGTACTGAGTAGGTTTGGTTTACACCTAGCCCAAAGATAGATTTCGAAAATAAACATGTCATCATAGACAAAGCCTCTTCGGCCTGTCGCTCTATTCCAGTGCCTATACCTGTCAAGTATGGATTAAGGGCGATTGCTTGCCTGGTTTTTACTGTAAAATATGGGAGATATCCGCTCCATTTTAACGGTTTTTAGTTACCCTCCATCAGTTTATATCAATAAGTGACTAAGTTTATGTTTGTATGCTACAAGAACAGTCATGACACTTGAGGTCAACTAGGGTCAAACTACGTTTTTGCAGATAACGCGACAGACAATGAAGCTAGAGCTTCAAAAATGGTGTCGTTTTGTTTTTCTTCATCAGCCGAGTCGAATGATATGCAATATGATGCATTTAGGTAAATGAAAAAATAAATTTTAAGAAATTTTGAAATACACATTTTTTGTCAATTTTGCATCACGATTTTCATCGACCTGTGCTGTATATGTGATATACGCTAGCTAAAATACCAGTAGTGACATAAACTCTAAGATGTCCAGAGCTAAACAGTACCTTAATATTTCACTTTCTGCAAATATTTGGAAGACACATAATGGTTTCATCAACTCGTTGTAAAGCGCTGGAGAGGTGGCCGGCGTTACCCCTATGCCGGGCTTACCCCAGAAAAAATAATAATTTTTTAAAACTCGAATTTCGCAACTTGATACTGTTTCCACAAAAAAAAACAAGTTTCTGGGACAACACGGCCAATTAACTTATCTAGCTAACAGGATATTAACATTTCATACATCACGCAAGGTATGTCATAAAAATGAAAAAGAGCTTACTATGCCAGGCTTCCCCCGGCTTCCCCCACATTGCATTTGTATTTGGGACTGATTATTCTTAGTAAAATAAGTAGGAGCTGGCCTAAGAGCCTTCTACATAAGAAAACTCGACAGTGAAATAGTATTTTGAGCAAGAGAATGCAGATAGTATTAGCGTCTTCGAGGGAAGACGGTCCAACCAAGTTGTTTTGATGCCATTATTTGGTGTTCCGGAAGACATTGACTGAGCGTTTCTGGACTGGAGGACGTTGTACTCGGTCTCTGATGATTTAATTCTGCGTCCCGCACGGCGCGGAGTCCCGCCGTTCCCCTGCTGTCCAGTGGCGCCCCTCCCTCGGCCCGCCGTCCGGGTACCCGGGGCGGCGCTCTTCTGTCGGCGAGGGTCCGGCAGTGATACCGGCCGGCCGCGTGCCGTGCCGGCGCTGCTCGCCGGTCACACGGGGAGTTCCTGCTGCCACCGGCCCGCCGCCGCGCCGGTGAGCCCCTGCCGGGCCCGCGCGGCCGGACCTACTTGCTCTGAGTTCCGGGCGGCCGGTTCTCCGAATGAGACGTCACTAGCGCCCGCCGGAGAGGTGGGGTGTGCTTGGCATTATGTCTCGCGCAAAACAGGATGTGTTTGTTGGCATGGTTTCTATCAGACATGATTCGCCATCGAATGTCGTGGAGTGCCGAGTTGTTACGATAGTGGCATGATTTGATGACGCTAATCGTCATTAGCATCGGTTTCACCGCGTGATGCGCCTCCCCTGATTATCTCCATCGAAGTCCGTCCCGCGTCAGTTTTCGTCTGGTGTCCGGTTCTCTGCTAAGGTCCCACCGATCTACCTGGCGGAAAAGTGGCGCTGTTGCGTGCCCCCTGTCCCCGCTGCGCGCGCGTGGGCGAGATCGGGAGGTCGTCCGGCCGGCCGGGGCGTATCTGACGCCGCGAGGAGCGCGACTGGGCGCCTATCGGGTCGCCGGCCGCCGATAGGCACCGTTTTATTGGCGCAACAGACGCTGTCGCCGGCGCGGGGCGGCCGCCGCCGCGGCGCGCTCGTAATCTCCGGGCGCCGCGAGCCGGTCGCGCTCGCCGATATTCGCCGCCGATAGTGTCGCGTCGTCCGGTCGCCGGAGGTGGCCGCCCGGACGGGTAGGGCGCCGAGACACGCGCCCCGTGCGTGGTGGTGTCAGACGCCGCGTCGCCAGAGCCGCAGACCAGACACCGGTGAATCCGAGCTGCTCACCTGTGTCTGGGGAAGAGATTGGACTGAGTTCAGTTATATAAATGGGTGAAGATTGATGCTGAACGGATTTTAGAATTGATATGATCCGATTCGTGTGCCTACCTGAATATTACCTGAAGACATCCTTATTTGGCGAAGTTCGAAAAACCTGTTAAATTTGATACAGGCATGCGTTGATCGTTGATCACAGATAATCCCTACGTTGAGGCTCCAACCTCGCCTGGCCTCTGATATGAGATTTGTCGCCTTAGCTCATATAAAAAATGACCATACCACGGCAATATCATAGCAACATTGAGCAGTTAGTCTAAATTATTTCCCCGCCACATTGCGGGGGAGTGTGATGCCCTTCACCGTTGGCCCGGAAGCTGCTGCGCCGGGGTCGGTGATCCGCCCGGAGTGACGCTGCGGTCTCGTGCGGCGACTACCGGGCCACGCCGGCCGACTAATAACCGTGCTGGGGACGACGTCCGGGCAGATAGACGCCCCGGCCGCCTCAAGTGGGCGGTGTGTTGTAGCGTCGTCGACCGCCCACTCGGGCGCAGATAGTAGCCACCGACTCGCAGATAAGATGGTGCTTCGCTGCTGCGCGCGACGAATAACCCGCGCGGGGCTGGGGTCTCCAGCCGAACGCGCCTGGCTGGGGGGGGGGGGGGTAAATTTTACCCCCCCCCCTGTTATCTCCCGAACTAATGGTCCGATTTGAAAAATTCAAACGCCAATCGAAAGATCTCATCACGAACAACTAAAAACATGTACTTAATTTTAAGTTTGAGGTCAAGGTCAAGGTCAGGTCAAGGGTACAAATTGCAAGTTCCTACAGTATCGGCCTTGCACCGTAGTTGCCGAAGAATGGAGTCATGGACTGAGACTGATCGCTCAAAACGTGTTCTTAGGCTACCAAGACAATACTCGTTGCATACAATATCATTCAGAGGTCAAGGTCAAGGTCAGGTCAGGTCAGGTCACCAAAAACAAAATATAGAAAAGGGCATGTGCGACACATGTTTTGTGGGTCATTTTACTCATAGAATTCAATAGGCACACTCAATAAGTGATATGGACCACCTCTGGATGAATTTCAGGTCGAGGTCAGGTCAAGTGAGGTCAAATTTTGAAGTTGGTTGTTAAGGCCTAAAAGGGTGTCTATCTGATGCAGTTTTTCACGGCGAATCGAATGGTGCTGTTTTTGTTTCCGTACGAGGTCTAGAACTTCCAAAAAAAATCATTTTTCAAAATTTTTGTGTGTCGTGACGTCATAAAATTTTGAATAACTCCCACATTTTTGAACCGATTCTTCTAAAACTTGGTATGTAGGTGCACATAGACCACTTCTCTGACATATATTCCGGTTTTTTGATACACTCAAAATTTTGGATTTTATAACTATTTTCCCAAAAAAGTCAGTTTTTTGAAAAAAAATTTGGGCCAAAATCCAAAATTTTCAAAAAACGGAGATAGCCATTTGATAGACAAAGTAGAATTACGTATATCCTTTTTTGTTACGTCTTGATTCCTTTAAAAATGAAGATGTTAGCGGCGTTTGAACTTTTGCCGTTTTTGAGGCGAAAATGGCGAACATGACGTCACTAAAACGTCAATTTCTCAAAAATTTTCCGACGGATTTCGCTCAAATTTTCAGGGAACGTGTCAAATTGATGTAAGAAAAGGTACTGAAAGTTTAGCGGCGCTGCGCGCCGCCGTTTTTGAGATATTGCAAAAATTCGCGAGGGGGGGTAAAATTTACCCCCCCCCCCCCAGCCCCGCGCGGGTTAAGTCGGGCAACCTGCCGCGGAACCGCCTGATGTGGTCGAGTGACCGGGCGGATTTGAATAGGTGACCACGTCTAATGGAGATTAGTCGGGATTAGTCATTAGTCAATAGATATGTCTATTGACTAGTGCGTACGCTTAGGTAACGACCAATCACCTCGCGGGTCCATGCTCTGTCGAATATATGAGGTGGCTCGTACACGTGACTATACAGAACATTGGCTCGGGATATGTCTATTGACTCAGTAGCGGCGGAACACCCTCAATTAAGGGAGGGGGGGGGGGCACTGCCGACTTTTGGTCCCATTCTTTCCATGCAACGCCCATAGGGCTAATGTTAAAATTCCAAAATCAAAGGGGGGGGCACGGTGCCCCGGTGCCCTCCCCGTTCCGCCGCCTATGTACATATTGACTTGACGGTGTAGATATGATGTGCTGCTTAATGGGACCTCCCTAGGTCACTCAGCTCAGGATATGCTCGATTCCAATGCAGTGTGTCGTACAATGGAATGCGATCTTGTACAGAGCGACCTAATAACGTAGGTGCTGGAGTCTGAAACGTAACATTCCTCATAGTTTTTACTTTGTGAGTGGGGCTAAATGGCCGGACAATACGACTTTTATGCCTTTGTCGCAGTCACCTCTTCCTGATGGCAATATCCCCGTCAATGGAGAGGGTTCCCGACGTATGATCGGCATTTATCACGGCCTTGGTGGGTGTTTGGCACTCGTAGTTGTTCCGCATGCGAACTGTGTTTATATTGCGGGTAGGACACTGAAACCAGGCGCATCTACTTGGGACTTAAACAAGGACAATCACATGAGTCAAAATAAACCCATACCGGCAAATCATTTCAAGCATCCATTCTGCTCACCAATAGCAGGTAGATTACCCGACGTAGGTTTTTATTAGTACACCAGGCACGGAGTTCACTCGCAGACTCAGGGTTGGCATTTTTTGCCGGCAAAAACTAGTTTATGCCATTTGCCGGTTTAAACCGGTTTTAACCGACAAAAACTGGCAAAAACTAAGAAATATCACAATGCTATGCCTGCACATGAATTTGAATATGAAATATTTTAAGGATAATTCGGTGAAAGCTTTATGTTTCCAAACAGAAGTGACATTGACCATTGAAATGCTTCATAACTCAGAAATATTTTCATGGGCTTTCCATAAGGAGCTAGAAAGATGCCTTTTGGGGGTGACAAATGAGCCAGTGCGAGGGTGACTGGTTGAGTCCTGCACAATCAGAAGTGCGAAGGGGTATCTGCCACTGATATGCGCACGGCACCGCATGACACCCTACTTACCGTGGCCGTCTTGCCCCCTCTCCCCTACATGGAAATACATTCCGTTGCGGATGTCTACTGGCATGCATATACATTTTAAGCAGGGATAAGTAATGAGGCAGCTTCAGAATGTTCAATGCATCTATATAACTACCAGAAATGCATTTGTACATTTCAATCCATTCATACCTAGAAAAGTTGTAGGTTTGGCCATCTGAGTTTTAGCCAGTTTTTGCCAGTTCTTGCCACCAGTGTTTCTGCCAGCCGGTTTAAACCGGTTAAAACCACTGGCAAAAACCAGTTTTTGCCACCCCCTGCCAACCCTGCTCGCAGTTATCAACCGCACCGCGCAACAGCTATCTTTCCTTCTAGTAGCAGACTGGACTGGGGTCGGTGGTATGAAGTCCCATTTCCTGATAACACGTGTGCTGGAAACGATCCTATATGTGCGTGTGATGTCCATTCCACAGTCTGCGGTATTATGTGATTGAAAATACTACCGGTTCGCCATGTCTCTCCCCACTCGTTGCCGCTCATGTGAACGCTGCCGCGCCGAATATGTCCCACTCTCCCCTGAACCAGTGTTTCCCATGGCTCGGCGTCTCCTTCCGCCGCTGACATCCTGTGCTCTCCGTTTTCCAGGAGCGGGCCGCGTTCGTCGAGTCGGTGGACCACGAGACCATCACCAAGTTCGAGGAGCCGTACGTGTCATCCATTCGGGAGCTGTGGAAGGACGCGGGCGTACAGCGCTGCTACGAGCGACGCAACGAGTACCAGCTCACCGACTCCACAAAATAGTGAGTCAGTCTGTCAGAAGGCTAGAAAATGTCTGACAGCTATTCGGTCCCGGGGTCTACAACTGGTTACCAGAACGGTAGCGACGTGAGCATCTGGTGATGTAGGTTGGTCGCTAGGCTGGAAAATATTGAGCCGCTTGGTCATTGGCTCACTGAATAATAAGTCACTCGGTCACTGCTAGCTCAGCACTGTGCCTTCTCTCGATACCAGGTCTAAGAGATTGCCAGAAGTATGATGATAGGTGTCAAACAATCGCAACTCTGTGATGCAACAGCCCATGTAGCTTTGTGTTCTTAGACACCGCTGTCAGTCCGGACATACAAGTACTAATCGATGTGTCTTTTCTGCCCGATAGCTACCTTACCGACCTGGATCGGATAGCCGGACGGGACTACCTGCCCACCCAGCAGGACATCCTTCGCGTGCGAGCGCCCACCACGGGTATCGTCGAGTACCCGTTCGACCTCGACTCCATTATATTCAGGTGCGATAGGCGTAAAAAGTTGTGTGCAGCCTGCAAAGGAATTTCATCAGGATGTGGCCCTCATACATTTTTTCAGCGTCATGTGTAACGCTGAACAGGCGTTTTGTACATTATGTCCGGATAGTTGCGTAGCTATGTTATGCGTAGCTATGTTATGCTCGTCAAAGTTAGGTACCTTGCCAAGTATGGCGTTTTGTAAGACACTGTTAAAATTGTAAACCCTGCTCTTGCGAAGGCGATCTGCGCTTGTACTACATATGGGGACAGTGTTATTTACCGTCGCGCTGGACTCCCTGTGGCAGGATGGTGGACGTGGGCGGACAGCGGTCCGAGAGGAGAAAGTGGATACACTGCTTCGAAAACGTCACCTCAATCATCTTCCTGGTGGCGCTCAGCGAGTACGATCAGATCCTGTTCGAGTCGGACAACGAGGTGAGACTCCGGCACTGGCACACGGGGTCTGTGCTCCGGCACTGGGACGCGGAGTTCCCGCTGGGCCGGAGGTTGGTGTGAGAGCTGCTCCTCACGTCGAAGCGTATGAACCTCACAGTCGCCCCGAACCAACATGGGAAAGGCTCTTCTTTGATGGTATTGTGCGACCATCAAATTTGTATTGATGAATACAAATTGAAATTGTATTCATCAATTTTGTGTTTGCTTGAGCAATCACATTATCCAGGTCTAATTATAGTTACAAAACGCACGAGTCGCTGCTTTATTGGTCGGTGTGCTTACCTATGTGCCCATCTATCAAATTGTCTCTTGTCATCAGAATGTTGTAAACGATGTTCATTGTTCGTTCCGCCTGTTACAGAACCGCATGGAAGAGTCAAAGGCACTGTTCCGCACCATCATCACGTATCCTTGGTTCCAACACTCGTCCGTCATACTCTTCCTCAACAAGAAGGACCTGCTGGAGGAGAAGATCATGACGTCCCATCTCGTCGACTACTTCCCCGAGTATGACGGTGAGTTGGAGTTGGAATTTCATATGATGGAGGCTGGAGCGTATAGCATAATGGTTGACATTCGTTTTTTTTTCAAGAGATGACGTTTTGGTTTATGGAATAATCACTCTTAGGCGTTAAATAGGACAGCTGCTCTCCTCTGTGTTCGATAAAATAGCTGCGTATCACAAAGCACGGTCAAGTAGCCAGCCTCCTGTTGAACAGTTGCTATGTCACAGTTTATTCTGCCTCTTTAATCCTCCATTTTAGTGCCCAGGAGGACGCATTGCATCGTTTTTCTGTCTTGCATGTTCTAACCGCTTCCCCGTCTGCCCATCACGTGCGCTCGCAGGGCCCCAGCGTGACGCGATCGCCGCGCGTGAGTTCATCCTGCGGATGTTCGTCGACCTCAACCCAGACGCCGAGAAGATAATCTATTCTCATTTCACGTGTGCAACAGGTAGGTGCTCGTCCGCACGCATTGAGGTGTCGGTGACTGGGTACGTTTGGGAGTGGACAGTGGTTGGGACACGGGGATTGCATGAATGGACTGCGCTCGTGTGGTGGTGGAATGCGTGGTGGTGTTGGGTGCTTATGACTAGCCTGGTGTGTGCTGCTTGCCGGAAGCCCGTGACTCAGCCATTGGGTTGTGATCAGCTGTTTGACACGCAGCTGTTGTCCTAACCCCTAAGGAAACGGCGTTTGAAAGTGCTACGTTCATGTCGCATGACTTACATGAACACTATCCCATTACATCATTAGCAGACCCGTTTACCTTGATTTTCCAATAAGCTTTAGTCCAGCTGGCTATTGATAGTTTTAGTTTGAAGCTGCTACGTACCGTCCTTTTCTCCGGTTTTATAGTTGCTGAAAGTTCACGCATTGTTTGATGCATTGTGAAATCATACTGTGCATCCGTATAATATTATGAAAAAAAACATATAGCCGGAATTAGTTAATCTGAATCCATTGAGAAGCCGACTTTAATTGTAAATTCAATAATACTGACCGCCGCAATTGCCACATTTTGCAGATCAGTTCCTTTACCTGCACTGGCTTTGGCTGTGAATGTTCGATGTTTGAAAACATGCTATCTTTGTTGAATGCCCATATTTTGAACACACGATGTGCATAAGTTTGCATAAGCTTCGGATTTATGCTTCCTTGGTGTCGGAACGCACGCTTTTTTGTGTGGTACTAACATTTCATAGCACGCGCTTTTCTTCGTGCATGACGGCGAGGTTGACGGGATTGCTTTCATTGCTTTTATTGATATCGACATAAGTGATCGTCGGACTGCGCTCAAAGTGGACGCTTCAGGCTATCCTGTGAGTATTTTACCCTGGTAAGACCCGCATGGGTGTTTGGGTAGTCAGGAGCGCGTGGGTTTGCAATGCAATGTCTCTTTTATTGCGTGCTTAACTACTTCTATATCATCATAACAACTTTGTGTAACTTGATTATGATTTGGATACAAGTCTTATCTCCATTGAACTGGCGTTGTTCAGCATAATTAAGAGTCATATGCCTTCACATTGATCGAATCACAAATGTATTTGATACATCGTTAGCATGTTGTTGTTCTCGCTTTGGTTATAATTCGATTTTACCCTCCCTGTCATTTTTGAATAATGAAAACATGCCCAGCAACCAATTGCCGTTCACCTTTTCGTGCAAACAAGGCGTATCATCCCAACCCGTGCGACTATGTGCTATTTTTAAGCGCCGTTGTCTGATTGGCCGCTGGTGGCACGTGACACGCCGTGGTGGGGTGTTCCAGACACGGAGAACATCCGCTTCGTGTTCGCCGCCGTGAAGGACACGATCCTGCAGCTGAACCTGAAGGAATACAACCTGGTGTAGACGGGCCGCGCCCTGCCCGCCGGCGACACTGACGGCGAGCGAGCCATGGAGCCCGCGAGCGCGGCGGCGCCGCTCGGCCGCTAGTCATTGCCGAGTCGCCGAGCGCGCCGGCAGAGTCCGCGCCGCGCGATACGCTGACAGACAGACACGCACACGCCGACACAGACAGGCAGACACGCGTACACAGACAGACACACACACACAGACACCGACTATGCTTTGCGCTTTCACACATCTCGGTGACTGGGGCGTGGCGTGCGCTCGCCCCGGCGGCGCCGTCGGCACGCCGCGGCCGCTCGCGCCGCGCGCACTGCCGCTGACTCTGCTGTTTTCACACACCATTCCGTTGGCCGCGCGGCTGCGGCACCGCGCTTTTCGAGACGCCAGCACCAGTGTAGAGGCCGGCGCTGACATGTGCGGCCTCTCGACCCCTTGTTGCTGATCGGTCAGTCTGTCCAGGGCCGCGCGGGTCGCCGGGCACCGCTCGCTCATGTGGCGCGCGGCGTGCGGATCGCGGCCACGGAGGGCTCGCGACACGCGCCGATTGGGCCGCGCGTGACGGTTGGTGCTGTGTCGGATGGCGCCTCCGACCGATTTCCCTTCCCCTGTCTCGAGCAGTCTCGTTTTCTGTGTGCCAAATGTGCTTCAGTTTTGCCGCCGCCGCGGGGTGGGCCGGCGCCGGCCGGCCGCCCCGCTCCGAATCACAGTCCCGGCCGCGCCGGCTGGCCGGCCGCCACCGCGCGCCGGCCTCCGGCTAATTATCCAACCGATGCCTGCCTTGTTTTTTGGAGATTTGTTTATTTATATGTCGTGGTCCGTGGTCGTGGGCCGGCCGCGGAGCGTTTTACGTGCTGACCGAGCGGCGATCGGCGCGGTGGCGGGCGTCGCCGCGCGCGCGTGCACTCACGCACAGGGGCCCAGGCACGCGAGCGCGCCTCTGCGCACGGTCACAGAGCCCGGGCCGCAGGGGGCGGCGCACGCCGCGGCGGCTGTGCGGCCGCCGCCGGCCTGGGAGCCGGCGCGAGTGTGTGATAGGGAGAAGGGCGGGCGACCGACGGACGGCGCTGCCCGCGGCGCCGGACCGTCCGGCCGGCCCGACTGTCTCAACCAAATATAGCCCACTGTGCGCCGCGCCCATTACTCCCTTTTGTAACTTGCGACCCACTTGGTTACTGTAATACGGTTTTGTATAACTGGCCTATATCTGTGTTGCTGATTCGTCCAGTGGTCTGCGTGGGCCTGCCGACTGGGCGGACGGCGGGCGCGCCTGCGGACGGGGCCCGACCGGCGGCGCGCGGCGTCCTCTGCCGGGCCCCCGTCACCGCCCGCGGCCGGGCCGGGGCCCGCTGCACAGTCTCTCCCCCAGTGCAGGCCGGACCAGCGGCGTCCGGGCCCCGGCCCGCGCGCGGCCGCTCCGCTCAGCGCTGCCGCCGGCGCCCTGTCGCCGCCGCCGCGCACCGGGCGACGCGGTCAGCTGCGCCAGCCGGCCAGCCAACATTATCGTATTGTTAGCTGCCAAGCTTTGTAACTACCTACTATGGAGGGTCTGTGTTTAAGAAAATTAATATTTATTGGACGTGTGTTTTGATGTGACGGAGCGTGGTGCCAGCGGCGCCGAGCGGCGCTGGCTGCCGGCGACGCGGTGATCTAGGCATCTGTGCTGAAGAAAGCTGCTCCTCTCGAGCTGAGAATACATGCGTTTTCGCCAGGGAACACTGCGTTCGATTCATATGAATGGATGGCCTGCAGAACTACACACACTCAGGTTTGCGCCGACGCTATCACCCACAGGCTTGCAACCGCTCCTATAAAATTATGACCACGGTCAAGTGCTTTTCTGATGTACCTTACCGTCCTACCAACTTTGTCATACGCAACACGCTAACCTAAGTGAACAACTAATTGGCGGAAACGAGAAAGGTGATCCGCTGCCTGGTGTTGCCGCAGATCGCCGTTCGCGGTCCCGAATCGCCACAAGTGGGTCGGAATATCGCCGGTAGCCGGAGTAGCCGGGCGTAGCGGCCGCGCCGGTGGCGCTGTCTGGCGTGGTAGGCGGCGCCACTAGCGAAGGGGCGATGGTCTGGCTTAGTGGGGACATCTTATGATGCCATGCTACATTTTAGGGAGACTGCTGAGGAAAATGGTGTGGAGAACATAATATAAGCCGTCAAGGCATTAATCAAGGCTTATGTGACGCAGATATTCAGATACGGTGGTTCACTGCTGATGCGCAGATATTTGGGATGATCCCTGTCCTCCCTAATCACTGACGCGTCACGACCGTATAATGTTTACGCTCTAAACTCGGCATTAGCAACACCGCTAATGAAGAGTTTTATGGTGTGGTGGTGTACTGCTATTAGGAATCGGTATCACTGAACTACGAACCCTCCATTTTCTTTTTAGCTTTTACGCCAATGCTCCTATACGTTTTTTCGTCGAATGCGATTTTATCCCTTCACCTGAAGCCGCTTTCGAAAGCCAGAGCCACTTGGATATTGTTTCAAAATCCCCTTTTCGTTTTGCGCAAAGACGATTTCATGTTGGGCTGGGGACAGTGGGGACAGTTAACCGTGGCTGGTGATGGAGTTTCCAATATTGGTAGGTATTGTTTTTTTTCAATTCGATACCCCAAATATTATGACTTGTCAATGCTTCTTCTTTTTCAACAGGTGCTGGACCTATTCAATTCATCCAAAAATAGCACTCCACTCAGTAATAGGCGCACACCTACACAACTTTCTATTGCCTCTATCTTTCCCTAATGTAATAAAGTGACCCATTGCCGACCTTGAGGTCACTTACGTTCTACTTCAAGGTTATATTCGCTTTGGTGGCACTGGCGTCTATGGTCTCTATTTTCCGGATAAGCCGTTTAGAAAGGCCGCTTCTCTTTCCATCACGCCCGGCACGTTGGCAGTAATGGTCGGGGATGTAATGTAATTACGGGAGGGTTAGTTTTCAGTGCCGACAACTTCTCGTCCCCCCGCGGTTGGCAGCCCCCCCCCCCCCGGCACGGGCTTTGTTTTGCCGGCGATGCCGCGCGGCTTCCTTTGGGCTTCATTTCCGTCCTATAGAAATAACACCTCGGGGTCTCCGGGTGAACCAGAGGGCTCGAGGATTTGTGTCTATTGTCGTTTTTCGCCAGAAAATGCATCTCTTCTTCTTGTGCCGCCGCTATAACGGTAGAACAGTGCATCTTGGGAATCGTTCCTAAAATCTATCTACGGGATCGCAAGGCACCTTTGTTGTCATTTTGATTCGGAGGTGGGTAATTACGGAGCGAGCGAAGCGAGCGTAGTCTTTCCTTAGATTAACGGAAATTTCTGAGTATGAGCGGCCGGCCGGCCGGCCGGCCGTGGTCACGCTTTTGCGAGGCTTATATCTCAGCAACCACTTGACCGATTTACACGCGGTAATTTTTGTAGGGTAGCTTCATTCCTTCTACCAAGTATTGGACTATTCCCGATGCATGTGGGTGACCCCTTATGCACGTGCCACGTGCAAAACGAAGAGGTGTCACTTTTGTAATTGTTGCAATATCTCGGTAACTACTTGGCCGATTGCGCTGAAAGTTGGCATGTAGGTAGGCACCCACTAGGCACTGCATATCCATGTGCCAGAGTTGGGGTGCTGCTGCACGTGCGCACGTGCAGGGGTCGTTTCCAGATCTCGAGAACGGCTGGACCGATTGCGCTCAAATTTGGTACACGGTTAGGGACCGGTTAGTAGGGTGCCGTGCACAAGTCAGTTGGGACCCATTTTGCACGTGCGCACGTGCAGGGTGCCGCTTCCAGATCTCGAGAACGGCTGGGCCGATTGTGCCCAAATTTGGCACATCGCTAGAGACCAGTTAGTAGGGTGCCGTGCACAAGTCAGTTGGAGGTACCCCCTCGCAATTTCGCACGTGCAAGGCCCACCCTCTCGCTCGCTCCGTTGGTCGCCCCAAAAGGCGTTATACTGGTTCTATTCGGATGAAATGCACCAACCATTAATGTCCTCACGATTTAATCGGTGTAGTGGGAAATTTAACGACAGCTTGTTATGACTTTAATTCATCATTGGCTACGCCAAGCTCGCAGCAAGGCATGTGCCTACTCCTACTATCCATGAGTCGCGTATTTCTGGGAGGTTTTAGTGTCTTTTCTGGCACACGGATGGTTACCGAAACGCTTGGCAACGGTTGGTGACTTCTTTGTACCGTGGTGAGTTTTTTTTGTCCCTGGTGGCCCTCTGGTCACGGTTGGTGACGCTGCTTCGATGCGCTGTGACCGATCAAAGTTTTAACAAGGGCGTTCAACTTGGGTGATTAAGTAGCGCCGTTGCCTGTAGTCTCGACTCTCGGGGGACGCCTTGGGCGCCCAGCGAGGGAAATATCCGGCCTGTGGCGGGCGCCTCAACACCGCCGGCCCTCCCCACTGCACTACGACCATAGTTATTCACGGAACGTTAACAGGCTGGCCAATAATCGAGTTACTGAACTGCTCGGTGCTCACCACACATAGTTGACCCGCGCTCTGTCCAGTGCTACCTGTCCTTACCTGTGCTTTGCTAAGTGCCGTTAGTGGGCACTATATAGAAATTGCAGTCGATATATTGGACAATCTGTTACTTTTGTCTCGCAGTTCTCTCTTCTTCTTTTTTTATTCTGTTGTTAAGGTGATGGAAGTCTTCACTCATTTCAATTTTTAGATGACCACCGCGTTTTTTTATTCCTATTTCAATAGTTGAGGCGGTTTTTCCCAGGCATTCCTATTTTCAGTTTTTTATTGTATAAAGCGTTGAAGAAATAATGGCGTGTCGATTACTTACATTGTTTATTCTTATGACGACGGCGAGCGGGCAGCGGCCATCGCAATTAATTTTGAACTGGATAAACATTACCTATGGGTCAGTTTGTGGGACCGAATGTATACTTACGTATTCGAAACAGCCTCTCATCGCCGTTGCCTATCTAGGCATGTTTCACTCAATATGGGCGTAAAATAATTACCTTGCTGGTACAACAGCAAAGGTTTCAGTGGGCAGGTTTCTTAGACCTACCTAATTTTATATGATCCCCAATGTTGGGATGCTGTGTGACAATTAGTATCCCCTCTCAGATGACGACGTATGCTTTCCAGCTAGCATCAAAGAACTTAATTTGTTACACAATCGTGTAACATTTGGCTCCGCCTTTGATTGAGCCATCCGTTGAGGCGAATTCGAAGTTTGAACAGTGTATTGCCTGCGTTATCTCTAACTACTATAGTCCCGTCAAGAATCCGGTGATTTTGGTATTGAACTCAACTGTTGAAGTCAACGGAGGGCAGTAGCATTCGGCAAGTTTTGTTCGGGTCGGTGCCGTCGACGCTCCACCGAAAAGCTCTCGACCTGTCTGACATTTACCTCGGTGCATGTTCGACAACGGACACGTAAAGTCGTAAATGGTGAAATTGCTGCCGATCCTGCCCTCAATCCTACGGGACAATGTATTCACAGTTTGCATAGTGTATGGCTTAGTCGGAATGTCTCAGATGTCTATGCCATAAATGAGCTGACTATGTGAAATGCAGATAATGTCCATTATTAAAGTGTTACGACATGTCGGAGTCCAGATTTAGCCATTAGCCGGCTTTTAAAATCAATATTTCATTATTATCGTACCACTCGACTGAGTGGCTGGTTTCTCTGATGCTGCCGAAGTTCTGCTTCGGCCTGCTCCATTTCTGGTTGTCGCACTCAAGGGCCTATTTTAACAGAGAGCCCTGAATCGAATCGCTAACGAGTCAACAGAGGATTTTTTTTTCTAAATAGTCCGCCATCCATTAACAGATGGCCAGGAGTGCCCCCACCGCAGTCCCAGCGACGCACAGAACCTTACGTTAACCCTATTAGTGGCAGGCTCCTGGCTACCCCATATTAGTGGCAGGGGGGGGGCTGTTTACGACCCCCCCCCCTTGATATCTCGAGATCTAACCGGCCGATTTTCAAAATTCAAACGGCATTCGATTTGGCTCAACGAGATCTACATTTCTAAAAAAATAAAATTAAAAAATGTCAATAGGGGGGTAGAGGGGGGTAAAAACGGGCAAATTGCAGATACATTTTAGACTGTTTATCACGGCCAGGTTTCTGAACCAATCTTAACGCAACTTTTGCCGATCGATAGAGAATGAACCAGGAATTCACATAGATCCTAAAAATAGCATTTTCAAAAATCATAGGCGGATACAGATCATTGAGATTGGGGGTACACAAAAAGTATAGTAAATAAGGTTTTTGTTGGTACTGTTTCTAAAAAGGGTGGCAATGGTCTTGTTATGTTACAATTTTCTTATGAGAGAACGACTAAAATTGTATTGGTCATGCATAGGCGGTGTCAGGGCACCTATGTTGGGAGGTAAAAAATAACCCCCCTTTTTGGACGCCTGGATCCGCCTATTATAGCAAAAACGTGTCAAAAGAGGATGCACAATGACTTTGTATATGTTATCACATGATACCTTTCATTCACTGTTCGTAAAACTGGTGCAGCATCGTGATCTTCGCCCAAATGACTCGCTTCACGAATAGGACCCCCAATTCCCAGTGCTCTGGAGCCGCCCCTGGTAAAGTTATGAACTTGAAATTTTCAGGGAATGTGCCCAATTTAGTTTTAGGAAAAGTCAGAAAATTTCAGCATCGTAGCTTCAGCGGTTTCGGAGATATTCCCGAAAAACCTGAGGGGTGGATAAAAACAACCCCCCCCCCCTGCCACTAATAGGGTTAACCCAGAGAACATAAAAAGAACTAGTCGCGGCACTCCCTGCTAAGGAAGTGAAATAAACACAAAAAAAAAAACAGAATGATATCATGATACCATGCAAACAGATAAGTAGTCACGCCAAATCCAGCAATGACTGACCGCTATACCGATGCTACCCCATAGGACCACATACATATCAGAAAGCAAGCATGCAATTTAGAAAAGTGATAAGCAAGTGAGTAGATTCGCATGCACAAAGCAATGCCAAAACAGGTAACACTCACTCACATGCACGCCCAACACATGCATACTAGATATATATATATATATATATATATATATATATATATATATATATATATATATATATATAAGGGTAGAGGCAAGTGCTGGTCAAAATTCATGCAAGGTCAATATACCTATGCCGTCCTCCGGGTCTCATCCAACTAAGCGAGGCTTGTTGTTGGATGAAGCCCCAGTGGACGTTATGGCGTTTTGCTTGAAACAAAAACAAGGTATATTTCTGGTTTTACAGTATTTATAAATTAAACAATTTCATATTTATAAATTGTTTTTTAAAATACAGGCTCAGAGCAGTAATTACCTATTTGGTAAATGATGAGACTGTATATGTTTTCTGTTCTCAGTATCGGTTCAAAAGTATATTTTTTAGATGTCTTTTAAAGATTTGCCTTGACTGAGGTACTTCTTGTAGTAAGAAATCCCTCCCAATCAAGTCATTCCACAGTTTCGGCCCAAGGCACGTGAATGTAAAAAGCCTATAATTCCTGTTAGAGTGTATACGTTCAAAATGACATCTTGTTCTTGTTTGGCGAACGGGTTGAGGAGAAATATTAAGCAATCCTCCGATGGAGACAGGCAAGTCCTGTATAATGAATTTGTGCATGATGAGCATGATTTGTAGATGTGCTATTTCTTTTACTTTAAGTATCTTGTATTTTTTAAATATGGGGGTAGCACTTTCTGGAGGAAAGACACCTTCAATGAGCCTCATTGATCTCTTTTGTAAGATAGGGTAGGGTGGGGTAATTTGAACATGTGGGGCAATTTGAACATAGTGTGAATAACACAAAATTACGGAAAATCCATAAGTGGCATGACAATAAGACCAATGAGAGAAATTATCGTAACTAAAAGGGCTATCATATGAACGGGGTTGAAAGTTTCAGGGAATGAAGATGTTGACGCACAGTGTAAAAAATCCATTTCGCAAGGAAAAACGCCTAACAACACGTCATTGCAACTTCATTGCAGCGCAAAATCTTGCATTGCTAGCGCCTAATACGCAACGGCTTTTGTTGTATAATGACCTAATCAGTGCCTTCAATCCAAGAAATTTGCTTTTGAACCCTGTTTTTTTAAATAGCAAAATAACTTTTAGCGTGGGGTAATTTGAACATAGTGTGAGAATTTCAATGAAGACAGGGATACCTCCGAAAAAAACAACGCTTCCAGTTTTTTTTTGCCAATATTTTCGAACCAAAGCAGTAGCAGATAAGTGATGCCAGTTTTAGAAAATTTACGTCTAATATCCGTCTAATGTCCGGCATTTTCGTTGATTTTCCGTCCAAAAATCATAATAAAGTCAACTATTTGTCCAAATATGTCCGAATATTATGCAGCTATCAACACTCAGAACCGTCATTTATATTGCTTATCATGTAATTTTACCAGCCGAAAAGTGTTCATTATATTGAGAGCTTAACAAGCTTTCCATTCGCCAATCAATGCTATGCACGATTACTTTATAAAAAGCGCTGAAGTGTAGCAAGCCATCGTCCAATGTTGTCCAGTCTGCTACCTTTGTCCAACCAATTCCGAATTGGACATTGGACAAAATCAGAACTCCAAATGTCCGGGTTTCGACTGGCACCACTTTAACAGATGTAGTAAGGTTGGGAGAGTTTTTATCGAACAAAAATGATAGACGTTCTGTTAATTGAAGAGGGGCGAATTCTGTCAACTGACCGGTGTGCAGCGTGCAGATATTGATAATCTGCAACTGTTATTTTTGCTGTTGTGTTGATTTTTCAAGTGAAGGTATGTTTAGAATTGTTCTGCCTATTTGTTTATGGGTCAAACAACATCGGTGCTGGCGAGACTATCGTTTTTATGACAGGTAAAGGCAGTATGTTCAAATTACCCCACGGTGGGGCAATTTGAACACACCGTGACTTGGTGGAGAAGTGAGGCTATGCTATTCAAGGTATGCTCGGCTCGTCCAAAAATGAGGCTTGCATGGTGAAAGCAAGTGACACTTGCGCTACTGAAACAGTTTTTCTTCATCCAGGGTTGAACTGGAATTAGGTACAACGGAGAAGACGTAAAAATATGTTCAAATTACCCCACACTACCCGAACTAAATTTCTAATCTGACTGTCATAATTTGAACCCCATATGAAACAACAGTAGTTTATGTAGGGGAAGATAAGAGAATTATATAGTTGAAGAATTTGCTGTTTAGGAAGGAATCTTTTCACTCTAGCAATCATTCCTATAGTTCTGCTGATTGTGTTACAGACGCTGCTAATGTGAGATGTAAACTTTAAATCAGAGTCAATGAGTATTCCCAGGTACTTAATTGTTGTCATTTCCTTTAGTTTAACACCATTTATGAATGTATTGATATTTTCCGTTGTTTTGCGTTTAGTATACATCTGTAGGAAGGTTTTTGATGTATTTATTGTGAGATAGTTGGCTTCTAACCAGTTTGATATGTTTGACAGCGCTATATTTACCTTGTTTTCTAGTGCTTTAATGTCTTTATGTCTGAAAAATATTGCTGTATCATCAGCATATAACATAAATTGCCCTCCTACTTTCAGATCAACTATGTCGTTTACATACAAAATAAACAAAAGTGGCCCTAAGATTGATCCTTGTGGAACACCAATATTAATTTCTCTGACATTTGATTGAGTCTCTTCAATTTGTACTATTTGCATGCGATCTTTTAGATATGACTTTATAATTTTGAGACTGTTTCCTCGAAAGCCCATTCTATTTAGTTTTTGTATAAGTATAGTATGATCAACTGTGTCAAATGCTTTGGATAGGTCCAGGTAAATTCCTGCTACCATATCATTCTCCTCAAAAGCTTTTGTTATATATTCTTGGATGAGCATTATCGGCATGTATGTTGAATGTTTTTTTCTGAAACCAAATTGATATTGTGAGAGGAGATCTTCATTAGCTATGAAGTCTGACATTTGGTTATATATAATTTTTTCCAGAATTTTTGACATGATTGGTAAAATACTTATTGGTCTGTAATTAGATAGACTGTCACAATCTCCACTTTTGTAGATCGGTTTTACTGACGCAATTTTCAAACTATTTGGAAAGATACCTGTTGAAAGGCATGGGTTGAAAAAGTATGTGAGCTTGGATAGAATTGATTTGTATGTTAATTTGAATAATTTTGAGTTAATTCCATCAATCCCTGCCCCTACGTCTTTGAGCTGCAATATCAGTTGTTCTATATATGTATCACTGATCTGAGAGAAATTAACAATTTCCTCATCTAAATGTTCCACATTTTGTAGGGGATCAGTGTTGTTTTCAGGAATATTTTGCTTTAGTGTTTCCCCTATTTCAGTAAAAAAATCTGTTAAATTTTTCAGCTAATTTCTTTTTACTCTCTTGTTGACCACTAGATTCATTTTGCAACTCACTTGGCAAAACATTGCTTTTTTTCTTTTGTTTTAAGAGGTCATTGAGCATTTCCCATGTTCTTTTTGGATTACTTTCATTCTTAGAGAACTCTGATTTATAGTATGCTTTCTTAGCATTTAAAATTGCCTTTTAAAATTTCACTAAATGTGTCCACACTTCACAGAGTCGGTCGATTTTCGTCGCCATGGCTGGAGCAGAATTGGCCATGTGCTGCCTACCTGATCGAGAGAGATCCCAGTCGTTCCCATTTTCCTTGTAATGGTCCATCATTATGGGCAGATTAACTGAAGTTCCTGATGTTTGTATAATTTGAACAGGCTGAACCTGGGAGAGACAAACATTACATTTGCCTATACGTATGCCGGTGCATCATTGTGCCGACTTTTGGCTTTGGCCTTGGCTGCGCTCTAGTGAACGATGCCCCGAAGATTTCGCCAAAGGCCGTAGCAAGCTTATGGTGCAGCCGACTTATGGACGATATTTGGGATCGGCTTATGTGCCCTGATGCGCTGTATCGTCGTCCCGATCGATTCGGTAAATCGCTCTGGATTGTTCTGGCCCACGTATTTATGCTAGTTAAACGATCGGATGTTTGAAAATTTCTCAACTTTATACCGAGCTTTTGTTCATTGACTTGTAACTAGCTTTCAGTCTATTCTGATTGCTTGATCTTGTCGGTCACATAGGGCTTCTTATGTGACAAATATGGGCCTCCAGATTCATTCATTCGGGTAAATTCCCATATATTCCCGTTGTCTAGATAGGCTGCCTTTGGACCCATTTTCACCACATGCCACATCAGTGCCTCTACATAGGCCATTTCCAATAAGCCTTCTATTGTTCACCGGTTACTCTTAATTAAGTCCATCTACATCTACATACGTTCTTCACTTCTCTGTCTTTTTGTGTCTTCACCTATTGGCAGTCCGCGGTGACCGATCATGTATCCCTTCCTCGCTCCGTCTGTCCCTACCGCCTAGCTCCGCCGTCGTCCGCTCGCCGCCTCCGCGCGGCCCGTGCCGCCTTTAGCGGGCGGACGGCTCGGTAATGCGCCACCTCCGTCTGGCGGGGCTGTTTCGAGCCGGCCAGGTTGTCGTTACGAGCCGGACGGACCCGGCGGCCGGCCGCTGACCCCCAGCACCGGCCGTGGCACCGAGGTCGGACGGTGTCGGCCCGCCGTTGGCCGGTGGTCAGACGGACCGCGCGCCGCCCGATGGGGCCAGCGACGAGTTGTGGCCGCCACCACCGCCCCGATGGCCGCTGCTGTGTGCTCAAGTGGAGAAGTATGATGGAGGGGATCGGTGTACGGCCGCATCCGACACGGTGCTGACATGATTGGGAAGTTGAGTTGGCTTCACTGCAGAGTGCAGCTGAGTTCGGTGCCAGAGTTGGTTGTCTGATCTACGGTTATCGCAGAGGTTGTCCGGAGTTCATCCCGGCATGCAACTATTCTGAAAGCATGCTCGTTGATCACATCTGAGGTAGCTGGATGTTGTGAACTCTCAAACGCTTACACCGGGCGGTGCACGGTGGCAGGATCAAAGCTGGGCCCGGCCTGGGGTCTGTTATGGACCGCCGGGCTCGCGGCGGTGCACCGTCAGCGGTTATGTCCCCTCGGTCGGCGCGGCGTGGCCGGTGTCGCCCGCCACACCTGTCGTCCGTAGTGCGCCCGCTGCATTATTGAGGCTCGGCTCACCCCACGCACGGGCCGCGGGCGGCACCGGTGGCACTGACGCCGCACCCGGGCCGTCGGTGACAGGCCCTGTCAGCGGAAAACGCGCCGATGGTCGGCGCTGAAATGGTGGCCGGTTTTAGCCGGTCCCGTCGACGACCTGACAGCGCCCTGACGGCTTCCATGACCTAACCATCAGAGCCGGCCAGCCAGATAAAGGATTCATTGATTTAGATTCCAGGAGATCGCCGAGGTGAAATTGTGTGTGCAGATGTCAGCGTTGAGAGCCAGCTAAGAGCTGGTTAGTTTCAGGTGTTGTAGCGATTCTTACGCTGTAGTGTATAAAGGTTATCTTGCGTTTTCATAAAGGTTGATTCTGTTTTGTGTGATTCTCCTCTCTTGAAAAGGATAGTTCAATGCACTCCTTTTTATTTACTCGACATGCCAAGCCACACTCATCTGATGAAAAAAACATGGTTATGACGATTCAATATAGCCGAAATGATCGGTAGCCTGCACTAATATATGGTAATCAACTACATTCATCCAACATCCACTCTCAAACCTGAGGGGTCGTGATACTGCGATAACCGTCCATCATTCAGCTGTCTCCGTTTCACACAAACTCGACAGTCGCAACGAAGCCGGACCCCATGAAGTACTTCTTGTAGGACTTGAAGCGCAGCACCAGGTCTCCGTCGGGGCTGGTGGACGTCAGCTGTTTGCCCGTCAGCTGTTTGCTGCAGTACATCTCTCCGCCGTCGAGCACTCCGCCCAGCCGCACCGAGAGGTACTCGTACTTGCAGGAACCGTTCACCTGCTGCATGATGGAGAAGGTGGTGAAGGTGACGCGCGCCCGGCGGCCGGTCGGCGGCCGCACCCACCACGAGCAGTCGGCACCGGTCGGGTACAGCGCCGGCCAGCCGGGGCTGCTCACGGTGCCCTCGGAGCTGATCTCGCCGCCGCAGCTCGGAGCCGGGTAGTAGCTGCCACGCACCGTCTCGCACGCCGAGCCGCTCGTGCCCGGCGGACAGTGGCACACGCAGTCGGTCGACACGTAGCCGCCGTTGTGACACGGTGGTGGGCTGCTGCACAGCTCCTCGCAGCGGTACAGCCGGTTCATGAGCGCCACGTCACGGAAGGAGGGCCTGTCGCGCTGTCCGATCAGACCCTGCAGCGTCGGGTTCCGGGTCAGGATGGTGGGCCCGCCGCTGGAGGAGAAGTACGTCGAGCCGTAGTGCATGACGGAGCCGAGGTCGTACGGCACGCCGTGGTTCTGGGTGGTGTCCACCTTCTTGAAGTTGTGCTTGTACGCCTCTTTGACGTTGTCCCACATGATGACGACGTGCTCGTCGCGGTCGGAGCGCGACTGTTCGTGGTAGAAGCCGAGCGAGTGGCCGATCTCGTGGGTGACGGTGCCGAAGCCGGTGCAGCCAGAGCCGAGACTCAGCTTCTGTGTTCGTGAGGAGGCGTGCTTTGCTGTGCAGCCGAGCATGGACCAGCAGCCGGACTCGGCCACGAAGAGCACCCGTGGCTCGGAGCTGCCGCTGGACACCTCCTGGAACTGGACGCAGCTGTGGTCTCGCCAGAACTTGATGCCGGCCTCGATGGCGGCGCGACTGGCGTCGTTGGTGATCTCGTAGTTGTAGCGCCGTTCCGTCCAGAGCTCCCCAGAGGTCACGCCTTTGCGGTCCTCCTCCGGTGACCTCAGGAGGTCGCCCTCCACCAGACGGCCGTAAGGCGTCAGGAGAGGGTTGGTCTCGTGAAAATCGAGCGGCTCAGGGTCGTCAGTAAACAGCTCACCAGTGTTCCAGAGTTCGGTGGGCTCGATTTCCTTGTCGATGATCCTCTTCTGGTCGTGTGACGCCGTGGCCTCTGGACCCCCATACCGGATGCTGAGGTGGTCCGAGGTCTCCTCGACAGTGACGTTCAGAACCACCGGGTCTTGGGGTGGTGGCTGAGGAGATTGCATCGTGGTCAGCACATGACATTGGCCGGATACGCATGCTGTTTTGGCGCTATAATTATAAACTTTTCGTCTCACAACAACCTGTGCACAACCTATACAACCTGGCATAGCAAGTCTGAATGGCCTGGTAGTGGCATACAAAACCAATATTTATTTATTTGGGCATTTGAAGCTATGTGTCCGGTATTATGTTGATTTTATATACCCCAACTAATACTTAAAGGTTTTGAATTTGGCAAAGAACTGACTTGTCCCCAGTTGTCTCGGGTTTCTCTTACTATCCCCACCGTTTTGATACGTGAATGCCGACTAAAGAACGGCTTCCGCCGGGTCAGGTCACGTCACAGTGACTAATGGTGAGCTTCTCAGAGTTTGGCTGCCCTGTCAGCGGCGTCATGAGTTATGCATAAACCGCCGTGCAAACATTTAATAACGAAACCAACTGCCTAATGTGACACCGGGACATCAGGAACCGTCCATCTTGCGCCAAAGTTTGGGACGACCTGTCCCGACTGTTGGATGGGGACCGGCAGTCGGCGAGTCTCACCATGCCTGTTACGACGGCGCTGTACATCAGAAAGACACCGAGAGGCCACATGACTGTCTGCGAGGAGACTGGAGCCAACTGTGACAGGACACTGGGCTGAGTGTGTCGACCGTCGACCTGGCCACACCTTATATACGCCGTTCTTCTATAATCCACAGCGGTGGGGTCCGACTGTTGATTGACATGAGGGATGCGCTAGAGATCAGCCACCACTTGTCGCAGCTCAAACCGCTTAGGTGGTAGTTGGGGTTGTACCGGAACATGGAATGGTGCAGATTATGGCGTGGGATGTCACTCTGGCGCTTGATCCTTCCGTGGGAGCATTGTGGCGTCGGATATACTCTGTTCTGGGGGTGACAAATGCTTTGGCTTTGATGTGTCTGGTGGAAGGGGCTTGGGGATATCCGGATAGAGGCAAGCACATTTGCACCAGATGACCTGTCATGTAGCTTTACTTACCTGTTCACCAGCATCTCATCTCGGTCTACTGATCATATGATTTTCTTACATTGGCTAGTTTTGCAGCACATGCTGGGTTTTATTTGGCCTATCTATTGGGTGCGAAGAAAACACATGTGTTTGATGTGCAATGTGCATACAGTCTCGCTTAACCTTCTTCAAATGACCTGAAATGTAAATAAGCCCACAAAGAAGTCGTTGAATTTAATTCAGATGGAAACCGTTTTTTTCCGAATCTTGCATTTCTTTTTTCATACACCTTATTGAATATGTTACTGACTGTTGTAGGTAACGTTTCATCGTTGTCATGAGCGCTACAAATGAACATGATATTGCGACATCTCGGAAACGCGTGAGTGAATTTAACATATTTCTACTCTATATTTATATGTTTTTTATCGACGTTATCCTTGAATGTAGCTGCATATTGCATAATAGCTTTGCACTGTTTGGCATGCGTTAATCTTTTTTTTTGCACAATTCCGAAGCAAATGAAAGAAACTAAAATATATATTACCAATTAAGCTTTATGAGAGAAATAAGCATTCATTTAGGATGCTGCGGCTACTTCCTGGCGTAGTCATGCTGCCATGTCAAGCGTCTAGCACCATGTTCACGAACCCCGTAACACCGGTCCTCTTTGATGGCCCTGGGTCACGAATCTCCGCTTCAGACCGCCACTGGAGCGAGCCTAGTGGCTCCTTGACGGTCGGGTACCGCCAAGTGCCGTCATGGAACACGTCCGAGTGTTCTCAATGCGACGGGCCCGGCTCCGTAGCTCTCATCATGGCAGTACGTGCCTGTGGCTGCGACCCAGAGCCAGCGACGGGCCGATGTGCCGGAGAGCGAAACTCGGCTCCAAGGTCTAGCAAACACTGATGACAAAGAGACCTTGTCATTAACGTTCTGCATGAACCTAGCACCAGGACCAGCTTAGAACGTCATTGTCACCTAATAAATACTGAACTGTTTATTTTGTTCTCAATGTAGGTAGAAATGGCAGGTGTGAAAGGGCTTTATGCAAGATGCCTGCAGATTTGCGCTAGTGACTGCGCCGTATTGCGGACCTTATACAATGCACACAAGATCTGCCTAATACGCAATTGTGGGTTCCAGACACGTGGGTAACCCTGGACGACATTTTGCGTTTAGGTTCTGTAAATTATTTTCTGACATCAATAATCTACAACACTATGTGCGATCGCGCTCCTATTATGAATTGTAGTGCCCAGCTGATGGGTAGTGCACATCTGCGGTTTCATTTATCACACGCCACAGCTGTTTGTACAAATGCGATCGATCGAGCACTAGGTCCGGCTCAGCCACATGTTTAGCGTTTTTATGTGATCAGTCGACTGGCGACGCGACTTGGCCATCACTACTCGACAGTGACATCGTCGGTAGTTTCACACTATCGGTGCTTGCACATGCTTTCGTGTCTGTCTTCTCCGATGTGCTATATCTGTGGTGACGGAGGTGGGAATTCGGGAAACGACTGTATCAAGAATTTATTTCAGCAATGAAGATGTGGTCAAGATGTTTGACCCTCGTCTACGTGATGCTGGTTTTTCTGGTAAGTGGCTGGTTTTAGCTACCTGCGATATACATGTCTTACAGTGGCTCGTACTTTTATATCAACCAACTGGGCTAGAAATCTTGCCTTGACTGATTTTTGTCTCTCGCAAAGTGACCTCAAGCTTTTGCTGCCCGCTACCCCCCTTTGTAAGTATGTCAGTGGAGTTTCAAGTGAGTCCATGGATACTGTTCAGGAAACACGGCTATTTGAACTTATTATGCTGTTTGACGATTGCTGTTATATCCCTATTTTCATTCAAGAAAAGCTGCTCTGTTGAAAAATTATGTTGAAGTTTGCCACGCATATGTTTAGTGCTACACTGCCAGGTCGTTTTTGTGTCCGATTGCCTGCCCGTTTAGTTACCCGATGCCTACACACTATTTTACTGATTCTTAAAGCTCCGATGCTATTGCCTCCTCCTAATCCTTTGTTATCACCTGCTGTTTGCTATCACTCGAATCCTTTGGCTCCACGAATGCCATGCTTTTAACCTAATGGCTTCTTTTGCAGGTACTAACAATTTGTTCCGGGAATTTGGCTGGAGCCACAGCAATCAGTGCTGTTGACTTTCACGAGACCAACCCTGTTCTGACGCCTTACGGCATCCTGGAGGAGGGCGACCTCCTGAGGTCACCAGCCAGCCGCAAGGGCGCGCCTTCGAACTGGCTCTGGGATAACAGACGATACAACTACGAGGTCACTACCGACGCCAATCGCAGCGCCATCGAGGCTGGCATCCGGTTTTGGCGAGACCACACCTGTATCGAGTTTGAGGAGGTGTCCGAGTCAAGCCATCTCCCTCGCGTCCGCTTTGTTGCCGAGGAGGGTTGCTGGTCCTTTGTTGGCTGTGTTTCCAAAGAACTGGCGACACGTGTGCAGGCGCTGAGCCTGGGCACCGGATGCACTGGTCTCGGTACCGTAACCCACGAGATCGCCCACTCGCTCGGATTCTTCCACGAACAGTCGCGCTCCGACCGCGACGACCAGGTTACGATTCTGTGGGACAATATAGATGAAGAATTCAAAAGTAACTTTGCTATGTTCGATACACAGAACAAAGATGTGCCTTACGACCTTAGCTCTGTAATGCATTACGGTACGTTCTATTTCTCGTCAAACGGTAAACCAACCATCTTGACCCAGAACCCGACGCTGCAGGGTCTGATCGGACAGCGCGACAGGCCCTCCTTCCGTGACGTGGCGCTCATGAACCGGCTGTACCGCTGCGAGGAGCTGTGCAGCAGCCCACCGCCGTGTCGGAACGGCGGCTACGTGTCGGCCGACTGTGTGTGCCACTGTCCGCCGGGCACGAGCGGCTCGGCGTGCCAGACAGTGCTAAGCGACTACTACGAGCACCAGCTGTGCGTTCACGAGGTGCTTGGCTGCCCGCACAGTGATTAGAAGCTCATTCCGCAGCCTACCCATTTGCTTATGTCATTATTCCATTATCAACTACACGATATTTTGTTGTGTTTGTCGCATAATGGACGATATCTTCCAAACCTATTGTTAATTTAATCGGCTTAATTTGAGTTTCTGGTCAGACACCGTGTATGTTCAATACAAATAATTGCTTTATCACTGTCCATCAGCTTCTTTTCAGCTCGTGGATGTTACAAACAACTAGGAATGCTACCCCATGGCAACAAGCATGCGATTCTGGTCACCGTGGCTGTTCTTGTTCAAGCAAGCGTGCCTTTCTGTATCGGAAATATGCTCTTACATGATATTAGACAAATTGACTTTCATGTTGTCAACAAAAATACAGTGGTGGAAACCGCTTCGCTTGACATTCGACCAGACGGAATGGGATTGTCTTTGACGTATGAAGCCGGTTAGCAGCTCGGAAGATAATGTCGGTAAGCGCTCGACGTAATGTAAGATAAAGCTAATGCCTTGGATGTCAGACAGCTGTCTCTCTCCAGCATTGTTTTTGTGCTTAGTTCAAAATATCAGCTAGCGCTCATTGAAAGGTTAAGTGAAAAATACAGAAGTTTGAAAAGTAACGGGTGCACTGTCACTGCGAATTATGGCATTGTTGCTGTCTGAAAAATTTACCCTAACCCAACCAATTATATAACTGAACATGCTGAGACTGGGGCGTAAAGGACGCTAGGACTGTTTTCCTGTAGCCTGTGATTAGTCGTGCTGTGAGTTTATCCATCTGCTTCCACAAAGAGAACTTGCTAATGGTTTCGTTGACCGGGCATTTTCATTGCCACTTCTCAGAGTGAAGCCGTTTTACCACGTGCAGACTCAACTCCCACAGCTTCCCACACGCACGCTCGGTGGTCCGCTCAGGGACCTTGCATAAGATCGTCAATCGGTCTTGCCTAACGGCCTCGCCGAGCCTGAGCCATCGACCTGGTTGGCCCGGCGGGACCCTAACCCGCTGCTGCAGCTCTGCACTGTATTGGTGGTTTCGATATGTTTAACCTTTGCAGTGCTTACTGCTTGGTCGTTGTTCTTTGTACATTGGGAAGGCTGAAATGTGGATGGCAGATATGTAAAACAGTGTTGCTGTGATTTTCAACTGAACACTGCACTTGATCGTTTTATGCCGCAAACAATGCAGGTGACGCGCAGAATCGCAACTTCCTTCCCTCTTTCACAACGCAAGCAACAGCGTTGTTTCGAATGAAGCGAGTGAAGCAAGTTACATCCAAGTCATCCCCAACTGATAAATGAAAAGAAGCTTGTAAGTGCAGAAGGAGAGCTATATATAAACAAAACTCACCCAAATTGAAGTAGTCTCTAGACACATACATGCTTATATTCAACCGTCTGAGATTTTCAATGGCACCGATGCGCTTGTGTTATCTCGCCGCTTTTTACTTTCGTTGGCGAAGACGATAGCTATGCTGTGGAGTGTGGACGCTATCGTGATGGTCATTCACAATGGCTAGTTTGGTGACTGAAACCAATGTTCAGTTTAGGAAGTCGCTACACCGGATTTTTTAATTTATAATTTCAGCTCAACACATCTGGTCTGGCTCGTGCATACGCGTCAATAAAATACCAAGGCTGGAGGTCAGCCCCGGTAGGGTACAACACCTTTACGGGACTTAGCGCGGTACCTACATGCGTGGAAGAAGGGAAGGGGGCACATGCGTGGTACCTACACATGCGTGAAAGGGGGCTGCAGGCGAAACCGACCAACGGACATCGGGCTGGCAGCGGCCAGCTTCGCCAATCGTTACACAGCCGGTTTCATCAAAGACAAAATATTGTGTTAAAAAATGTTGATTTATTCAAACTTTTTCCTAAATTCATCAGCGCTATTAGTAAAATAATATTACCCCGATCTCTTATTCAGAACGTTTAAAAATAACGCTTATCGCCGTCGCTGTGATGTTTTATTCCTTGCAGCGAACCCAGCGGACACAGAGTGCTGAAAAGTAACTTACATGCTTCCTGAGCCCCTGTTTGGCCTGTTGTGGCGAATCTCTCTGCGAGTTGTTATTATAGATAGGCCCTCTGGCTGGCGAGGCTTGTATTCTGATACAGGAAAACATCGGAGCAGGGATTGAGGCTGCTCTACCGTGTGATTTTCATTCTCCGTTACAATGTTAGGGCTTTTTTCGCCTCGTAGGAGCGGCACGGGCCAGGCTGCGTGGTGTCCAAGATTAGCTTCGGAGGATTAAGAAGTTAACGCTGCATAATTCACAAAGCGCCCTCACGGTGCCCGAACACCGACGTTAAGATGATAAAATGCTGCGGACACCATCGATCATTCACGCCTTTACGGGGCTTCAAAGGGAGCTTCATTGACTCCGGCTTCAGCACGGTTTCATTTAAGTGAACATGGTACCAGGAAGACACTGCGCCAGCCTTTCTATTCCTCACTTTGTCTGAGAATAGAGTGTGACTTTCCGTGGCTGGCCGGTTTTTGTTATGCCGCTTTCATGTTGTTCGCTGGGTGGTGTGGATTAGAAGCGGGCCGGCAGTTGTGTTTTGATCTCCCCACGGTCTAATTAATCAACAGCTCTGTTGTTCTCGCATTGTGTGATGTGGCCGTAACTAAGCGACCCTCGAAGGCACGATGACGGCCACAGTTCCAACCCTATATGATATAAGAGCGTGTGTGCTGCTGTGAGCTGCGGCAAACATTCACTTTCACCGAGCGCTGAGTATTCGCGTAATATGTCAACGATCAGACGTAATAAATCTATTTTTATTTATATTTGTGATACTTGCATGGTTTCTAGCGTTGGACTGCGTATCGAAAAAAACGAATTTCACGTTTTTTTATGCATTTTACCAAACTATTAGCACCTTTACACGTAGATCATCCGAGTAGCATTGGATGGTAAATCAGATCATTTTGGGTTGGATGGTAAATCCGTAAATGATCTTTTAGATCACACTATTTTGACTTTGATGTTCCTTGTGTCCGATTTCATTTCTCATTTGACGAGCGCTTAGTATTAGTATTTCTCATCAACGTTTGATAGGAACTGCCAAAATTGTCTGAAAAGTTTGGGTTTTATGAATCCAAAGATGAAATTATGGATCCAAATCAGGAAGGGAAAGGTGCGTCTATTTCAGTCATGACACAAGTCATGTAATTTTAATCATTCTTGACTGGTCAATAGTTACTTTGAAGGTTGTTTTCTTTCGTCTAATTCGATAGTAACAAAACACTTGGAATACTCGCCGTCAGCGGACCTGCATAATGCATGATCTATATATTATGTGTAATGCTGGCGTCTGATGTCGAGTACAATATACTTTATCCTATCAATAAGTGCAGCAAACCCGGATTAGCCGGAGAGACCGGTGAGCGGCGGCCGGGGCGGCGGAGCGCGGCCGGCCCTATCTCCGACCGGACATCCGCCGTGACCGGGCCGCCGAGCGGCCTGCATATTCCGGCGGCCGCTTCGAACTGCCGCCGGGACGGGGTCGAGGTGCCGCACGGGCGCCCTCCATCTCCGACCCGCGCCTATCAGCGGCCATGGGCCGTCCTCCCTCCTCCGGCGCTGCCGCCGCCTCATCCATGACTTCTCTATCTGCCTCGTCTGTTGACCCGACGTGGCCGTTTTGCGCCGGGAATACGTTCTATTGACCTCTTTTATCAATAGTCGGGCGGCCGACTGAACTCGTAAGGGAAGAGCGGCCGCTGGGTTGCTGGTGCCTTTCTTACCCGCTGCTGCTGTCTGTTGGCCGCTGGTGTACCGCGGTTTCGACTGCTGTGGCTCCGTGCAACACGGGCCCACAGCTGATGCTGCTGGAATCGATACAGCGCAGCGTTTGGCGCCGCCGGCTCCGCTGCTCTGTCGGCGAACCGGCTCTCATCTCGGAGCTTCTGCAGGCGGACGCGCGCGCGCGCGGCCCGGCGCCGGCGGCGCTCGTGGCGCGTGTCGCGCGGCCCGACCGGCGCGTCGCTCACGCGCGCGCCTCGCTGGCGACCGGCGGTGACCGGCGCGAGCCAGTCGGTGGTAGCTACAGCGACCGCCGGGTCGGGTCGGGTCGGGTGCCGCGCCACGGTCACTGTGCTGTCCCCACACCCGGCCTCCGGGACTCGACGTCGGCACGAGCGATGGTGTGATCTCGGTAAGTGGCTGGGCGCTTATCGCAGGGCATATCCGCCTGGTTAGTGGCAAGTAAATAGTGCTGAGTTTGCTATTGGTTGAGTTGCCGTGAATTAATCTCGTGTGGTGATAGTTTCGATCATATCGCTAACTTATATAGAGTGTTTTCGGTATTCATAATCTGTCTGGGAGCTTTCCTATCATTTGCATCCAGATAATGTGTTGTCTTCTAATTTAATAATCTAAATGTATCGTCGTCTAATCTAAGTGTCGGATACATATCTTTGGACTGTGTGCTGAATGTTTATAATTGTCACCGATTGTACAAACCAATTTGGTCAAAAGTCATATCACATAAACGCATGAATGAAATCCGAAAATTGAATTCGATCTCTTCTACGAAACTCAAGAATATCTCATAAACGTAAAGTCTCAGCTTTTTGGGGTGATTTTTTTTTAGACGGTTCAATGCTCATTGAGCTTTTCTTTGCCATTTCGGTCAGGGGATCATCGTAGTCCCCTAGGTGCTCTGCTGCTGGCAGTCTTCCGCGTCAATTTACACCTCGTGGATTGCTATAGTCGAGAGATACTTTGTTCTTACATTGCATTGTCTGAGTGACCTCAGCAGAAACTTGTAGTGAACTTCATATTTACCTCTTCTGTAATTCCTGCAATGTCAGAACAGGATATTGGTTGTTCTGTTGCATCCATTTATCGGTGGTTGGTCTGTCCTAAAGGGTGCCATTGCGGTTCATTGGGGTCATCCAGGTGGTAAGCAATGGATGTGTGATTCCCCCGCTCCTATGTCGCATGGCAGCGGCCTACGCCGTGTGTTCGAAGTGGCTGTGGAGTCGTGCTTGGTATTTCTACCAGTGATATTGGGGGCAAGTCAGAAGGTGATGTTCATGTTTCATATGAAGCGATGTAATCACTTGTTTTGCCTTAGTTGACGCAGTGATAATTGATACCCGTGGGTAAAGTTTGTACCGTGCAGTTTTTAACTACTAAGCAAAGCAAGAAGAGTTGACATTCCACGAGCGCACTGGATGATTTGTTGTGTTTTGTAAAAGGACTAATGCGATCTTCGAAGGATTTTTTATCTGTGCGTCACGCTTCGTTATCATCCACATAAAATGATTTTGGCCGCAAATATTTAGTGACATATATCTTGCTATAGTCTATACCCATTTTCATATGCTGCACAATTACCCGTAGCTATTTGCGCGTCGATGCAACCGCCTTTGCGTAGCGCATCTACATGCTTACTTTGCATCGCGTCCATGCTATGAAGAAACAAACTAGAGATGCTTCAACGGCTAGATTTGGATGCGCCCTGTCGCCATTAACCTTTGTCGCGGTAAACTTTTGAACAAATTCGTCAGCGGTAGACCAGGCGTGGGCGCAGTGGGATGGTGCTTTCGCGATGTCGCTGCCCCCGAACAAACTCGGCTTGTGGAGAGACAGTGCATCTGCACGAGTCTGAAACATTCAGCGTCAGGGCCGAATAGCCAGAAATGCAGTTTACCGTTGGTGTCAGTTTGCACTCTTATCAAGTTCATTCAGTGGCAAAACGATGGTGTGCTGGCTCTGCGACATTTACGCGAAAATCAATCTTTATGCTGGAGATAAACATGTTTTGGCAGCAGTTATCTTGTAACTTAATTTCATTGATCTTTGCAGTTTAAATAAGTGATTATGTAACAAAGTGTGTAATATTT
This sequence comes from Amphibalanus amphitrite, assembly GCF_019059575.1. Classification (NCBI taxonomy): domain Eukaryota; kingdom Metazoa; phylum Arthropoda; class Thecostraca; order Balanomorpha; family Balanidae; genus Amphibalanus; species Amphibalanus amphitrite. Next base: position 490,447 of record NW_024881963.1, read on the forward strand.
GAATGCGTCATTAGTTAATGCGTACGTAATGCATCATATATGCATCTTCCGGTCTACCTTTTCATTAATTATTGTTTTGAGCGCTGCTGCTTCTTCCGCAATTTTTCTTCACATCGACTTTTTCATCAATGAATATCAGACGCTTCAATTTTTTTCTTCTTCTTCTTGTTATCCCTTTCTCGAAAGCATAGTCCCACCGATATTCATTTCATATGTCGTGAGTCATTGTTCGTATCCACATGTTCTCACAATGGTGAAAAATAATAAGCTATAATAATTGATAAGTTCTAAAATAATGCGTATGTTTGACACTTTTTTAGTTGTCTCAGGTCTCTTGACAATCATTGGTGTGACAGAATGCGTAAGGATTTTGTCAGGCACAGCATGGCCCTCGAGTGCTAAAGCCCATCTTTGGTTACCCTGGTTCATTTAATCAGCTAACCAGAGCCTAATGGCAATCACTTTAAAGTTAACCGAGTTAAACTCTTGTTGCTGAGAATCCTGAGGCGATTCTTAAATAAGCTCGTAACTGTTGAAGCATCGAAGCGTCTCCCGTTATGTAATGTGATTGGAATTTGTACGTTGGCGGTGGTAGGCAAACTGCTAACCATGCACAAACAGCTTTTTGAAACACAAATTTCCTTACGCTCGAACATCTTGGCTCGAACTTTAAAGCCTTAATTAATATACTGCGTGCCGCGTGGTCTTGTTATGAAAATAATAATGGTCATCTCTACGCCCGAGTGTATAAAAAATAAAAATAAAGCAGGGTTCAGAGTATATGCCAAATGATGCAGACATCATTTTAAATTGTTCAGCAGAATCAGAATGCTACTTGAATTATCAAATATTTAAGGTGAAAATAAATTTGGTGTGTAGAGAACCGTAGACATTGGGCATCCATATCTCTCACTGGATTCCTACTAGCAGGATCGATCGATTAGTACAGATGCAATGCATTTGAGATGCATATGTGAATCGAGATACATCTAATAGTTTCGGCCTTTCCGGTAATCTGCGGCGGCCAACTGTTGCCGTTTTTACCGGCGCGGGGACCGGACAACGGGCCGCCGGGAGCGGTCACACGGTGGAGTAGTTGGCAGCTAATCCTTCCGCCTGGTCACGCACATTGGCCAACTGGCCAACGGCCCGGCCCGGCCGGCAGACCGCAGGTTACCACAATGCTCTGTGTTAGGTGATTTATCCACCGAACAGTGGAATTGGACGCCGATGTCCCATAACTACTGATCTGTCCAGGCATCGTCATACCCAGGCTTCTGGACACCTTCGCACGAGTTATACCGGTGCTAACGATGACCGGTATCCTAGCGTGCCAGAGTTGGAACGAACCTCTCGCTTGTTGTGGCATTTCCCAAGCGTTTGAGCGGTATGCGAGATTGAATGCATGCAAAGGGCCGAAAGTTTGCGAGGGCAGAGAGTGAAAAGCAGTGGCGCCGAGCAGCGCGAATGTAAATGATGTGGGAACTACCGGATTCCTCAAAAGCTTCGAGTCATCTTTTTGGATGTCTGAGCAATGCTAAAACTTTGTACTTCATTTGAAGTTCGGGTACTGAGTTACCTTGTTCTGTCATTTTATCCTAGTTATATTGTTGGTGGGATGAACTCATTTTATTGTTTAGTTCAAAGGAGCTTTAAGATGTAAGTCTGTTTTAAATTAAAAGTAGTTGGCATTCTTTCAGTGCAAGACCTAGTTCAAGGTCATGACTTAGTTTGGGTAGCGTCTTGCTTCCCTCAAGAAACAGTCAGCTGGCCTCACCGCCTGTTTAGTTTTGCCGTAGTGTTCCCTGCCGGTGGGACACTGCCGGTCACATAAGAAAACGGCGCGGCAATAGCGCCCTGTCCTGCCGCCGAGGCTCTCAGGGCCACGCTGCGTCGCCGCGCTTCCGAGTTTTGCGGGTCAGCCTACCAACGCAGGTGAACGTTTCGATCCCATTACATTCTCTCGTAGGCATCGCGTGAACGGTGAAACCGGAAGTCTACGCTTGTTTTTGCTGAATTCGGTGATTTTTTTTACATCGATGTCGCTCGTGTGCGGTACTAATCAAAGCATATGTCACGACAGCTTCGTTATATCACGTGAACTATTGCGTGGCGAAGGGTGCATTAGCGAATGGCGCTAATTGTCAATGCGAACTCTGTACTTTGGAACCATTTGTTGACACTGGCTAATCACATCCCTACTTATTGAGCTGATATTTAGCACTTCTTTTTCATGACTTCTTCATTCTAGAATCTAGGCACGGACAACCGTTCTCTGCACAAAGAAAAAGCAGCTAGGTATATGCTATTCGGGTGATGTGAATTTTTGTTCCTTTTTATATCGATCGTAACCGTTACATAACTTTTCTGAAATTGGTTTGCTAATAAAATAACATTTTCTGTTGCAAGATGCGGATTGGCTGCATTTCTTTGTACTTTTTATTCCGTTTTTTTTTCTTCTGAATCTGTATGTCTGAAACATTTGTGGAAGCCTGTAAGTCGTACAGAGGTCTTTGGTTAGATCTAACAGCCCCGAGGTTGTGCAAAGACATCCCGTCAGACAGGAAGTGCATTACATAAAGGTCTCTAGTTCTACCCTAGGTGCGCACCAACAAAGGCTCCCCCGCTAACGAGTGAATGATTCTCCCCCGACGCCGTGTCATTCACTTCTCCCGGGAGCGTCACGTAGCCGAAGCTTTGACGGACGCTATTTCTGGTGGCAGCAGCCCAGCCGGCGAGCTGATTAACTATTTACCCCGTCCCCCTGTCACCGAGCATCATTATTGATCAAACGGATGAATAAGGAATGGCACGTTGTAAAATCCGCACAGCCATCACTGGATGTCACTGGATCAAAGTCTTCGGTTAAAGACTTCAACGTTTGTTTTGTGAATATGGACTTCTGTTAAGTCATGCTGTATAGAAGCGGATGCTAGGGTTGAAGAATGATTGAAAATCGACTGACCTGAAATTACACCAAAAGTAAAGATCTTGATGTGATGCTACCGCTCGCTTGGAAAAGGCTGTCCGTGGGTCTGCTTTGTTGGGGATGTGTGTAGCATAAGAAATGAGCTAACTTCCTTCTACTTGTTTATTGGTGCCATTTTATTTTTATCTGCGACTTCCCGCCTCAAAGCAAAGAATGTAGTGCACATAGGTGCACTTATATTGTGAAGTATTGAACACTTTCTTCTTTTTCATTCTTATGTTCTTTAAATACGCACATCGCTTTAAATCAATACTAAGCAATCGCCATTTCTCCTCACACCAAACACTCAAACCACTGACGAGTTCCACTAACATCTCTAACCGATCACAGTCAGTCGCCTAATCCTGGCCAATCGCGGGTCGTTTCACACCTCCTTGGGGCCGACGTACGGCACGTGGCCTATCCATATTGTGTGCGGGGTCGACCGGAACCAGCCGGGACCGGGTCGGCGCCGGGTGCCTATTGAATTAGTTCCGCCCCTGGCACCGTGTGACTGATGGCCTCCCGTTTGACGCACCCCTGGCGCTGATTCCGGGTCAGACGGGGTTGGCGCGGCCTGCGACCGTTTTCTGATAGGTGCCGCCCGGTCAGCAGGTCAGCGAGATAGGACAGAGCGCCGCGCAGGCTGGCAGGCAACAGAATCGAAAGGCTGTGATCGAAACAGAAAGGATAGATGATAGCTATAACCAACAGACGGCAAACCAACAGAGGGACGATAAGTGGTGATGAGAGGTTGAGTATCTAATGTGTGTCGGGTTCATAGTTACTTTGTCATACCTTGTTAAGGTAGATGTGTTCGTGCAATGCTAAGCTTGAACGGGACTGCCGTGATCATACGCCCGTGGCGTGGGCTGCGACTAGGCTATTATTTCAAGCTTATCTTGGATATACAGCTAACTACTACGGTGTAGCGCCATGACGCTGGTTGTCACGAAAGCCGTCTGGGCGACGCTCTGATTTTACACGGTATACGCAGGCGTGACGAAGTCGCATGAGCTGCCGTCGTCCGGCCTAACATAATAGTCTGGCACCGTGGACTAAATTTAAACCGACTACACCGTCGGTCGCCGAGCGCAGGAGGGGACAACGTCAGGCTAGAGGCGAGATAATGAACCGAGCGCACGCCACTCATGAGACGGCAAGTGGGTGGATTCACTAGACGGCCTCACGCTTATCATGTGTGGCGTGCGGGCGAGGCGTCTCGCGACTGTTCACCGCTCCCCTCGGCGACCGCTGTACCGTTCTCAGGTTCTAGCAAACACCGGATAGATGCGACAATCGTTGTTGACAGTTTGATCGGCGAAGCTGTGATTCAGTTGGTCGCGGCCCGACACCAATCATTGGCATACTCCTCGGTCGGTCGGGCCGCCCTTCCCTGGTGAATAAGTAACCAACTGCTTGTCTGAGCGCGTACGACAGACCGTGACGAGCGACCATCACGGAGCCGACTGCTCATTGATAGTCACGGCGATGGCCGCTCCGCTCGAGTGTTTTGTTTAATGATCGCTAATTGGTGCTGCTCCGTGTTGGTTCCGTCGATAATTGCTACAAGAAGGACACTAGACCGCCAAAAAATGTGTTGTCTCAGATTTTCGAGGCATGTTTGTGGCTGGTATATGCGACAAACTGTAGTAGTATCTGATCTATAAAAATATTTTTCGATTTATACATTCTAAGTTTGATTAGTTACCTGTGAAGAAGACTTTTTGCGAAACAATCTCCCCAGTCGCAATGCCAATTGCAGGCGTCCACTTACCTACGTTAGCCTATGAATCGGGCAGGTAGAGTGAAACTTTTTGACGTCTGGTTAAAACTAGTCCTTTAAAGACTCTAAAAAGGCCTTAGAGTCTCTGGCAAATGAACACCCTATCGCAGAAAACAATACTCGTAGCTGCAATTATACCTATCAGACTTGTGCCGTGACCAAAAATCAAGATCCAGGATCCTCAAGGTCCCACGGCAAATTCAATTTCTAGAATCCAAGGTTTCCAAGGTCCCACGGCAAATTCAATTTCTAGAATCCAAGGTTTCCAAGGTCCCACGGCAAACTCAATTTCTAGAATCCAAGGTTTCCAAGGTCCCACGGCAAATTCAATTTCTAGAATCAAGGTTTCCAAGGTCCCACGGCAAATTCAATTTCTAGAATCCAAGGTTTCCAAGGTCCCACGGCAAATATACATTGCAGGATCCACAGTCCCCTAGGTCCCACGACAAGAATGCATTGCAGGATCCACAGTCCCTAGGGTCCCACGACAAGCGTGAATTTCGGGATCCACAGTCCCCAAGGTCCCATGATTAGTACACACTTCAGAGTTCAGGGTCCACAGTCCTCAAGGTCCCACGGCAAAAATACACCTCAGGATCCAAAGTATTCAGGGTCCCACAACAAGAACTTAAACTAACATTCTGATGAGCAGGCTTACTTCTAAATATTCTGTCAACGGATGCCCAGCAACATTGAAAGGGGCAGAACCTATGCAAACCTGTGGTGGTTTTCATTTACCAACATAGGTAGGGGGAGCTTCAACACAAGTCAAAGTTAAAGATGAATCATGATATCAATCTCTCCTTCTTTAGCCTGACAAGTTCATAAAAATATAGGTAGGTAATAGGTACCTTGCATTTTGCATTGTCATGTCCCTTTCAAATCAATCTTACCTGATCATTATGAATGTAGGATATAACCTTACAGTTATTGAAGACAGACATCCAAGTATTCTTTCAGGCAAGATCAAAAACCCAGAAATAAAACCTACAGGCTTCATAAAAATGGAAAAATTGAATTGGATTGTTATATGCTTTCGATTTTCTGCACATTCAGTTACATAATACCTAGAGCTCTGTTCTCACCCCGTTTATTTATCAGCAGGCTGCGACCATGCTGCTAACTTCTTGGCTCCTCATTGGTCGAATTCAAGTGATCTATTCGTTAGACCAATGAGAGGCCAAGCCGCACGCTGATATAAAAACAGCGACCGAACAGGGCCCTGGATAAAAACTGAAATATGTTCTAAGTCTTGTTTTCGCGAGCGCTCACACAAAAAACTGATCGATTAAGCCAATAGAATTAGAGCATCAGCGAGCGCAAACCTTACTTACTGTTCATTCACATAAGCTTGAAGGCTCTGAACAAAATTCCATATGACAATTTTTTTTGTCAGACGGTTTTTCGTCGGCAGATTTTCGTCTGACTTTTTCGTCTTGCATTTATTCGTCTGTACGAATTGATTTGGTGCATTTTTCGTCGGAGTATTTTTCTGTCCGGCATTTTTTTCGTCTGGACGAGGCGGAAAATGTCCTTACGAAAAAATGCGCGGACTTAGATATGCACAGGCGAAAAATGCATAGACGAAGTCTGCGGACGAAAATCTGCAGACGAAAAATTGTCCGACGAAAACCTGCTAAACGAAAAAGTTGAACTGTCATGGAATCATTGCTTATATTGGATGCTCATTGCTCAATGGTGATTTGATGACTTGCAAATCAAATAAGTTTGACACTTACTTGGTCAGTGGGTCAGGGTAGCTTCCAAGTAGCTTCAAGCCCAGCATATCACAACCCAGAAAACAAGGCCCAGAAAATATGTCAGGTGAGATTAGAAAAGAACTTTCCAAACCACCACTGTCCACTGTTTGACAGTTTCATAATCCATAACATTGATAATGTAAAAAGCTACCAGGTCTCTTGTTCCAGTTCTGCCTCACAGCTATGACAACGATTTGGCTCTGTATATGTCTACACAGTCTGGTTCATTTTCTCTTCATGTATCTATCCTAGCCCCTTTCAGCTGGTCGCTCAGTGGCTCAACTATAGATATTTATTGAAGTGTTTACAGACAAAACCTAGTGCAGGGTCCTTAGTGGCCCATGTGCAACATAAACCTCATGGTCCTGCTTCCAGGATTCGTGAGGTACCTCAACAAAATGATGGTGTAGATCCAGCAGACCCTTCTCCTAAGATCCCATGAGAAATAATAAAACTGGGACTGAAGGTCTGCATTCTGCAGGGTCTTGCAGCATACCAAAATTTTGAGGTCCTGACCCCTGGGTTTCCATGGTTTCACGGCATATGAAATGTTGAGGTCCTGGGTTTCTAAGGTCTCATGTCACATGAAATGTTGATGTCCTGGGATTCCAAGGTCTCGCGGCATATGCAAGTGTTGAGGTCCTGGGATTCCAAGGTCTCGCGACATATGCAAATGTTGAGGTCCTGGGATTCCAAGGTCTCGCGGCATATGGATGTTTTAAGGTCCTGGGTTTCCAAGGTCTCACGACAAAAATGACAATGCAAGGTCCAGGATCCATCAAGGTCCCAGACCTTGGACTCTGCGAACCCTGGATCTCGAACATTTTTGGGACCTTGGCACAAGTCTGATACCTATGCAGCCAAAGTTTTCGAACAAGCATTGTTCAGCATCATGCAAGGCATTAGTTTTCCTTCGAGTGCTCTTTACTAACAAGATAGAAGCTGTGCGGTACAGTCATGATCCCCGTCGATTTTATAAATGCAAAAAAAAATCGACAGACGCCAATGGCACTGTCCAGTGGTACGTGCGTCATGCGACATGTAAATGTATAGGCGCGTTTCCTCGTAGCACCAGTACGTACCGTTATGGCATATGCACAACAGCCTCCAGACTAATGACGATGTGATCCTCACGGTGTAATCTGATCCTTGCGTTATTGAAATAGCAGTCCCTTTTTCGGACAGTATGTAACCTGACGTGACTGCTGGCAATCCACCAAACTAATCTTTTACAAAAAAGACGCGATGGTATGATGATCAGCGCTCAGTGTAACTTTGCGATGAGCTGCCGTCGAGAAGATCTGAACCTCTGAACCAAGTAGCGTAGGATCTGCATAAAACTGAGAGAGATAAGCATTGCATGGTGCACGATGCCCATGTTCGCTTACAGATACTCAGCTAACGCCGCCGCGACCGTGACGTCCCAGAGCCTTATGCCACCGTCGAGAGGACGCACAAACTTCGGGAAGCACAAGTGCGCACATCTGATGAAAATGTGAGGAAGAGATGGAGAGAGAGAGAGAGAGAGAGAGAGAGAGAGAGAGAGAGAGAGAGAGAGAGAGAGAGAGAGAGAGAGAGAGAGAGAGAGAGAGAGAGAGAGACGTGGGCGTCGGCTGTCGTTCCCGGAGCGGTACGTGCGTCACTGTTCTGTGACTGCTGCATTATGTCTCGCCGAGCGAGCCGCGCCGCGTGCAATTATGACGCCGGCCGGAATCAATGTGCGCTACTGGGACAAACTGAAGGCGGTACGTCCGCGGCGCCGACGGCCCCCAGATGCCGGCCGGCCACCTTTATTAGGCGCCGGCCGCGCGCGAGAGGATGACCGGCGACACGCGACGGTGGCGGCGCGCCGGCGGCGTTGGTGGCGCACCTGGCGCGCCGCCTGCCGCCCGCTGCACACTGGTCACAAAAGGGACAGGTGATGGGACTCCCACGGCCGATTGGCCCCATTAGTGGCCCCAGGCGGCCGGCACGCCCCGCCGGCGTAATGGACGGCAAACGGACCGCAAGACGGCAGACCCCGCCGTCACGAGACGGTGCGAACGTCCCCGCCCCCCTCCCTCCGCGACCTCATTGGCACCGAGGTTATTCCTGGCCATGTCAGCATCTCAGAGATGAACCCTGAAGAGGCTTTGGCTTTGGTGTAGGCATTGATACTATTGTGGCTACTAATTCAAACACCGCGGGGACTTCATAATGCTATTCATGTGCTGTTTCTTGATCTGTTGATCTGTTTCTCTGTGAGGAATCGTTAATTCTTAGACAAATGGGAAGACTAGGCATCAAATGTGAGTATAACATTCAGTTTTGCGCACAAAAAAAGCGGAATGGCACCATTGGCAGATCCAGAGGTGGGACGTTTCGGAAATTAGCTGCCGCGGCGCCAATCCGGCTGCAAATTAGACCTAATTATGGCACGGGGGTATCCAGAGCATGTAGATTTCGGGCGGTGCAGCGCCCGAAATCTACAAAAAGTGCGTTTTTTACAAGACAACGAAACACATTTTAAAATGCACAGCAGTGCGTAAGGAATCAAAATCCAACGAGGTTTTTTAATAAGGGGAAATTTTTGGAGGTTTGCCCCCCCCCCCCGCATCTTCCGAGGCGGCCTTTCCGGATCCGCCAGTGAATGACACAGCATGATCACTACTGCTGGTCTGGTGGCTGTTGTTTCGGATTGGTGAGTTTTTTTTAGCGCTCGAAAACTACAGTTCTCAACAGTAAGTCGTCTTGTTTCATTATTCCGGGTTCGCACCAGGGCTGCCGAGTCGATGGATTTTAGGCTGACTCCGACTCCCACTCCGGGGTCGGCTTCAAACATGGACTCCGACTCTGGACTCCGGACGGTTCTATTAAAATCCATATCATGATATTGAAGCTCATAATGGAGATGTTTTTATCTTGCCTGAAACAATCCCTTGTGCGTTCCAAGGCTTTGCGTTGCAAATATGCTATTAAAATAACATGCAGAATGAAAAAAGCAGGTTCTGTGGCATTCACCGTCTTCTGCTTCTTTCGCTGAAGACGCTCGTCAAAAACAACAAAATGGCCTTTTTTCGACAAAATCTCATTTCGAGCGCAGTATCGTCAACCAAACAGGTGCAGTGCATGACGTTGAGCCATGCAGCGTCAACTCGGACTCCGGCCGGAGTTGGAGTCGGTAAGATTTTAGTGACTCCAACTCCGACGCCGGACAGAACTGTCGACTCCGACCGACTCCAACTCCGATTCCGACGCCGCAGCCCTGGTTTGCACGACAGTAAGCTGGTGTGCCGGGCGTAACCAATTTGTCGTCATTATTAGGTATATGTAGAGATATGCTTCTGTATCTCTTATGCAAACATAGCTACCGCTTCGTTTAGTCTGGTATGTTTATGTGTTGACTGCAGGTGTAGTGTTTGTTCCCCGAATTCCTGAATGTCTCCTGTGTACGCTGTTCAGCTTGATGCTGCGGGACCGGCGGATCGGTACAAAAAGAAAACAGGCCCACCTGCTCTGTCGTCGTTACGGACCAACGTCTGCCTATTGGCAATACCGCCGTCGGAGATAGACGTTCGTCTATGGCGACATTCTCTGTCCGTCTCGACTGAGCTCAGTTCAATAATGTTTTATCCTCAATTTTGCCGTCGCTCGCCGGACGTCAGTCTGCTCTGGTAAACATCGTTGACGACGCATCGCGGCAACTTCTCGCGTTCATTTCTCCGGAAGGAGCGTTAATCTTCGAGAAGAGGCGCAGCGCCGTGGTATAGTGGTACTTCGTCTTGGGCTACAACCTCCTACAACAGTCAACAAATGGGGGAGATTGGTACCCATTCGCCGAGACGAAAATTCACTCAAGATACCACTAGAGATTCTCCAATAAACGGCCCTATGTTGATGCCCAATAGCGAGCCACTGTACCAATATTTTTTCCACCACTTCATCGTTTTGCTATGTGTAAAGTGAACCTCACATTGCTATGTACTCAATAGCATCTAACCACAGAGCGCAAAATCTATTCAATGCGGTTGCTTCTATTTTCGTTCCGCAGCCATATTTAATCTCGGAAATGATCACACGTTTTTCGACCGCCTCGCGATGGCACGCGCGCGGTCGGTGTAGAATTCCACCAGGGAGCGGTTCTGATTCGCCGGCTCTGCGCGGTTGCTCGGAACCCGCCCAGTCCGCAGCCTGTGACTGCATGCAGTGGGTGCGGCACGCGTCTGCGACCGGCAGTGACGTTAATGCGGGCCGGCATAAACGGGCCTCCTGGAAGGGCAGGTGTTCATTAATGCGCGCTGGAATGGGTGACAGCACACCGCGCCAGTGCCGGACTGTGGTCTACGAATCGACCGGTAACGCTAGATAGAGTCGGTAAGCGCGGCGCCTCCCCACAGGCCCCGACCGGCATTAACTTGCCAGCATAGTCGCCAGGAGTAACTAATTTCCTTTCACAAACAAGTCGGCATAGTTCATATATTTACTATTTTTTTCCTTGAAAATCAACACATTTGAAGAATATGTATTTTGTAGTTCCACTTTTTAGGTTGAAATATGCTATAATTTGCTAGGTCATGGGTACTTTTTTAAAAAAAAAGATATTATCTTGTCATTCCACCGTCCTGTCGTACGGTAGCATTGCATTGGCTGAATTCCACCACAAGGGTACATAACGTTATTTATAAATAGTTAAAGTTTGGCAAGTACTGGGGCCTGACAGGAACAAAAACTAGCATTAAAACGATGTTACGTGCACTGAATGAGTGCACGTTAATGGATGGCTTATGTAATTGTGGTAGATGAGTGAACTACCGTAACACAACTGAAGAAACATTCGACGCCCAGCCGTGTCCCTTTACATGGCCGACCTAAATAGGCGAACGGTGACAGGTATTTGCTTACCTCATGGCGCAAATATTTATCTCTTGAGAACAAATGGCCTTCCTGTCATCATTTGCCAGCTTTGAGCGAACGCCGCTGGCCCGCCCATGCAGTGTGCGAGCGCCGCTCTAAATACTGCGCCGGAAAGCACCGCTGTTCTGCGGCGCAGTCTATCAACGCAGGCCGTCTGCTGCGGTTGTCGGCCAGAATGTTTGGTGCTCGACGTTTGGCGGGGAACCTCGCGTCACGCACCTTACGTCATTGCCAAAAATATGTTTAGAGGCACTTGGGGCAGGTGGTGACGCCTAAGGACATAGGAGCGGCTTGTACGAGTATAAAGCATGCTAAGTGAAAAACTGTTCTTATAGGAAGTGGTGTGATACGACTCTCGGATGTTGCCCTCAGCCTATGACTAAAATCGTGACACAAACATATTGGTAACATAAATATAATGTTTGAATTTCAGCGTTTCATTTCCCAAGAATTTTATTTTCTCTTTGCATGCATTTTGAAATGAACATGCAAAGACGGTTAGCTTGTGGTCGCGCTGGTAGTTACAATATCTACCTATACCTACCTATGCATATCTGAAAACGTTTACGTTTTATGTGAAGTTGGTACGCAGTTATCTCAGATAAGAGCGCCGTGAATGTCAGTGAAGCGCCGCTCGGCTCCTATTTGCTCGTGATGTGCCGCCGTCGAGCGGTGCGCTCCGTTCGTTGGCCGCTCAGTGGCAGGAGTAGTTCTCTGGTCCCGCCGCCGGCGACTGTAGCTCGGTGCGCCCGCCGACGCTGAGCCTTTTCCCGGCGGCTGGAGAAATATTGACGCCGTCGACACCTGGTTAGAGGCGGGCGTCTAGAGAGGGTATTTTCCAGTGTTTGTGACGGGTACGATGTCACTAATTGGCAGGGAACTTTATAGACCCTGAATGGGACCCGTAATTTTATTGTCTCCTAAGCACGCGACGGAGTGGACTGATTTTGATGCTGGCTCACTTTTATTGTCGGATGAGCTGAGGAATTGGGATAAAAACAAATATGGAATTGTTATTTCTTTCTTTTTAATGATAGGTATTGGCCGTGCGATAGCTGGTGGACCTGATTGCTAGCGAATAACAAACATTAAATACAAGAGGGTTTAAGCAAATGAAAGCAGCCTTTTCTTGTCGCCACAACCTACACGAAATCCACGACTGCTGCCCTCTCGCATTGTTCTTTTTCTCGGCTGGATAGATTGTCGAGGCAGTTCTCACAAACAGGCTGGGCTGAGCTCAGAGGGCGATGAAACAACCCATCATTTCGCATGCATTCTTGTCTGAAACTACTCCCAATGTCTTCCAATCTGCCATATTTCTGATTTACCGCCTGATTCCGTCTGATATCCGCCGACGTCCGAATCGTTCCGGCGTAAAACACAGTGTTGGCAGTGGTCCGGGGACCCCGGCCCCGGGCGCGAACCAGCGTGGCTGCATAGTGATAACCGCGGCAGGGCCACAGGCGGTCCGGCACCGGCGGCGGTGGGGGCCGGTGGCCGCCGCGCCGGCCCGCGGCGATGGTCGCTGATTGGCGGCCCCTGAACAAACAGTCGGCTCGTCAGCGCACACCGCCGGACGGGCACCGAGCCGCGGGCCGCCCAGCGCGGTACTCCCGGCGGGGAGGGACGGGGGTCACCAGTCGCAGCCGGGATGCATCGTACACACGTGTGTTGAGGTGGGACGTTTCGGAAATTAGCTGCCGCGGCGCCAATCCAGCTGCAAATTAGACCTAATTATGGCACGGTGGTATCACTTGCTAGATGTGGAATCGCTTCGGTGATGAATCATTGGAACCAGATACCTACCTACTTATTTTCGGTGCAGCTTACCCACAGCACGGAATATATAGTCTACGACAGACGTAGACTATGCATATGTTGGTAACTATATATTTCGTGTCGCACAAAATAAAAACATTGCTCGGCCTCCTGAAATTTTATGACGATCTGTAATAGAAAAGTAATGAAACGAGTGTGCTCTCTCGCCAATGGCCCACATTTCTCTTTTTTCCTTCCATTCCCTCTACTCTTTCTCTCACCCTCTCTCCCTCCCTCCCTCCCTCCCTCCCTCCCTCTTTCTTTCTCTTTCTTTCGCTCCCTCTCCCTCTCACCCTTTCCGATCGTCTGCTGCCCAGTGTTTGGAAAGGCAACGTCGCGTTTCTCAGAGTTAATTTTGAATATAAATGAAACGGAATTAAGCGTTGTTTCCGAAGTTGACGCTTTGGAATAGTTCCACCTCTCGCCAGTTGTGCTGAATACTAACGCTCTGGTTGGCCACGGCTGATTAGCTTCGTCTTTGGACGTGGTCCCCGGGCCCCCAAGGGCGGCTCGTCGGTGGCGGTGGCGGGGTTGTTTTCGCGCCGCGGCGCCCCTGCCCCAGTTGATAGGTCAGGCGGCGCTCAGTTTCACAATTTGCCCAATCGACACCCACTAATCAGGCAAACAGGCAGCCGTCGCCGGCGCAGCCGGCGCCGACCCGAGCCGAGCGCATTTGAATAACGGCCTGTCAATGTCCGTTGCAGACGGGTGCGCTGAAGTCGACTCAACATGGCGGACGGCCGCGGACGCGCCACCCAGCTGCCGCTGCGTCTGCTGGTGGCGGCCGCCATCTTGGTCAGGTGAGTGATGACGCGGCCGTGGGCGACAGAGCGGGCCTGGCTGCATCTGACGGATTGATCCGCCATCGATCGTGCGATCCGCCCAGTTAAACACGGCCACGACGCCGAGATTCTTCGGGGCCGAGATGAATGTGTTCCGGACCGCCAACTTCATCTGCCCAGCGAGCTTCAAAGAAAATGCACAGCCCGCCTGCTCCCGACATTTGCTGATAGTGTGGAGGGATATGCTGTTTACTGGCTAGAAACCCGGTAGAATGTTTTCCTTCGCGACGTGATCCCAAACACATTTAACGCATTGTTTCATTTTTCCTTACGATCTATACTCATCGTTTCCGTCATAAACAAGCCAGTTTGTTTTCATTAGAAAATCCCGCCGTGAAATTTACTTTCCCGGTTCGATGATTTCTAATGCGACGTTGTGTTCTCTCTCAATCATCTGTAAGCTCGTTCGGCTGCGGCGCCGAAGTCGTTTGACGATCTCGGCACGATCGAGCCTCCTGTCGGAGGTAGCGGCCAGCTAGCCAACTCGGCACCGATTGGTGTCCCTCTTCTCGATGTGGGCGAGGGATTGGAGCTCAAACTAGCTGTTGACTTTTAACAGCACTATAGCACACAAGCTATCGAAATTAGCCTCGAAGTAATTGATGACGGGTTTGGTTTGATGTTTTTTTCTACCGCCGAAACACATGTTTGCAAGCAGAATGTATTAGATGGCGCTGACTGTGTTTTCGGTTGCATTGCTACGCTCACAGATGTCCGGCGTCCACAGACCTACAGATTTCATTTCTTTTGTAGATATCGTGTGCGTGGGTAATTACACTGGTAGGCGCAATATGGACTGACAAAGCTGGAGACGCGATGACGCATTAAACGTCGCGGCTCACCGTCTTAAAATGGATCCGGGACTCAGGAGATCCAAGATACAGAAAATGGTGTTTTTATGTTTGAGGAGCTAAGCCTTTCGCCTGTCTGGCGCAGCTGTGATTGGGTTAGCGACAGCAGCACTATTGGGAACCGTCCAATTTTTTGCTCGTACGGATGTCTAAACGAGGACTCTAACTTTTCTGCAGCTGTTTTAGTCACTCCACGTCTAACCTTGTTGTCGGTGGATGTCACTTGCCTTATGGCTGGTCAACCGCTTCGCAACTGATGCTGAATCCACTAGCGTCCACAGCTGTGCTTCTGGCTTCCACTGCTACCACTGGCGTTTAACAGTTGCCTCCAGCTTCCAAAGCTGACTCTCGCCTTCCACAGCTGCCACTGGCTCCTCTAGCTGACTCTGGCTCCTCCATAGCTCCATTTGGCGTCCACAGCTACCACTGGTTTCCACAACTGCCTATGACTTCCACAGCTGCCGGGTCCATCGGCGGCTCCATCAAGTGCCGAGCTGCCGTCCCGGTGTGATGTCGAGCGCTGGGGACAGCGGCTCTCTATGCGGCTCCTATGTGATGTCGGGTCTGGGGACAGCGGCTCTCCGTCGATGTGATGTCGGAGCATAAGGACAGCTTCTCTCCACTACCATCCCGATGTGATGTCGGGTCTTGGAACAGCTGCTCTATTCCGTCCCGATGTGATGTCGGGTCTGGGGACAGCCGCTCTCCACCACCACAATAGAGCCGGCGTGTCGGCCGAGCGTCTCTCATTGATCACACGGCGCCTTTCAACGTGACTCGGCCCGCCGCCACGCCGCCACACAGGCCGGGCGGACTTGCATAATTTGCGGCGGCCCGGCGGGCGAGCGTCACCGATATGTGCCGGGGTATTGGAGACTGGTGCCGAGGCCTAACGGCTAATGTGAGGCGACCGGCTCACTATAAGGCACAGTGTGAAAATGGAGGCTGGTGAGATTGTAAAACTATATGCATTCTACGAACAAAGGGATATATGTATGCAGAAGTGTAGCGAACGGAGTGACGATAGAAATAGAATCGGCACTTACTGCAGTTTTGTGAGTAGTGCTTTGTCTTTGGAGACGAACGAAGCATCTTGGAATGACTTCTAGATTAGCAATGCGCTGTGCTCGACGTTGCCGATGTTGTTTTCCTAATAACAGTTGTTATTGTCATCCATTTACTCTGAGCATTAGCGTTTGGTGCCGTGGTTGTAACAGGATAGAAGCAGATCGCTTCAAAAGAATGGTGCAGCCTAAGTCATGATTGAAATGTCAAAACCACGGAGATGATTAATATTAACGTCGTAAATTTGCTATGTCATGGCTAAGCGATGTAATGCATGTTAAGTCAAGCCACCAAGAAATACAGTTATAAACGCTGTGAAACGAGTCAATGTCTGGGAACTATTATCATGCAATGTAAGCTGCCCATTTATAATGCCACAGCATGCATTTGCGTATCGTTCATTTTATATGCGACGAAATGAAGCGATTCATCTCACCGTGTCGTAGACGCCATGAATGCGTCCGTAGCCGCTGCCCGTAAATCACTAAAACATGACTTATACTGTACCGTGCACAGCGTACCATTATCCTCGTCCTGTTCGGATCGCTGGCCTGTACCGGCGTATGAAGCTAAGCTTGTACAAACGTCATAGTGCTAATGGAACGGCCGGCACTGGCCGGAGCCTCGGAAATGGAGTGGATGGCGTTCACTTAGAGCTGACATTCGATAGCTTTTTCTGCCGCTGCGTTTCCATGCAATTACCTGTCGTCGGCGAACAAATGCGCCAGTCGTGGTGTTGTTAAAATGCCGTGGAAACGATTCTAAATTGGTGCTGATCGATTTCTTGAACACAATTTATGCTTGATCGTTTATTGTTTGTTGTTCGTGCTGAAGTTTGATTTCCAGAATCCAATTTGCTCTAAGTCATTTACCGTTTGTTGTTCGAGGTGTTTTTAGCCGGTGTTTGAGTGGTGTTATGCGGATTCGTTTCGTCTGACGCCGGCAGCCGTTGTACATACCGCACGGTATGTGCAGCTGGAAGGCCATCCATTCGGAGCGGCCCTGAGCTCCATGTCTCGGCGGGGAGTGGGCTGGGAGCCGACAAGTTAGTGGCGGCCGCCCGACGGGGTCATTCGTCCGGACACTGGGCTGGCGAGTGGCGAGGACAGCGTCTCCGGTGGGCGGCGGGGCTGTGGCGTGGCGTGTCTGTGTCCGCAGACTCAGACTGGGCCGGATTGACGTGGCACCGTGGTCCACACCGAACTCCGCTGTTCGCACAGAGTTCCGTGTCTCGCTCGGGGCGCCACGGTCCCGCACGGCTAGTTGGATGGAGAGAGGCTGGATAGTCTGGTCCTGTTGTATCAACGGGAACGGGGTACGGGCTGCTCTGTGATGCTTCACATTCTTACTATCATGTGGTAGGCGGATTTGGCTCACAGGCCCGTCTCCGAACGTCGAGCCGTGTGCCGGTCGGCCGTGGCGGGCGGCCCTCCCGGCTGCTGGTCACGACTTCCCATCACGCCGCCGCCTACGCTGGATGCTTGTATTTGCGGATGCTCTCTCGATTTGGTGATCGGCACTGCCACTGCTGATGCAATATTGGCGCTGTGCTGAGCCCATGAAGCGGCTGCCGCAGCCCTAGAAACGATTCGCCAGTCAGCGTATAGCAGCTCTCGGCTCGTAAAATACGTCATGTGAGGCATCGAAAGTAGACTTTCAGACGTGGAAATGCTACCAGTTTGCTGCTGGGCACGGATTATGAATCCGGGAAGAATGGTTGATGAGATGATATAAGCTGAGGTTTCTTTTTATTACATTTCGTGAGTGACGCGAGCACGAAATACAAATAAATCAGGGCGGTTTCAGGACTTCATTTCTCAACTCGCTGATAACATTTTTAGCCATTTGTGTTCCCATCAGGATACAATTTTATTTGGGCTCAGTCTATTTCACGAATAATGAACGGCCATATGGATGAATATATAAATAATCCAATGATGCACCTTAGCCTGTATTTATTGACACTCCATAACTCTTATATTTATGCATAATTTGGACGAATCTGTCACCATAGCGGCCGGCGTTTCGTAGCACCACTGACATTCCGTTCCAATTCCATTGCAGCACTGACTGTGTGAACTACCGCGAAAAGGAGAAGCGCATTCTGGACGAGATTCTTACGGGCGGAGTCGGTAACTCGAGTGGCTACGATAAGAGGATCCGCCCGTACGGGGTGAACGGCAGCTCAGGTGAGTCCCCTCCGCTCTCTCCGACCCTCTCTCCTACCCATCCGGTGTCCGCTCCACTCTCTGACTCCCATCCTCTGTCTCTCACTCCATCCTCTGTCCATCTCAGTCGACCCATGATCGCACAAAGTGGCTGCCCAGTGCCCGGCCCCGAGCTCAGAGTGGAACAGAACGGGCGGTAGCCGAATCGATACCGCCTCAGGAAACGAAACGTCTCACCAAGACTGAGATTAATGCACCTGGAATTAATTGTTGGCATTCCATTGTGCGCTAACGCCTTGACAAAACGCTGCCTAAACTCCCAGAAAAGACCTTCAATAGGGATTGTCCGTACCATTTTGGTGGCGAGATATTGAGAAAAGCTATGTGTTGTCAAGTGGGCTCAGATGTAAGCTGATAACTAGTTTGAATTTTCGCAAGCAGCTATGCATTATTCAATGTTTATCATCGAAGATTAATGTATGAGACAGCCTAGAAACAATATTAATTGAGTTTGGGTGTATGCACGCCGCAGGGGAAGCTGGGTTCAGCATCAGCCAGAGCCCAGAACAAAGGCGGCACAGCCTATTTAGACGCGAAATTTGGGCATTGTGACTGGCTAAAACGGTTTTCAGTAATAGAAGGCATCAGCGGATAATGCAGCATCATATACCTTGCATCAATTAACTAGGTTAGTGCATGAATAACCTGGACTATCCGTTCCTGTCATGCCGATTTTAACCCGGCAGTTGCTGGGGTATTTCGCCACCCACCGTTTGCTGGGGGGGGGGGGGCGTTAAACGCCCCCAGCCGATAACTCGAGAACCAATAGGCGCAGCGAAACGCACGAGGCGGCAAACGAAAGAGCGCGACAAGACGCTTCAGATGAGTACTTTAAAGTTGAATTTTGAGGTCACAGGTCGGGTCAAGGTCAGGTCAAACACCTGAAATCGGGCTTTCAGTAGCATGGACTTCAGGACTTCGCAATGGGCGTCTCTCGTCATAAACTCTGTCCAAACGGTGCACAATCCATCATATAAGGCCTACAAGAGTGTCAGCTCCATGTAGGGGTCAGTCAAGCATAGGTCAGGGTCAAGGTCAGGTCAACCGGGTAGGCACATATCCCCGAAAATCAAAACTGATATTCGCAGCCTGTGACATATGTTTCATAGGTAATTTGGGGCGTAGAACACGATGGTGGCATTCATTTTATCATATGTGTACTTGTTTGGCTCAAAAAGTTCAATTTAAAAAATGCATGTATCATGGTCGTGAAGTAGTCACGAAAAATTGCCAAGATTCAGTTCAAGATTATGGAAAATGCGGAGCGATAATCAATAATCGAAGATAGCCATTTGATTGATCATGGTATTGGCAGTCTAATGGCGTTTACGGCATGTCTGTATGTCTATTCTGTGATTTTATATGATTTTTTGAACATATGCCGTTTTTGGTCGAAAACCCAGAAATCATGACGTCACTAAAACCTCGATATCTCAAAAATTTTCCGACTGATTTTTTTGAAACTTTGTCACAATAAACTTCGATCAATTCCCTACAGGTAGGGTAGACCGGGGCAAGTCGCCCCGCCGAGGTAAAACGCCTCACCGATGTTTCTCGGAACTGGCAGAGTTCTGGGGAAACATCATCTCTTCTATAAAACGTGCACTATATGATCATTATATGAGCAGACTGGGAAGAAATTGTGATGACTCTTTCGGGAGATATAGCCAAAAATGTGTTTTTTGAGTGATTTTTATGTTTTGTTGTCAGATTATGTATCATGGCGTTCTTTTATGGTCCACATCAGGTTAACGACTTTTATGTGTTTTGAACAACTATTGTCTAACGCTTATCATGCCGGGTTGGTTCGTGTTAAATTATGTCTTGCTGGAGTGCAAGGCGTTGTTCTCTGACCGAACTACGTGATGGGGTAACACGCCCCAGTAGGTCGCGGGGCAAAAAGCCCCTGGGGCGTTTTACCTCATGTGTTGTTGGGGCTACCCACTTTCTAATGTTCGGTAGCTGGCGAACAGTAAGTTTCTATGCCTTTATGTGTATTTTTCTCAGCAACTGGATGGCAAAGGAAGTATTTTGTTAACATTTGCATTGCAATAATTTATTATTTGGTCTTATGAGGTAGGTGAAAAACCTGCTCATACAATTGTGTCATAGCTGAACACCTGACAGGATGGAATGTGCTAACTTCTGTGCCGTGCCTCCAGAGGTCTAACGGACCTCTCACATAAGATTTAGCCAACTACCATGTTAAATCTTTAATCTAAAGTATGGGGCTACTTGCCCCAGGCCGTGGGGCGTTTTGCCCTGGGGTTGGGGCAAAATGCCCCATTTGCAGTTGCTTCACAAATCACTTCCTAGCTTGGAGTCCGATCATAAGTGAATGAATTTCAGGGGTGCAATTTAAAGTAAAATGTCCAAAGAACGCATTGAGCACAAATTTGGCCTTCCAGGTGATGTGGGACAAAATTTATGTAGCAAAATAAATTATCTGGGGCGTCTTGCCCCAGGCTACCCTACCCAAAATTTGGCGCGCCTGCGGCGCGCCGTTTTAATGCTATGGCCCGGCGGAAAAAGTGGGGGCGTTTAACGCCCCCCCCCCCCCCCAGCAACTCGCTGGTTAATGGACTTCTACATCGTCCAAATGCAATCATAAAGCGAATCATTCATTGGTCAACAGACAAACCGGGCTCATAAGCTCATAAGCTTATTGATGCTTACATGTCGGTCATAATTGTGTCAGACTGGCTGCCGTGCCCTCAACCGGCAGGCCCGCTCTCGCTTCCTCGTTCTTCCCCGATCAGTGCGATTGTTTGCTGTTTGGCGTGGCTCTGTTCGATTTTCGTCGACGTTTCCTTCCGGACAGCGGCGCTAGCCGGTACGTTGTCAACAGGCCGCTTCGCTGGCACGATCTGGGCGAGGCGGCATCGTCGCGCGTGGCTCGAAAACGGCGCACTGGTGCCGAACGAGATCAATGTGGCGCGTCAAATGGTGCCGGCAGCGGGAGGTGGCAGTTTCCATATCCTCCAGTTGTGCCGCTGCTGTACGCCGTCCAGATCTGGACGCGTCAAACGACCCAGATTACGAGATTGCTGTTTGAAGCTTAACTTCATTTGGCGATTGACGTTGAGCTAAAATGTGCGTGTCGTTTCTAATCTTGACGAAAGGGTATTCTTTGACGAAATCTGATTACTTGACTTGTGAGTAAAATTGAAGCTGTGTGATCTGATTATAAAGTAGTGGCAAATGTATTTGAGTTGAACTCATTTTGCGGCTGCAAACCGCTGTAGCTATTTCTGGATTCCATCCATTAGGGTTGCGCTCGGACCTCCACTCAAAATTCCAAGTGTCCCATAAACCCCGGCCGGCAGAGAACATACAGCCATGCTCTTTTCTAACCATGACGTGTTTTGAGGCAGTCGAGCCCAAATAACGTAAACGCGGTGCGCACGCGCCGACGCCGACCCTACATTGGCGGTCGGAACAACAAATTGCAGACATCATAAAGCTTTTATCGCGGAGAAAATCCGTCCGCAGTGCTCGTCGGCAGTCGGGACAAATTTCGCTATTGAATTGCTGCGCCAAATCTCTCGGAAAGTCCGCGCTTTACGGCTGGGCTATGCAGCGCGGGCGGGCGCGCCGCAGCAACAGTTTAGGAAAGCGCGGACATTCAGGCATTCGGGGTTTGCGGGCTTTGTGCTAACGCTGACGTATTGTCCGCTCCGGGTGGAGCAGCGGCGCACAGCGCGAGCTGGCGAGCCGAATTGCGCCCGGCATTAAATAAGTGGTGCGTTCTCATCAGAAAAGAACGGTTATTTTAATGGTGTTGAAGGGTGAAAGCGGAAACCACAAAAGATTTTGTGAAATTGGTTTATGTGTTGAATCAATATTTGTAAATAGACATGCATGGGTATTTCCCATATAGTTTTGAATTGATCTTTTCAGCGAAAAATAAGTGGACAATACGGTAATTAGTTACTATCTTTGGGAAACAGAAAGTACACATAAAAAACTGTTGTTAGCTCTTAATATTACAACTCTCAGCACAGTGATTTGTCCCGCTTTAACTAATACTTGGTGCTGCTTCCCCCATTTCTCAGGTGTTCAGAATGTCCATCCCAGTTTTATGCCACTCACCTTTTGGTGCATTCCTGGCACGCTGTTGCTGGGAATAGTGCACCGTTAACTCGGGCGCTGATTAGAATAGATGTGCTCGCGCCCGGGCAGTAACTCCTTTTCCCATGAGGCCCGTTTCCAGTAATGAATCGCATCCATTGGCGTGCTATTGGGCGGCAGTTTGTCCAAAGGTCACTGTGGAAGGTATCCGGTGGCCGACTGGGGAACTCGTCCAGTCAGTTCATCTGGGTCGACGGGCCTGCTGCGGCACTGTGACGGCCAGTGTGTCGGACCTGTCCCCGCGGCCTGTCTCCGCTCCACTCCGTGCCTCTGCCCGCCTTCCTCTCCTCTACCCGTGTCCTAGAGTCTAGACATTGCCGGTCTTCTCTGACCCAGACAGGGTAGGGAGTGTAGCACTCAGCCAAGGAAAGTGACCACTTTTCTGCAGAATGGTGTCATACTTTGCTGTGAGCGTAACAATCAGTCATTTAACGTTTGATTGATGTATTTTTACAATGTCAGGCTGCTATTTTTCCGTGAACTTACCATGTAATTAATGTTTTGTAACAATGACTTTGCCTTTCTATGTTAAACACCTACTTTTTCGGGGCATATGACTTGCTGAGCCACATTACCGTGTTTTCACACTGAACCGTTTCCCAGCCGCTCTGTGGCGCATCTCAGCCGTGTTTTGCCTTTCTCTCGCTGTTGGCTATTTCGCTGCACCCGTGTCTTCCTTCTCGGCGTGCATCTGTGTTCGAAACCCCAGCGAATGCCTCCGCCGTCCGTGCCTGGACCGAGACCGATTTTTACCTAGCGTCGTAGCCCCGAACTGCTGACCGGTTTTCACCCGTCGGCCGGCCTGTCGCTCGGCTTGACATCCATCCTGCGCTTGCTCGCCGCGGCGTTTTTTGACGCACTGCGCCGCTTGTGCCGCTCACGCGCAGCCGCGCGCCGTTGGCAGTGCGCCGGTCGGCACGGTGGCGACGGTCGTGGCGCGTGGCCGTCTGTGTGCTGACGCTAACCCGTGCCCGTTCTTTCACACCTAGACGGACCCACCGTTGTGGACATAAATATGATGATCCGTAGCATTGCGCGCATTGACGATGTGACCATGGTAAGTGGTCGAGCCGGCGCCGCCAGGTCGACTAGCTGCCATAGTAGCCTTTGGCATGGCCCTCTTGAGTTCTGCACCCGTCAGCAGCCAGCGCCGTTTGACTAGAGCGCCTTCCGGCCCGTTCCGCTAGTTTCCATGTCCAGTGGTTGGTCAAACTGGCACGGTTTGAGGCATGCCACCGGTAGAGCACGCCAGAGAAAAACCGTAG